>NC_090388.1:67528890-67829767 GCF_036365525.1 Heterodontus francisci
GGGTGCAGCTCCAACAACACTCAAGAAGCTCGACACCATCCAGGACAAAGCAGCCCGCTTGATTGGCACCCCATCTACAAACATTCACTCCCCCCACCACCGACGCACAGTGGCAGCAGTGTGTACCATCTACAAATGCACTGCAGCAACGCACCAAGGCTCCTTAGACAGCACCTTACAAGCCCGCGACCTCTACCACCAAGAAGGACAAGGGCAACAGATGCATGGGAACATCACCTGCAAGTTCCCATCCAGTCCACACACCATCCTGACTTGGAACTATATTGCCATTCCTTCTCTGTCGCTGGGTCAAAATCCTGGAACTCCCTTCCTAACAGCACTGTAGGTGTGCCTACCCCACATGGACTACAGCGGTTCAAGAAGGCAGCTTACCACCACCTTCTTAACGGCAATTAGGGATGGGCAATAAATGCTGGCCCAGCCAGCGACACCCACATCCCAGGAACGAATAATAAAATAAATAAATTTTGGACATATACCTCAAAGCATTTGAGAGGCAGGAACATTCCCAGGGCTTCCTTCTCCACGATAGAATATCTCCTTGATGTTAGTTTATTTTTTGGAGAAATACCAAACTGCTCTCTCAATGCCTAACTCATCATCTTGGAGCAGGACGGCACCTACCCCTAGGTCGCTAGCATCAAGTTTGGAGCTGCCAGCACCGGTTCACTGGTTAAGATGGCTTTCAGCCTCTCAAAAACTGTTTGACATCTCTCTGACCACACTACCTTTGCTTTTCTCTGTAACAAGTCTGTCAGTGAGGCAGCTATAGTGCTGAAGTTTGGGACAAACTTGCAGTAAAACTCACACATCCACAAAAATCGCATTATTTCCTGTTTGGTCGTGAGGATGGCAAAATCTGTCAGTGCCAGTACCTTTGCTTCTCTGGGCAGCACTCGCTCTTGCCCACAATATGCCCTAGGTAGCTTACTTAAGCTTTAGTGAACTCACTCTTTGCAAGATTTGTCATGAGGTTAGCCAACTGTAACCTTTGGAAGAGGGCTTCCAACTAGTCTAGGTTGTCCCGTCAGGTGTCACTGTACACTAATGGACATTTGGGCAGGCTAGTCATTACCTGATTCATCAGCCTTTGGAAGGTGTCTGGGGCATTTTTTAATCCAAAGGGTATCACCCGGCACTGGAATAAGCCATCTGGTGTGACAAAAGCCGTGATCTCTTTAGCTTGGGTGGGTAAGGGAACCTGCTGGTACCCTTTTAACAAGTCTATCTTGGTTATATCGGTGGCGTTTCCTACTCTATACAGTCTTCCAGGCAGGGAATTGGGTTGGAATGAGCTCTGGTCACTGCATTTATCTTACTGCAATCAATGCAGAGCCTTGTTGAGCAATTGGGTTTGGGCACCAGCACAACTGGGGAACTCCAACTGCTCTGACTGGGCTCAATCAGCTTGTGCTCCAGCATATACTGAATTTCCTCCCGAACCTGGGTCAGTTTCCTGGGACCTAGACGATAGGGATTTTGTTTTATCAGAGGGGTCTCACCGACATCCACATGGTGTAGGGTTTGGGTTGTGCACCCTGGTTTGTCCCTGCAGATCTCTTTAAATGCTGTGAGCAGTCTTGTTAGGTCTCCTCTCTGTTCTGGGTTTAAATAGGAGAGTATGGTGTCTAATTTCCCTAATGTTAGCTAACCAGACGATAGGGGGTTCGATTTCGGAATCCTTCAGGCCTCCCTCTAATTCATCCTCACTGTCCCTTTCAGCCTCCTCTTTCCTGATTGCCTATAGACCTGTGCTTGCTTGCCCCCTTCCCGGCTGTAATACCATTTTAACATATTGATGTGGCACAGCCTTTGCTTTTTCCTACAATCTGGGAGTAAATTATATAATTCACCTGGCTAATTCTCTTTAATACTCTGTACGGATCATTGAACTGGGCTTTCAATGATTCACCCTATATTGATAGTAGCACTAACTAATGTTCTGGCCTTGGCATGTTTATCCGCCTGCCTTTTCATAGCTGCCTGGGACGTTTTTAGGTGTTCCTGAGCCACCGTACTGGCTCTCATCAGCCGTTCACAGAACATAGAGATGTAGTCTAACAGAAAAGGTTCGGCCCTGTGTCCTAAAAACCTCTCCTTGATTAGTTTTAGAGGACCTCTCACCTCATGACCATAAACTAATTCAAAGGGACTAAAGCCAGTGGACTCATTGGGTGTGTCCCTGGTAGCAAACAGAAGAAATCCCAGCTCTTTGTCCCAGTCATGGGGGTACTCATAGCAGTATGCTCTGATCATTGTCTTGAGGGTCTGGTGGTACCGCTCCAAAGCCCCTTGTGACTGTAGGCGGTAGGCTGAGGACTTTAGCTGTGTTATGCCCAGATTACCCATGACCTTTGGAAAAATACTAGACATAAAATTTGTGCCTTTGATCCGACTAGATCTCAGCAGGCAGCTCATATCGGGTAAAGAATTGGGTTAGTCCCTCCACCACTACCTTGGCAGAAATAGTTCTTAGAGGGATAACCTCTGGAAATCGGATACTGATAGCCCCCCTTTTCTCGCCACTCTGCTGAATCGGTCCCCAAAAGCCATTATGGGAATTAGGTTTGCAGATTTTATTGCAGTTTGAGGCTTCCCCACAACCTGGCATGTGTGACAAGTATTACAGAACTCCACCACATCTTTGTGCAGTTGTGGCCAGTGAAAATGCTGTCTGATGCGGACTTAGGTTTTTCTGATACCAATATGTTCAACCATTGGAATCACGTGGGCTATTCTCAAAATTTCCCTACGGTACCTCAGCGGCACCACTACCTGGTGAACCAGTCCACTCTTCGTCTGCAGGTCTGTGAGGAGGTCTCCACTTCCTCATCAGTACCTCATCCTTCAAATAGTGACACTCTGGAAGTCCCTCTGTTTCAGCTTCAGTTTGGGCAGTCTGTGCTAAATTTTTTAATCCTGGCTTGCTGAGCCTCAACCAAGGAAGATTTGCTGAACACATCCTTTGGCTCCTCTAAATTTTTGAAGAAGGTTTCAGATAACCATACAGCAGGGTCATCCGTCTGCAATGTCAGCACAGTCTCCATTGACAGAGCTTTTTTGGCCATGGACCAGGTCACCACACAGCTAGGGAAGATGCCAGGAACCTTTTCCTGTAACTGCTCTGTCTCCCTGACCTTGTATGGTCTCTCTTAGACCACTGGGGAAGCTACCACCTTCTCCCCCGTCAGGTCATTACCCAGGAGCAGGTCGACCCCGGCTACAGGTAAACTAGTGACAATCACCACAGTTACCGGTCCTGAAATAAGGTCGTAAGGTTGCACTCCAGGTGCTCTCGTTATAAAGATATAGGCATATACCTTCCCCTGATACCGCTTACTAATACTTTAGCATTTAATGGCACTCTCTGGGTAAACGGTCTTGCCTTTTCCCAGCAGAAGGGAATGGATGGCCCCTGTATCCCTAAGTATGACTATGGGCTGACTCGCCTCACTGGAGGGGTACGGGGTCACTTTTCCCCTGGGCACAAAATCCTGGTACCTCTCAGGGATTTTGTTAAATTCTCCCACACTCACAGCGGTAGGTTTACTTGGTTTTACTGCCGCAGTTAAAGCCACAGCCTGGTCTGCTGTGCTTTCCATCAGAGCCCCTCTTCCTGCACTGGTCTGGTGTACCCTGAATAAACCTATAGGATTTCCCTGCAACTTCCAGCAGTCAGCTCGAAGGTGACCTGCTTTGTTACAATGGGAACATACAGGCTTCTGGCACCACTCCTGTTCTCAGCACTGTCCTTTTTGGCCTGAGGAGAGTCCCCTGTGTTTCCAGCTCTCCCTCTTGCCCATGGCTGTTCATCCTCTGATCACCCTCCCACCTTCTATCCTTTTCGGGTTTTAGGAGGGGACTAGGGAAGGTTTCCCTTGGGGAAAGGGCTTCTGAACAAGTGTAGAATCATCAGCCAGGATTGCTGCTTGCCTGGCTCTTGGAACCTTTTCTTCCTGCACGTGGTTTTTTATGGAAAAGGGAAGCGAGTTTTTGAACTCCTCGAGGAGGATCACTTCTTTGAGGTTTTCATAGGTGGACTCTATCTTAAGTGCCCATATCCATCGGTCGAAAGTAAGTTGCTTAATCCTTTTGAACTCAATGTAAGTAGTTCTGGCTACTTTCAGAGAGCTCTGAGCTTTTGGCGGTACACCTCTGGAACTAGCTCTTATGCACTCAGGACAGCATTTTTAGTCATCTTATAATCTGATGAACTCTTATCAGGCAACAGTGACAGTTACCGGTCATAAACCTCATAGGCTTTTACTGTTAGTTTGCTCCGCAATAACAGTATCCAGCTATCTAATGGCCACTTCAACTATTTTGCAAGCTTATCAGCAGAGATGAAAAATGCTTCCACATCCCCCTCGTTGAACAGGAAAACAGTGGCATAGTGTTAATGGCACTAGGCTAGTAGAGGTCCAGGCTAATTTCCTCTGCAACACCCGCGTCCACTCCTCCATTACCCCCACCACCTCGTCCCCTTCCCATGGCACCTTCCCTGCAATCGCAGGAGGTGTAATACCTGCCCATTTACCTCTCTTTCCTCACTATCTAAGGCCCCAAACACTCCTTTCAGGTGAAGCAACGATTTACTTATACTTCTTTCAATTTAGTATATTGTATTACTGCCCACAGCAATGTGGTTGACTCTTAACTGCCCTCTGAAATGGCCTAGCAAACCAGTCAGTTGTCAACAGCAATTAAGGATGGGCAACAAATGTTGTCCTTGCCAGCGATGCCCACCTTCCATAAAAGAATAACAAAAACAAACTTTGGTATCAACTGGGAGAGCTTTAAGAGCTCAATACTCGGTCCTGAGATAGGGGTCATTCCCTCACTAATGGTGTCTTCCATGGGTGCATTGAGACTTCCTTCCTCTAGTTAATTTGAGCTGCGTTAACTACCTTTCCTGAGTCTCTCGCACCTCTTTATCTCTCTGGAAAGCTCCTACTTTCTCCCTTTCCTGGATTTCTCTCTCCTCCTTCTTCTGGAATTCTAACTCTAATCTCCTATGTTCTAGCTGTATCTTAGCTAATGTTACTCTATCTGTTTCTGACTGTAAGCCTGTCTCTGTTCTTCAGTGTCAATTTTAAAATGGTTGGCTACAAGTTTTAGGATTTTGCGTTTCCTAGCTTTTGGACAGATATTTATCTCTGAGTGCCTAGCTATACTATCCAACGGATAGGGCTTTTAAACTGGCCCAAGTTACTTCACTCTGTACCAGGAAGCTACTGGCCTTGAATGTGGACATTTTAGTACTCTAACACTGAAAACCACAAAAAAAATCTGTATTAAAGTTTTTAAATTATTGCTCGGGATCAATTTGGTTTCCTGTTTCCAATTTTCCATTTGACTTTGGGTTTGATCCCAGACATGAGCCCCCAAATATCTGTTGCAGTCAGTGAGGAGGGGTCAAAGGCCTTCTCTCTTGAACCTCTCCTTGTTTGACCGCAACAGGTTTAATTCTTTCTTAAAGTGGATGTACTGGCCAATTCAGTAGGTGTTTGATTACTTTCTTGTTATGGTCATAATTGGACAGGTTTTCTTCAGTTTAACAAAGAAAGAGGTTAACTTTATTGTACTTAAACTGAACTAATTAAAATAATAAACTACGCGCCAACTTTCACTCACACACACACACTAGAGGTTTACACACACACAAATAGGTTACAGAGTGGGGAAGGGTAGATTGGTCAAGTCAGAGTTCATAGAAAAAAACAGGTATACAGTCTTTGGAGTTTGGTGATTTGGCTGGCTTCTAGCTGAATTCAGTGCTCCTGAGGCTTTTACTTTGAAGAGATAGATGACTGATTCGGTGGGTCTCTTACAGTCAGCGATCTGGATGATTTCCTCCAAAGGGGTTTCTGATTATAGCCAGAAGTGGTCAGTCAACAGGCAGAGTTTGTAGCTTGCAAACTGGAATGGAGAGAGAGAGAGAGGGACTCCCACATGGGTCTGCACATATCAGAATCCAGATGCTTCCCCTGCTGTTGCAGAGAAACACCAGCTTAAAACCACAGATGGGGTAGGGGGCAGTTTGTCACATGACAGTCACCCAGTGATTCAAGCATGGTAGTTTAGCAGTGTAATCTTCTTGCTAAAAAGAACAGGCAGATCCCTTAAACTTCCTGGGTCTTGGTTCTTGCTGGCATGAGCAGACATTTTGTCTCCCTCAGAGGCCTTGCAATGTAGGATACAGTGTTGCAAATTATGTGGCTATCTTAATCTGCTAGCAAAGTCATCTTTTATCTGTTCCTTTTTAAATTTCTTTAAAAAAATATAAATTCGGATCTACAGTCAGTGGATTAAAGACACTTATCATTCAACAAAGCACGTTGGCGTGACAATGGAGAGAAATGTAATGGAAAAGGGTTGTAAGGAACCCATAGGCATAGATCAATATCAATGACTACAAATCATCTGCAAATGTTTCATGTCAGAGATTTCACCTTTACCACAAAGTTTACTAAGACCGATCAGAAGAATAAACCAGTGCTCTAAAGTGAGCAGCAACTAATCATGGCAAAAGGTTATTGTTTTCTTCTTTTGAAAGTATGTTCTGTGATCAGCAATCGACAGGCAGAAAAAAAATACAACTGAAGAGCAAATAGAACAAAAACAATTTTAGTCACATTGGTATAATTATTTCACTGTAATTTTTGAAGGGATAAATGTAAAATTGTAAAGAGGGCATTCAGTCCTTCGTAATAAAGACTTACATTTATACAGCTCCATATCGCCCTTTGCAGAAATATCTCAGAGTATTTCAAATACCTTATAATGCAGTTACTGGTGTTATATAGACAAAACCAGCAACACACCACAAACAGCAATTAGATACATAATCAGTAATGTGTTTTTCGCAGTATTGTTCAAGTAAGGAAGGTTGGCTAGGACAGCAAGAGGACTGACTCCCTGCTCTTCTTTAACATTCACCTGAACAGGTAAATCCTCAGTTTAATATTTCATCCCAAGAGATGACAACTCTGAAAATGCAGCACTTCCTCAATATTCAGTTGGAGTGTCAACCTAGATTTTGTGCTCAAGCCTGGCGTGGGTCTTGCATCCACAACTTTCTAACCCAGAAACAAGAGTGCTACCTACTGCTCCAAGGTGGAACAGATGGTTTTTGAATACTTTGATTTTATGCCCTAGCCTCTTCATCAGGAGCATCTCAATGTGCTGGACCTTCAAAAAACGATAATTACTTCTGTTTGATTCGGGATTTACGGATGATAACAGCCATAATGGGCATTGTCTAATTACATGTCCAAGTAGTTGTACTCTGTGCCTTAAGTCCTGTATATAAACCTCTTTTATAGCTTACTGAATTGAATGTCCTTTGTTGATCTTGCCTTGCCTGTTAAGTCTCATCCTTTACCTCCTGCATGACCAGTAATAGTTAACTGCTTACCCTCCTAACCTGCAGCATGTGATCCCTTGCTGAATGCGTCAAATGTCACTGTTTCAAAGAAATCTAGCTGCATAAGACTGTGCCAATCCTTAAACATTATGTTGTTTTTATTAAGTAAAGTGAAGAGGAGAGAAGTGATTGACTAAAGTAATTGCATTTTTTGTAACTGAGACTAATGTTAGGAACATTACTAAAATAAAACTAAAATTGGATGCAACAAAATGAGACTAAAATGAAAACTATTTTAGTAAGTTAAACAATACCACTCTACAAAAAGTAATCAAAAAAGCTCATGGAATGTTGTCCTTTATCTCAAGGGAGCTGGAATATAATGCAGAGGAAGTTATGCTTCAGCTGTATAACCCTCTCATTAGATTCCATCTCAAGTACTGTCTCAAGTTCTGTTTTGGACACCACACATCAAGAAGGATATTCTGGATTTGGAGAGGATACAGCACAGATTCATCAGAATGACACTTGAGGGCTTAGAAGATTAAATTATGAGGACAAGTTGCATGGAGTTGACTTTTATTCCCTTTAGGAGAGGAGAGTGTTATGATCGAGATCTTTAAAATGTTCAAAGGATTTGATAAGGTAGATATAAAGATATAATTGCTTCTGGTAGGAGAATCAAGAACAAGGCTAGGCTATTTAGGATGGTAATCAGGATGCATTTTTTCCATACAAAGGTTTGTAGAAATCTCAAATTATGTTCCCCAGAAGGATGTGGATGCTGGGGCAATTAGAACTTCCAAGTCTTACATCAAGGGATTTAGAGCAAAGGTACATAAATGGAGTTGAAACACAGATCAGCCATAATATAATTGAATGGCAAAGGAGGCTCATGGAGCCTCATGGCTTATGCCTATTTCTATATTCCTCCTCTGAATTTCTTTCGAAGTGTAGTCACTTCTGTAGTGTATGTATAACAACAGTGACTACATTTCAAAAGTACTTAATTGAAATGTGAAAAGCACTTTTTAAATGGAAGTTCTTTTCTTTCCTGCATGAAAGAGTGAAGTGCATGGTAACAGAATGGGGGGAGGGTTCGAGTGAAGGGAGATTGAGAAATCCAAAGAGAAAGGTCGAGGCATCAGAACTGTGTGGCATTATGGGTAAAGACAAACAGAATGAGACAGGAAGGGACAGAGAGTTTAATGAAAATTGTACGTCAGTGAATAAAGTCATTGCAGGGAATAGAAGTAAAAAAGAAAGTAAAGGTTCTTTATTTGAATGTGCGAAGCATCTGCAATAAGATAGATGAACTAGTGGCATAAATAGAGGTAAATTATTTAGATCTAATCCCCATTTCAGAGACATCATTACATAGTGATCAAGGTTAGGAAATAAATATTCCAGGATGCACAATATTTCAGAAAGACAGACAGAATGGCAAAGGAGGAGGGGTAGTACTGATAGTGAAGAATGACATAAGGACATTAGTGAGAAAGGATCTGGCCTTGGGAGATCAGGAAGTAGAATCAGTATGGGTGGAAATTAGGAACAGCAAGAATCAAAAATCATTGCTGGGGATAGTTTAAAGACCCCCTAACAGTAGTTATACCATTGGACAGAGCATTAAACAAGAAACTATGCATGCAAGTACAGCAAGCAATTAGGAAGGCAAATGGCATGTTGGCCTTAATTGCAAGGGGATTGGAGTACAGGAATAAAGAAGTATTGCTGCAACTGTACAGAATTTTGGTGAGACCACAACTGGAGTACTGTGTGCATTTTTGGTCTCCACGTTTAAGAAAGGATTGGAGGCGGTACAGTGAAGTTTCACTAAATTGGTCTCTGGGATGAACGGGTTGTCCTATGATGAAAGGCTGAATAAATCGAGCATATATTCTCTGAAGTTTAGAAGAATGAGAGGCGATCTCATTGAAACATACAAGATTCTGAAGGGGCTGGATAGGGTAGACACTGAGAGATTGTTTCCACTGGTCGGGGAATCTAAAACACAGGGGCACAATCTCAGGATAGGGGGCTGATCATTTAGCACTGAGATGAGGAAAATTACTTCTCTCAAAGGGTTGTGAATCTTTGCAATTCTCCACCCCAGAGGGTTGTGGATGCTCCATCGTTGAATACATTTACGGCTGGGATAGGCAGAGTTTTGATCTCTCACCGAATCAAGGGACATGGCGAGTGGTGGGAAAATGGAGTTGAAGCCTAAGATCAGCCACGATTGTATTGAAAGGTGGAGTAGGCTCAATGGGCTATATGGTCTACTCCTGCTCCTATTTCTGGAGTTCTAGTGCGGCACCACTGGTTTATAGAACAGCAGCTGCTCCTCTCCGGTCATCGACTTGTAAGCTAATTCCATTTTACTGCTACCATACATCAGCAGCCCAAGTGAAAATTGGTCTACAATACAATACCATATTTTAGTTTGATGCAACAAAAAAAGTCTTTGCTATTTGTGCATCCAACAACAATAAATTACATCTAGAATGAGTCACCGGATTGGTTCTTTCTCTGAGTTGTACTCTGAGAGCACAAAGCATATGTCCCCATTTATTGCATTGTGTGTGCCATTTATATTCATTATAGGAGCATTTTCAGCTTGTTAGTAAGATGTGTGCGATTGGCTAATACACATGAGCACCTGATGTTATGTGTGCCAAAGAAGTAATAGAATAAGAAATGTTACGTGTGGCAGGAAACCATACTATGACGGCAACAATACACAGGAAAATAGAAGTTACAGCGTCCTATTTTATATCGCTTGCAGAAGCAAAATAATCTGCCAAATGCTGCAACTGCTCTGTGTAGTGTTGTGTCCCAAAGTTTGGACCTGTGCTGGGTATTTTCTTGGCCTTAGCAGTACTGCTTGCTCCTGTAAACATTCCAAGCCTTTTGCACAATAGTGTAATCCAGGGGTGTAACAAGAAGGCACCTTTTAAACTGCGCTGAAAGTTGTTTCTTTTGTATCTGCCTTCATGTACACTTATCTAATCATTCAGTAGGCAGACTGAAAAGACTTACTGAGACAAGGTCGGATGTAAATCTTTAAGCTGCTTTACGTTACAGACAAAAGGTAGATGTAGAGAATACCAACTCGAATCAAATCTCATCTTAAGTAACTTCTGATTCTTCCTCATGAACAAAAAAAATATATACACACTAAGGGCTGAGATTTATGGGCCCCCGAGACGGGTTCGGAGGTGGGGGGGCCCATAGAATTGTGACAAGGCGTGGGGGTGGGGGGGAGAGTGTATTAACAGCCACTTAAGAGCCTCTTTCCCCCGCTGCATTAAGACAACGACAGCCTTGCGGAGAGGTCACCCAGTAAAACGAGGTGACCCTGCAGACTTGGGGGGGGTGAGGGGTCTCCTCCATGGGTAATCTGTGGCCCGCGGAGGGCCCCCGCCAGCAAACAAAACACCTCCCTGTATTTCCCTCCACTATACTCAATCCCCACAATCGCCAGGGACTTCCAGACTGGCCCCGGCGACCCCGCCTCATTTACCTGAGGTCCAAGTCTCCAGCGCTGAGCCTGAGTTCAAAGCCTCTGCAGTACTGGCAGTGGCCACCGCTCCTGGTGGCACTGCTGATACTACTGAGCTGCCGGCCCTGTGATTGGCCAGCATCTCTCGGAGGCGGGATCCCCGTCTTTAAAGGGACAGAGATCCCGGCGCCGGGATGTTAATTGGCCCGGTGCTGTAGAATCGCACTGGGTGGAGGGTGTGCTCCAGCTGACTGAGGCAGAATTCTTCCACTTTTTCAGCCTGGCACCGGGAGCCCTGCTACGGGCATAAAATCTAGCCCTTGGTTCTATCAACGGGCTCATTCAATTTTCCTGGTTGGCCCTTTTGGTTTTCTTTATTCATTCATGGGATATGGGCATCGTTGGCAAGACCAGCATTTATTGCACATCCCTAATTGCCCTTGAGAAGATGGTCATGAGTCGCCTTCTTGAACTGCTTCAGTTATGGTAAAGGTATTCCCACAGTGCTGTTGTATAGGGAGTTCCAGGATTGTGACCCAGTGACGATAAAAGGATGGAAATATACTTCCAAGGCAGAATAGTTTGTGGCTTGGAGGGGAACTTGCGGGTGGTGGTATTCCCATGTGCCTGCTTCCCTTGTGTGGTAGAGGTTGCAGGTTTGAGAGCTGCTGTTGAAAAAGCCTTGGTGAGTTGCTGCAGTGCATCTTGTAAATGGTACACATTTCTGCCACTCTGTGTTGATGCTGGAGGGAGTGAATGTTTAAAGTGGTGGATGGGGAGACAATCAAGTGGGCTGGTTTGACTTCGATGGTGTTGAACTTCTTGAGTGATGTTGGAGCCGCACCCATCCAGGCAAGTGGGGAGTATTCCATCACACTCCTGATTTGAGCCTTGTAGATGGTGGAAAAGTTCTGGGGAGTCATGAGGTGACTCACTCACTTCAGAATATCCAGCTTCTGACCTGCTATTGTAACCATAGTATTTATGTGGCTTGGGTAGTTAAGCTTCTGGTCAATGGATGTTGATGGTGGGGGATTCAGTGATGTGGAATGTCAAAGGGATGTGGTTAGATTCTCTCTTGTTGGAAATGTGCATTGCTCGGCATTTGTGTGACACAAATGTTACTTGCCACTTATCAGCATAAGCCTGAACGTTGGCCAGGTCTTGCTGTATGCAAGCATGGACTGCTTCATTATCTGAGGAGTTGTGAGTGGAACTGAACACTGTGCAATCATCAGTGATCATCTGCATTCCTGACCTTATGATGGAGGGAAGGTCATTGATGAAGCGACTGAAGATGATTGTGGCTGGGGCACTGCCCTGAAGAACTCCTGCAGAGATGTCCTGAGACAGAGTTGTTTGGCCTCCAGCCACGACAATCATCTTCCTTTGTGCTAGGCATGACTCCAACCAGTGGAGAGTTTTCCCCCGATTTGCATTGACTTCAATTTTACTCAGCCATCTTGATGTCACACTCAGTCAAATGCTGATTTGATGTTGAGCGTCGTCACCCTCACCTTACCTCTGGAATTCAGCTCTTTTGTCCATGTTTGGACCAAGGCTGTAATGAGGTCTGGAGCTGAATGGTTCTGATGGAACCCAAACTAAGTATTGGTAGCATTGTTGACAACACATTCCATTTCTTTGCTGATGATTGAGAGTAGACTGATGGGGCAGTAATTGGCCGGATTGGATTTGACCTGATTTTTATGGATGACTTTCAACTTTGTTGGGTAGATACCTTGTAGCTGTGTTTAAACAGTTTGGCTAGAAGCACAGCTAGTTCTGGAGCACATCTTCAGCACTACAGCTGGGATTTTGTCAGGGGCCATGGCCTTTGCTGTATCACTGTCTTCAGCCGTTTCTTGATATCATGTGGACTGAATGAAGTTGGCTGAAGACTAGCACCTTTGATGGTGGGGATCTCAGGAGAAGGCCAAAATGGATCATCCATTTGGCACTTATGGCTGAAGATGGTTGCAAAGCATCCTTACAGCCTTATCTTTTGCACTCATGTACTGAGCTCGACCATCATTGAAGATGGGCATTTTCATATAGCTGCCTCCTTCCAATAGTTGTTTAATTCTCTACTACCATTTACGACTGGAAGTGGCAGGACTGCAGAGCTTTGATCTGATCTGTTGGTCGTGAAATCACTTAGCTCTGTCTGTAGATTGCTGCTTTCACTGTCTATTATGCACATAGTCCTGTGTTGTAATTTCACCAGGTTGGCACCTCATTTCTAGGTACTTCTGATATTGCTCCTGGCATGCTCTTCTACATTCCTCATTGAACCAGGGATGGTCCCTGGGTTGATGGTAATTTTAGAACATTACAGCGCAGTACAGGCCCTTCAGCCCTGGATGTTGCGCCGACCTGTGAAACCATCTGACCTACACTATTCCATTGTCATCCATATGTCTATCCAATGACCACTTAAATGCCCTTAAAGTTGGCGAGTCTACTACTGTTGTAGGCAGGGCGTTCCACGCCCCTACTACTCACTGAGTAAAGAAATTACCTCTGACATCTGTCCTATATCTATCACCCCTCAACTTAAAGCTATGTCCCCTCGTGTTTGCCATCACCATCCGAGGAAAAAGACTCTCACTATCCACCCTATCTAACCCTCTGATTATCTTATATGTCTCTATTAAGTCACCTCTCCTCCTCCTTCTCTCCAACGAAAACAACCTCAAGTCCCTCAGCCTTTCCTCGTAAGACCTTCCCTCCATACCAGGCAACATCCTAGTAAATCTCCTCTGCACCCTTTCCAAAGCTTCCACATCCTTCCTGTAATGCGGTGACCAGAACTGCACGCAATACTCCAGGTGCGGTCTCACCAGAGTTTTGTACAGCTGCAGCATGACCTCGTGGCTCCGAAACTCGATCCCCCTACTAATAAAAGCTAACACACCATATGCCTTCTTAACAGCCCTATTAACCTGGGTAGCAACTTTCAGGGATTTATGTACCTGGACACCAAGATCTCTCTGTTCATCCACACTACCAAGAATCTTCCCATTAGCCCAGTACTCTGCATTCCTGTTACTCCTTCCAAAGTGAATCAACTCACACTTTTCCGCATGGTAGAGTGAGGGATATATTGGGTCATGAAGTTATAAATTATGGTGGAATATAATTCTGTTGCTGCTGATAGCCCCCAGGGTCTCATGGATGTCTAGTTTTGAGCTGTTAGATATGCTCTGAATCTATCTCATCTGAACTTAATTGGTCTGGCCAGTTCTGGGCTTGATATGAGTGAGTATCCTCTTGCTAGACCAGATTCCCTGACTTGGGAGCTCATGTGCTTTTGATCCTTTCCAGAGCCACTGCCATGTGATCCCAGGAATAGGGAGGACTGCCTCTCTGATTTTCCTCCTCATTCAGTGATTCACCAGTAGGCCTGTCAGTAAGATTGGCTAGCTTTTCCCACCTTTGACCCATCTCCTACTTTTCCTAAAATGACTGGAGGTGTGGGTGGTCACCCTGACTTAACAAGCTCATGATGAGTCTCCTGACTCTCAGTTTCTCAGTCTGAACTCGACTGCGAGCTGTGACATTTCACAAAGTAACTTTAATGCACATCTGCAAAGCTTCTCCCATTAAGAAATAACAGCTTGTTGCAGCAGCTGTACCACATGACTATAAAGAGAATTATAGTGCTGAGTGAATCCATTGTGATTTAAAGCACACCACTCATATGTAACTGATTTCCAAATCCTCCCTGCAAAAAAATGTTGTTAAAAAAAAAATCCTGAAACCTGACAGTCTCTTTCAGGCTGTTAATACTTTCAGTGACTGTCTCCTCCTGATAAGGGTGTTTGGTCATGATATCCTATTTTTTGAGTGCTGCCTTTTCCAATCTTTCCTCATCACTCAGTCCTCTAACGAAAAGATCCATCCTGTGGCTAACTCCAAGGCTTGAATGTCTGCTCTGTGTCTCAGTGACCAAACATTGAGACAATACTCGAAGTATGATCTGCACAGGCTAACAAGACACCATTTGACACCAGATTGCTATTTGGGTTACATAATTGAGCACTCTGTACTGCTGATTACTGCTCCACAGGGACTGGAGCCATTAAGCACAAGGTTCACTCGTACCCTTTGAGTGATGATTCCCAAGCACTAGGGAAGAGAAAGAAAGATTAGACAGTGATTGTGCTTAGATCTTCAATTAAATCAGACTACCTCACAGTATGTGCACTGTATCACCATGGCACTCTATCTAACAAGTGTATCTTGATTGAAACAAAAGTTTTTCAACAAAAAACTCTTTTTTGGCCCTTTTATGGTGTACGGAGAGGAATTAATACTCTTAACTTAGGTTATTGCTAGGAGTTTTGCTGCTGCATCTGTTTCTTCAACACGGAGCTTTTGACGATACGTGGAATTAAAATTATGCTTTCTTTCACATTTACATAGGTAATATTGTAGAGAATCATGGAATTTTTTATAGCTGAATATTTTACAACAAAGAACTACATTTTGTAGCACTGCATGGCTTCTGGTCTGCAGGGGATCGTAATCATTGCCATTATTAATTGATTTATTCTCAGGTTCTTAAAATTTGAATGTTACGCTCTTTAACACATGAAGCAAACTGAACAAAAGCAGAGAGGCAACATTTGCAGGAGACCCTCATCCCCCACTGGGGAAAATATCTGACATTGCACTTTATTTGAAGAAAAGTTGACAACTGTGCAACATGGTAACAGCTTAGAGTTTTAAAATATTCATACTGGTATTGTCAGAGATAACATACCCTTTAAATAGGGCGGCACAGTGGCGCAGTGGTTAGCACCGCAGCCTCACAGCTCCAGGGACCCGGGTTCGATTCCAGGTACTGCCTGTGTGGAGTTTGCAAGTTCTCCCTGTGTCTGCGTGGGTTTTCTCCGGGTGCTCCGGTTTCCTCCCACAAGCCAAAAGACTTGCAGGTTGATAGGTAAATTGGCCATAATAAATTGTCACTAGTGTAGGTAGGTGGTAGGGAAATATAGGGACAGGTGGGGATGTTTGGTAGGAATATGGGATTAGTGTAGGATTAGTATAAATGGGTGGTTGATGTTCGGCACAGACTCGGTGGGCCGAAGGGCCTGTTTCAGTGCTGTATCTCTAATCTAATCTAAATAGGCTTTAAGCTTTCAAATCATTGTCAAGAAGCCACACAGAGAATAATAAACAATAACGACTAAAGGACTGAAACCAAGATAAATTTTATCTATGTCCAAACACATCTGTTACAAATTCATGTTTGTTTTAAGCATTCAGATTGGGTGTTAGCCATGGCCCAGAAATGGCACTGTTGCCTCTGAGTCAGAAGGTTAAGTGTTCATTTCCCATTCCAGGGGCTTGAGCACATAATCCAGGCTGACATTCCATTGCAATACTGAAGTGGTCCTGCACTGTTGAAAGTCCTTCACATGAGATTGTTACGACCAGGTGAGAAGGGGTCTAGGGGTTCCCTCTCAGCCTTAGCCTGGTTTAACCGTAACGGGGTTTAATTTTAGAAACACCGTGTTTTTAGCTCCAATCCCCCCAATGAATCCTTATTCACTGCTCCAATTGTAAGGCAAAGAAATCAGACAGGTTTCCTTAGATTTAAACTAGAACGGTGGAAGTTTATAAATCTTAAACTCTAATCCGGTTAATGACTACGAATATGCGACGCGAACACGCTAGCATGCATATGCGATAAAGACAGACGCAGTTAGAGACAGAAAAAATAGAAAGAATAAAGGTAAAAAGTTTGAGGCAATGTCTGTTAGTTATTTACTGCCCGTTGAACTCAATGTGGAATCTTTGGTTGCTGGTAAGTCCTGCTATTCATTGGGGCCCAGTTCACGCTTCAACTTGTTTCGATGTCGGAGTCTTTTCTTTCTTCGTGGGTCTAGTGGCTTTAGAGAAAGCAAGAGAGAGACAGCCAGGAGAGAGGCCTGCTTGTTCCCACTTTAGTTGCAAAACTGCCTTCTGTTCCTTTCTGTGTGGCACAAATCAAAAAACCTCAGGTTGCCCAGGAGGTTAGTCATGTGACTAGCTGCTTGTTTGGAACATTCTCTCCTGCGAGGTTTGTGGATTGTATTACCTTAGCAGTCCCTGGAATGCACTTCCTTACACCTTCAATGTCTGGTGATCAAAATCCATTTGGGTTAATTGGAGCAGGGAATAGCCCTTTGCCTGCACAAGCAGTGTGTCTTAGTATGCAAATGTCCTTCCAGCCCAGTGTCTGGTGATTCCCAAACAAGTCATTTCTTCACGCCAGCAACGGTTTAAAATTAATGTTCAAATGACAAAATTAATATGCCTCATTCTTGGAAGGTGGGGGTCTGCATGACAAGATGTTAAACCAAGGCCCCACCTGCCCTCACAGGTGGATGTAAAAGCTCCCATGGTACTATTCTAGAGAGGAGCATAGGAATTCTCCCCAGTGTGCTGGCCAATGTTAATCTGTCAACCAACACCTAAAACAGATTGGGCTGAATTTTACTGGCCCTCCGACATCGGGGGTCGTGGTTGAGGGGCCTGAAAAATTCTCCAGGGAGAGGCCTACCATGACCTCTGATGCCGGGAAAGTCCCACTGCATTTTACCAGCAGCAGCAAGGCCTTGGTGCGCCCCCGGCCCTGCACTCACCCCCCGTCACTCGGCAGCGGAGCCTTAATTTTAATATATAAATCAATTGTAATTGATGCAAATAAACTTACCTTGGCCCGACAACTGTCCCATGCCGATATTCCGGCCAGTAGCTGGAAGTCCCGCACCTTCACATCTCCACATCTCCGTCCGGAGATCCAAGGCATGACACTGATGGGGAGGGGGGAGCACTGAAATTCTCAGGGCAGTGCGGGGGTGGGGTGGGGGGGGGGGGGCGTTGGTGGAGCTAGGAGAACTATTGGAATTGGCTGTGGGGATGATGGGAAGGGGTTGAAGGTCAAAGGTTCTGAAGTTGGGGGGAAAGTTCAGGAAATCAAAAAATGTTTTTTGGGGGGATATGTCAATGTAATAACTGAGGACTCAGTGGGGGCAGTGGGGACTCTAAGTTTAAATAAAATTGTACGGCAGGTTGAATTGAGAATGAAGTGCCTGAAGCCCATTAAAAATGGTGCCGGTGCCTGCGTGGTGATGCCGGATGCCATTGCCGGGGACGGAGCAGCCGGCCTCCTTTACATCATTGAGGGCAGCAGCTCTGCCCACCCCCCCCCCCCCATTTAAATGACCCCCTGCACGGACCGCCAACTTCAACATGTGCCGCCACGATTTGCGGTGCGCTCATAAAATTAAGGTCATTATCTGGTCATTATCTCATTGTTGTTTGTGGGAACTTGCTGTATGAAAATTGGCTGCTTTACAACAGTGACTATACCTCAAAAAATACTTCATTGGCTGTGAAACACTTTGAAACATCCTGAGGTTGTGAAAGGCACTATACAAATGTAATTTCTTTGTTTGTTTGTACAAAATTGGATCCAAATTGAATTTTCACAGCCAGGAGAGAATTTTTCACATAAATGTTGTTTCTTTGTTCTATTTCTAAAGACTGGATGGAATGGTGTTCAAAGTGTACTGTCATGCAGGTCCCCAACTGCCAAGCATGAGGCATATTAATTTTGCGACACGGACATTAAATTTCAAACTGTTGTTGAAGTGAAGAAAGGACTTGCTTAAAAAAATTGCCAGGTCTTGGCTGGAAGGACATTTGCATATTAACAGTGTTTGGAAGGACAAAGCAGCCATTCCCTAACACATTCAACCCACAATGGACCCTTGGCTGGAAAAACATTTGCATATTAACAGACTGTGCTTGGAAAGGACAAAGGACCATTCCCTGACACATTCAACCCACAATGGACTTTTGATCACCAGATATCGAAGGTGGGGGAGCTCGCATTCCAGGTTGACTGCTAAGATGGCCAAATACACAAACGGACATGGTCAAACTAGTTAGTCACATGACTAACCTGCTGGGCAACCTAAGTTTTTTTGAATTTGTACGAACAGTTTGGGCAGAAAGCAGAATGCTCCTAGACTGAGAAGATCTCTCCCGGCTGGCTCACCACAGCCTCTTCTGTCTGCTTGGTCCCATCTCTTTCTCACAAGCCTCTGAATCCACAGAAGACACATGAACCCCAAGAGAGAAAAGTCTCCTACAGAGAACAAGGTTTAAGAAGAATACTGGGTCCCAATGAAAAGAAAGATCTACCTACAATCAAGGACTCTACAGTGAGCTTGAAGAAACATAACAAAAGGTCTTCAGCTATTGCCTCAAACCATTCCACTTTATTTTTCTTCTGCTCTTTTATGTCTCTATTTGCATGTGTGTATCGAGTATGCATGCTAGCATGGGCATGTCGTGCATCCATAGATATTAACCTAATTAGAGTATAAGTTTAAGTTTAATAAATTTCAACTTTTCTTCTTTAAACCTAAGAAAGCCTGTTTGTGCTGGTTTCTTTGCTTTATAATTGGAAAGTGGTGAACAAGGATTCATCAAGCGGGAGCGAAAAACATGGTGTGTTTAAAATTAAACCCTGTTATGGTAAGACCAGGTGAAGGCTGAGAGGGAACCCGAGACCTCTTTCTCACCTGGTCGTAACAGTACCTATATAATTACAATGGGTTCTCAAGGAACTGTCAGAGCTTCTAATGGTCTATTCACACTACAGCAGTAGCATAAGTGCACACAGATATTGCAGTTTGTAATGTAAATGTAGCTTGAATCCAGAGTCAGGCCTGAACAGACACTAGATTAAAGGAGAGACAGACTCACTGGGGAGGAACTCTTATTTTGTTTCAATTCAAAGTGACTTTAGGCTTTCACATGTGATTTACTCCACAGGAGCTTAGCATTGTGCAAAGCTGAAACTGCTTCACACAGGTGGGGGTTAACTTCCATCGTCACCATTTGGATGGTAAACTGACAGAGCAGATAGCCTGCTCGGTAGAGAACCTGCCCACCCAATATCAATAGAAAGGAGAATTGGGAAAGTTGCATAATGGGTGGACGATCTGCTCTGGGGTGAAGGTGAGAAGTACTCCCACTGAGCCTATACTTTTAACACAAATGCACCATAGGAAACTTGAGTTGTCTTCAACTTGGGATTTGAACTTGAGACTTCTGAGCTTCAAAATTTTAAAGCTAACTTGGTAAATTTGTATATATTCTTACGTTTTTCATCTTCATTTTACATACATATATTTTATAAAAATAACTTTTATGAAAATGGCATTTGCCAAAATACCGTCCTCACTTATCTCTTGGATCGTGCTTTGGCCCACCAGCTCAATCTTCTTTCTGCAGTCTCGAAGGTTTTATTTTCTCCCTTTCATTTCTCTTCTGAAGATAGTGACTCCCTTGGCATGCAATTCCATTGATGGCAATTGACATCTAAAACCTCACCTATATGGTCATTAATTAATGTGTGATTCTTGATAAAAATCAGAGTCCTGGCAAACTATTCAACTACGTAACAGTTGAGCCCAGTCCCTTCCTTCGCTGATGTGCCCAAAACCACATGTCCAGCAAGGGCTCTGAGATAGCAGTAAGGAGCAGGAACTCTGAATGATTTCCCCTTTCTAACCCTCCTGTTCCACAATTGGCACTACGACCAATTGTACCACTGCCCTGGCTGACAGCAGTTAGCTCAGCACAGAATGGGGATTGAATATGACACCGCATGCCACAATGTGCAGGCATAGCAAGGAAAGAAAAATTGTTAGCTAATGAATCTGGCTTCATCTTCCCTATCTTCTATTGGCTGGGTCGAGAGCAGCATTGGCAGGCGTTCGGCCACAGACTGCATGTCCTTCCCCTCAGTTGCAGCCTCTGACAAGGGGTAGTCAAAAAAAGGGTGAAATAAATTTAAAAGTGTGCTAAGAAACACCAGGGTTTCCTTTTATATCCCCTTCTATTTATACTTGCCTTTACTCTGTCTTTATTTTGGAAGACAAACCAGGCTCTGGTCTCTTCAGTGTTCAATGGATCAGACAGCATTTCTTCGACAATTTAGGCCACATTTATTCACACTACAATAGGGGGAAAATAAGAACTTCTTGTTGTATCAGGTAGCACACTGGCTAGAATATTGGGACATGACTATGAATCACACCCAGATCACTGCAGTGAAAGTCTCCTAGCATTGTGAGCTGTAGGGGTTCTATCAAAATGAGCTTCTTGTGATTGCCAATCTCACCATAATTCTTTGCGGAGTGTAAATAGGTGCATTGGGATTCACTTGTGTATCTAATATCCATGCTGTTGTTGGATCCTCAAACCATCACATTTCACAAGTTGGGCAAATTGGAAACAAACTGACCCCTGCTTTCCCAACTTAGATTATCTTCATTGTTTGAGTACTGGCTGAAGAAAGAAATAAAATTCTAAGAGTGCGTAGCATAAGTGTTACAAATGTTTAAGTATTTTTTGCTCAACAATTTTCTCCCTCCTTTCCTGAAAATGTTGCCTCCTTACTAAGGTAAGGTTCCATGCTACCAGTTGCCATCCACGTTCCATCCAACTGGCAATTCTTCAAATTGAAGTCTGGACAATTAGCTTTGGCAGGGTATTTGTCAATAGAGAGCAGCAGGTTGAAGCAGATTGTTCACACACATGTACTTGCAGTAAAGATAGATAAAAAATGGTCAAGAGTGGGAACTCCCCCTTCCCCTGAATCCATGGGTACTGGGCACGGCCAGTATTCTTTAGGCATAGAGGATTTAAGTTTGGATTGTGAGCAGCTGTTTTCCCCTTGCTAAATTGGTAGAGAACTGAGACCTAGAATTGAGGTGAGTTCAAGAATGGAAATCAGTTTATAGAAATGATGGCAAATTCAGCTAAAATGTTATACCAATACAATACACTTCAGTACATTAAATGTGGCAAAGGAGATCATATTATGGTCTGTGTAGGAAACACTTGTTTATTAGATTAACAATGAGGAGAGGAATGAGAAGGGAAATTCTAGAAAAACCTTTCTTGTGCATTTACTTTGCCCAAGATCATGTCCATCTCTCTCCTTCAGTAGGCATGGCGTGAATGAAAGAAAATCTATGTCCTGACTGAAACTCATATCACTGATTTAAATTCTATGATAAATATTCTGTGCCATGTCCTATTATGGTCACTAATAGGAACCAATGTACTAAATTATATTATTTGTTACCTACTTTTAGAACAGAAGAAAATTCAATTTATCATTTGACCCCTCAGGGCTCATCCCTCACAGGATCTAGTTGTGTATATATATATCTAGTTGGTCCCAATATTTCTTCCCCATTGGCTTTGACTAAGTCAACAGAGATTTTCCTGATCTCTGTTCTAAATTGACTTCTCACAACTTCGGATGTGTGTGTTTGGTTATAAAAAGCACTCCATGTGATTCTAATCTGTTAATACTAGCACATGACACCCAGTAATGGGCCACTGTTTTGAGAATTCTTGTATTTTCAGGGTGTAACCTCAAACCATATATGACACGTTACACACCAAACATCTATTACCTTTCTCTTGATGTGGAAAGAAGTCGATAAAAGAAAGACAACAATGAAAATTCAATAATTTTTAGTCAATTAGTTCCAATAAAAAATACCAGATAAATACAGGAGAAACATTTCATGGTATTTACTGAATCTTTCTTGAACAAATGATAACAATATCGATTACAGTGGAGCCTACTTATGATCAACTCATTTTATTTTTCTTCAATTCTATTTTGCTAGCCTCCCAATTAGGAAAGCAGGTGAAATTGAGCATTG
Organism: Heterodontus francisci; assembly: GCF_036365525.1. NCBI lineage: Eukaryota > Metazoa > Chordata > Chondrichthyes > Heterodontiformes > Heterodontidae > Heterodontus > Heterodontus francisci. The sequence goes on from NC_090388.1 coordinate 67,551,536, forward strand.
GACCTCCCTACACAGGTGTTCAATGCTGCTCTTTGTCAATGCTTGAGCCAGAGTATCTCCTTAACAGCATCCTCCCCCCACCACTGAAATGGTGCATGCAGCCACCACAAGGTGCTTCAGTCCAACATCCCAGCCAAGATTGGCACCCATATGAGGTACCTGATTTGGAGTGTTGGTCAAGCCATTTGTTCTCACCCAGGTCCTCTCAATGGGTCTCAAACCAATGCATTAAAGGCAAACAAGCTACAGGTATAGCATTTTAAGATGCAGCAATCTGGATGCCGGGTCCACAGGACTAAGATTAAGTGCCTTTTAAGGGTCAACTTTTTCTTTGGTAACATGGAGTTAATTTTATTAGGGATCCACTGTAATAAAGAAATTAAAACTGGAAGCCATTTACATTCCAGTGCACACCTTGTTGACATAGGATCACTCCACCACTGCTTACATTCACCGGTTTCACAACGTTGCTCAGTGTAAATCATGTACCACATAGAATTATTTGCTAGCGCTTCATCAAAATTCATGCAGAACTTATACTGTCAGTGTCATGCTAGGAATGATTATGACTAATGCATATTCTCTTAAGAAGTGCGAAAATGTGTATACGTAGCCAAGTGAAACTAGGAGGCTCTTGTCAGATGGGAGCACTGACTGGAGAAATGAGGGAATAAACATAAAGTGGACCGCACTGCAATGTTGCTCATCATTCTGTTGTGTGCCACAATAAAACTGTGAAGCATTCATTACATGGGTGAGAGGCTTTGAGCTTGTAAACTTAATAAATTCCATTTGAAAGTACTACATATTCCTTTCTATTGCTGCAGCTGAGCACTTAATGTAATATTACATTAATTCAGAAATATAATTTGTTCTTTGCTCCCGTGTGTTTTCCTTGAAAAAGGCAGATGCCCATTTGGTCCCAGTTCAACAAGCAAAGCCTAATGCAATGTTTTTTAAGATTGACTGTGTGCTGTGTCTTGGGTAACTACAACTGGCAGTCTTGGGTGAGGAGAAAAACTTTTTTGTTGTTTTTGCTGATCTCTCTCCTGCCATGCTATAATGTCTTGCTATGTCTTTTCTGGATTTAACACATTTGATATGGCAATGGTAAATTGCTCTGAAGCCACCAGATTTGAGTGAAATGGAATTGTAATCAAAACAATTTCAGGCAGTTGAATTAGCTTAGGAGCCTTGATGTAAATTAACTTAATTCAGCTTCTACAGCTTGAAGGTGATGGCACTCCTAGTAGTAAAATCGCTAAGCTCACGTATGGTTCTCTTATGCTCAGTAACACAGCAGAGCTTCTGGCATGGATTTATCACAAGTGTGGTTGTTGTTGCAGAAATTTTTTTTTTAATGCATGACTATTTGGTCTATCATTTTTATTATTCAACCTGGATACTGCAGCTTGTTCTGCAATGTTTCCACCTGTGATTCACAGGCTTGTGGTGACACTGAATAATTGTGTTTTTGTTGGCCTGCATGTGAATGCTCACTGCACTCATCTTCAGGTGACCACAGAATCTATGGTTACATTTCTGCTTTTACAAATGGTCTGAAAGCTGGATTATGCTGCATTATCTCTAAAGCACCTTGGAATGTTTTACTATGTTAAAGGCGCTACAGAAATGTAAGCTGTTGTTTCCTTGTTGTTTTTCTTTGATGTTTATCAGCTGTCCCATATTGTACGTATTGCCTGAAATATGGAAAATTAGCACCACATTGTCAAGCAAACTGGGGTTTGGGTGAAACTAAATGCAAGTATCTGCTCCCCGTGGTCACTTTCCAATAACTTTCAACTAAAACAGGACCCCTTGCAAATGTGCCATATTTTGGTAGATACCCAGAAAATAAGCATGAAAATGTATATTATACATTATTTGTACAGTCCTAAATCTTCCGAACTATAAACCATAAATCATGATCTAACTGAATGTTGAACAGGCTCGAGGGGCTGAATAGCCTACTCCTGATCCTAAGTTCTTAACCCCATTTATTATAGACTTTGGTCAAGCCTAGTGTACGTGCTGATAATGTCCATTCGCTGTGGCTGACCAGGTTGTAAAATAAAATTGGACATTTCACATTAAATTACACTTGAACCCGCGACCCAAAAAACTCTGAATTTTGCAAAACATTCCTTTATTACAAATAAATCCGTTGTATAAAAATTTGACATGCTTCAACTTTTGCATTTATTTAAGTGCCACACAGTGCTGCAATCCAGCTAGTTGGTACATACAACAAGCCCTTTTTTTTGCATTACGCAGGGCAGAGAAAGCCTTCCAAAACTAAGTTGAACAAGAATGAAAAATTGCACAATCACAAGACTCACAAGTAGAACAACAGGCATGGGTTCACTCTGGTTGACATTCCTTGCCAAAAAAACTGCCAATTGCATGATGACCTGTTTGTGTTTTCCTCATCACTGGACCTGTGTCTTGGAATAAATATGGGGAGACCTCATCCTATTGAGCTGGAGGCTGCTCTTCCGTCAGCCTCACGGCAGGTATTACACTCTGGGTGCTTTCCAAATGATAAGACGCGAAGGTTCATTTTCATACATGCAGTCTCTTTAGACTACTTCAGGCTTTTCAAACTCAAGTCAGTTTGCATGGTTGCTGTAGCTGATATACGTTGTCTTGGTCGAAGAAGCTGTGAAGACAGATAGATTTGAACAACCATTAGGGATGAAGGACATCAGTTATGTGGAGAGACTGGAGAAGCTGGGATTGTTCTCCTGAGAGAAGGTTACCGTTGGGGCTGGAGAAGGAGAGGTGGTGGTGTGTGGATTTGATAAAGGTCTTCAAAATTATGATATTATGGTATTGATAGAATAAATAAAGATAAATTGTTTCCACTGACAGGAAGCCAATGATTACAAATGATTGAGAAAAGAGCCAGAGTTGAGATGAGTAGAATTTTCTTTTTATACAGCAAGTTATTACAATCTGGAATTCACTGCCAGAAATGATAGTGGAAGTAGATTCAATAGTGACCTTCAAAAGGGAATTGGATATATACTTGAAAGGGAAAACAATATAAGGTTATAAGAAAAGAGCAGAGGAGTGGAACTAATTGAATAGCTCTTTCTAAAAACCAACATAGCCACCCTGGGCCAAATGGCCTCTTTCGGTGCTGTATGATTCTATGATTAACAGTAATTATACAATTTTTATTCCCAATTCAACGTGCATGTCAAGATGATAGAATGATAATATTCTTCGCGCTTATGCTATACTCAATATTATTTAAAGTTATGTATTCAATCCAAATTTGTTAAATGCGGGTTTATCATATATTTGGTACACTAATTCCAGTGTTTTTTAAAATTCATTCACTGGATGTGGATGTCGCTGACAAGGCCAGCATTTATTGCCCCTCTCTAGTTGCTCTTGAGAAGGTGGTGGTGGATCTTCTTCTTGAATCATTGCAGTTCTTGTAGAGAAGGTATTCCCAACCATGCAGTCAGGTAGGGTGTTATAAATATTGATCCACTAAAGATGAAGGAATGGCGATATACGTCCAAGTAAGGATGGTGTGTGACATGGAAGGGAATGTGGAGTTGGTGATGTTCCTGCACTCCTGCTGCCCTCGCCTGTTTATTGTGCCAGTTTAAAAATGACTGAACTAACATATGCTATAAAACACTTTTTAGACCTAGGATGATTTTTTTTTTCTAATTACCAATCCTTTTGGAAGACTGCATGGACTAATTAAAATTGGCATAAAATCATGAATGATTGTACCTGGAAAAAATTAATTTTGGGAGATTAGGTGGAATGACGAAGAGTTTTAATTTCTAAAACTTTCTCTGTGTCAGAGAGATAGTCTTTATTTCACTGAAGGAACCTTTTGCTTTTTGCTTTGACAAAGCAACATCTTCTCAAAAACAAGCTTATAAGATCATTTTATATTTATCTACAAACACACTGATGTAATTCACAGCCTCCTGCAGTGTAACTGCAACAAAATAGCATACAGCTCTTCTCACTCCAACTCTAAAGTTTACCAAGCATCTTTCCTGAGGACAATGTCCCTTTAAGGTATTACATTATTATACCAGTTAAAATCCAAAAAGATGCAGTCTGTGACCTAACTATTAGACAAAAATAAAGCATTATTGAAAATGCTGGTTCTATTCAATGGATTATTGTCTGGGACAATAGAGCACATAAGTGGATTTAATTGCTCATCAAGGATTCTTTTGTTTGTAGTCCGATCGGCTTTTCACAATGCTCATTCAGTCACGGCTTAAAACATAGCTCCAATATAATGGAATAGAGCACAGAGCTGCCTGAAAACAGAGGTCACAATTTAACTTGAGGTCTGGTATTCATATCTGTAAAATATCATTTATAATTGCTTTATCACACCCTTGTGCTACAAGCACTCACTTTTATCTGTGTAAGTTAATGCTGAATGTTAGAACTAAAAGCAGGCCTTGCATAATAGAAATTTTTTGTTGGAGCAAAGTATTTGAGTGAAATTTCAGGGACTTTTTAATGGTAGCTTATTATTCCGAAAGCTAACCAGATCTGAAATGGAAATCACGACTATTATGGGGAGCCTTTCTCCAACTAGAAGTCCATAGCAGGTTTGTTGCGATAGTATCATAAAGGGAAGGAAAGGTTGTTCATAACCTCAGGATATCCCAAAGTGCTTTACTGCCAATAATGTACTTCTTTTGAAGTGTAGTAATAGCTGAAATGTAGGAAACGTGGCAGATAATGTGCACGCAGCAAGGTCCCACAAACAGCAAGGAGATGATGATCAGATAATCTGTTTTACTTTGGTGAGGTTAGTTGAGTGATAAAAATTGGCCTCAACACTGGGTGAACTGCCCTTCTCTTCTTCACATACTGCCATGGGATCTTTTATGTCCACCTGAGAGGGCAGACAGAGTCTCAATTTAATATCTCATCTGACAGTCAGCACCTCTGACAGTGCAGCACTCATTCAGTACTGCACTGGACTGTCAGGATTGAATACAGGCTCAAGTCTCTGGAGTGAAGCTTGAACCCACAACCTTCCAGCTCCAACATATCAACTTCCGCTTTTAATTACAGTGCTTTCAATTGTGTGCATGAAACCCTCTCAGGAGAGGTGGATTGCCACTTTAAATCTGTTGAGGTATTAACACCTATTTTAACTGGGGTTTTCAACATTAATTGTGGGTACATGGGTTTTCCAGGCTTCCTGGAACTCACCAGAGAAAGCAAGGAAAGAGTTACAGCATCAATTGAGAGGGCTGAAAAATGGCAGGTAAAAAATCCCATTAGTACTGAGACCTCATACCTGCTCCCTTGCCTAAGTGAAAGACCTTTGCTCATGGTGCTCGTTCTGAGAGTGTGCTTTCACTATCTTGGAGGTGATTTCCACATTGTAGGTTTCTGTGTCTGATCTTCACTTTCCATCATAGACCAGATCAGTACAGGTGCCATTTATGCTGCTTTCTCTTGGACTTCAGATGAGGACCAAGATAAGCAGCAGCAACAACACCAGCAGTAGCAGCTTCCTCCTCACAGACCAGCCACTTTACAGGAGCGGATGAACTCATTGGTGCAGTTCACAGGAGACAATACCTGAAACACAGGATTTATAGGCAGAGGATCAGCTTCCTCAACATGTCCGAAGATCAGTGCCTCAGGAGACTAAGGGTATCCCGTTGGTTCATGGCAGACATGTGCAGCCTGATAGAACAAGACCTGCTGCCAATTGGACCTGGTGGCCATGCTTTGCCAGTGACTGTCAAAGTTGCTACTTCCCTCAACTTCTTTACCTCTTTCCAGGGATCTGCAGGAGATATTTGCAGAATATAACTGTCAGCCACCCACAAACACATCACATAGGTGATCGATGCCATGTTTCCCAGTGCTGGTGATTATGTACACTTTGCCACTGATGATGCTGGTCAGAATGTGCTAGTGCTCGGGTTTGCAGCTTTGGCTGGCTTCCCATAGGTGGCAGGGCATCATCGACAGCACACTCGTGGCAATCAAGGCACCCCCAGATCACCAGCAGTGTTCATGAACTGTAAGGGCTTCACCTCTATCAATATTCAGCTTGTGTGCAACTACAAAAAGATCATCATGTAGGTCTGTGAAAGAGTCCCAGGGAGCTACCATGATGCTCTCGTTCTGGGTTAGTCCACCCTCCCTGAGCTCAGAGAAGACTTATCCATTGGCTGCTTGGAGACAAGGGCTATCCACTTAAAACATGGTTGATGACACCATCAGAGGATGAGGAGCCCAAGCAATGAGGCACAGGAGCAATACTGTTGAAGCCATATGACAACAAGATGTGTCATCGAGCTAGCAATCAGGATGCTGACAATATGCTTCAGGTGCCTGGACAGATCTGACGGTGCCCTTCAATATATACCAGTCAGGATCTCAAGAATGATCATGATGTGCTACACTCTGTACAACATTACACATGTTTGGATCTGCAGGAGGAGCAAGGTGCAGAGCGTGTTGCCTCTTCAGAGGAGGAGAAGGAGGTACAGGCAGAAGAGCAGGAACGTGATGTTGTCAGGGTACCAGCAGTGGCGCATATTGCTGCACGGGTTGCCCTTATAATGGCAAATTTCCGTTAGGTTACACCAGTACAGCCATCTGGCAGCCACATGCTGAACCCACTTGATCCAGCACCTCCCCCACACAAAGCAGTCCTGCAATCAACCAAATATCCCTTTCATTGCCACCCATTGCTCAGCTTCAAGCTTGATCGTACCATTCATCACAAGTGAGAAGGTCACTTGTCAGGCAGCAGGCAAAAATGGACAAGACAGAAAGTGGTGCAAAGAAGTATTTTTTATGTGACTCAAAAATTAAACAGAAACTTAACAATCTAACATTGTATAACACACCTGTGTACATACCCTTGTATATCTACAAATATTTACCCTTCTCTTTTCTGCTACTCCTATATGGTGCAACATATGAACATACAAATTAAGAGCAGGAGTAGGCCACTCGGCCCTTCGACCCTGCTCCGCCATTCAGTAAGTTCAAGGATGAACTGATTTCTCCACATTACCACCAACCCCCAATAACCTTTCACCCCCTTGCTTATCAAGAATCTATCTACCTCGGCCATAAAAATATTCAAAAACTCTGCTTCCACCGCCTTTTGAGGAAGAGAGTTTCAAAGACTCACGACCCTCTGAGGAAATAATTTCTCCTCATCTCTGTCTTAAATGGTCGATCCCTTATTTTGAAACAGTGACCCCTGGTTCTAGATTCCCCCACAAGGGGAAACATCCTTTCCACATCCACCCTGTCAAGACCCCTCAGGATCTTATATGTTTCAATCAAGTCACCTCTTACTCTTTTAAATTCCAGAAGATACAAGCCTAGCCTGTCCAATCTTTCCTCATAAGATAGCCCGCCCATTCCAGGTATCAGTCTAGTAAACCTTCTTTCAACTGCTTCCAACGCATTTACATCCATCCTTAAATAAGGAGACCAATAAGGAGATGTGGCCTCACCAGTGCCATGTATAGCTGAAGCATAACCTCCCTACTTTTGTATTCAATTCCCCTTGTGATAAACAGTAACATTCTATTAGCTTTCCTAATTACATGCTGTACCTGCATACTAACCTTTTGCAATTCACGCACTAGGACACCCAGATCCCTCTGCATCTCAGAGCTCTGCAATCTCTCACCATTTAGACAATATGCTTCATTGTTATTCTTCCAGCCAAAATAGACATCTTCGCATTTTTCCACATTATACTCCATCTGCCAGATTTTTGCCCACTCACTTAACCTATCTATATCCCTTTGTAGCCCTCCTTATGTCCTCTTCACAACCTACTTTCCTACCTATCTTTGTGGCATTAGCAAATTTAGCAACCATACCTTCGGTCCCTTCATCTAAGTCATCTTTATAAATTGTAAAAAGTTGAGGCCCCAGCACAGATCCCTGTGGCATACCACTTGTTACATCTTGCCGACCAGAAAATGACCCATTTATGCCTACTCTCTGTTTCCTGTTAGCTAACCAATCTTCTATCCATGCCAAAATGTTACCCTCTACACCATGAGCTTTTATTTTTTGCAATAACCTTTGATGTGGCACCTTATCAAATGCCTTCTGGAAATCTAAGTACAATACATCTGCTCTGAGATGCAGAGGGATCTGGGGTCCTAGTGCATGAATCGCAAAAGGTTAGCATGCAGGTACAGCACGTAATTAGGAAAGCTAATAGAATGTTATCATTTATCGTGAGGGGAATTGAATACAAAAGCAGGGAGGTTATGTTTCAGCTATACAGGGCATTTGTTCCCCTTTATCCACAGCACATGTAACTCCAATAAATTGGTTAAACATGATTTCCCTTTAACAAAACCATGTTTACTCTGCCTGATTACCCTGAATTTTTCTAAGTGCCCTGCTATAACTTCTTTAATAATAGCTTCCAACATTTTTCCTAAAACAGATGTTAAGCTAACTGGCCTGTAGTTTCCTGCTTTCTGTCTCCCTCCCTTTTTGAATAAAGGAGTTACATTCGCTATTTTCCAGTCTAGTGGAATCTTCCCTGAATCTAGGGAATTTTGGAAAATTAGAACTAACGTATTAACTATCTCAGTAGCCACTTCTTTTAACACCCTAGGATGACGTATCCATCAGGACCCGGGGACATGTCAGCCCGCAGCTCCAACAATTTGTTCAGTACCACTTCCCTGGTGATTGTAATTTTCTTGAGTTCCTCCCTCCCTTCCATTTCCTGACTTACAGCTAATTCTGGGATGTTACTTGTATCCTCTGTAGTGAAGACCGATGCAAAATACCTGTTCAATTCATCTGCCATCTCCTTATTATCAATTATTAATTCCCCAGACTCACTTTCTATAGGACCAACGTTCAATTTGTTAACTCTTTTCTTTTTAAATATCTATAGAAACTCTTATTATCTGTCTTTATATTTCTAGCTAGCTTTCTCTCGACTCTAATTTTACCTTCCTTATCAATCTTTTAGTCAATCTTTGCTGTTTTTTATATTCTGTCCAAACTTCTGACCTGCCACCCATCTTTGCACAATTATACGCTTTTTCTTTAAGTTTGATAATATCTTTAACTGTTTTAGTTAACCACGGATAGCGGCTCCCCCTGTTGGAATTTTTCTTTCTCATTGGAATGTATCTATTCTGTGTATTCTGAAAGATGCCCTTAAATGTCTGCAACCCCTGTGGTTTCAGCACAGCTAGAGGCAGGCTGCTCAATTACCTGCTCTGACTGCTGAGATGTTTTTGGCTGATGGTCTCTGGGTTTTAGAGCCTGTGAGGGCCCTGCCAAAGTCTGCTCCACCAGCACCTCAGCCATCAGGACACGAGGCAGCATGTGGAATACTGACTTATGGTAGGAGGCACCTGGTGAGACGTGGAAGTGCTTTGAGCAGCATTCCCATTTCAATGTCCCCTTTCTCCATCTGTCCTCTCATGATCCACCCACACTTCCCTGCTAATAATGAGCTGGAGAGCACTTTACTGCAGTTTAGAGGGGCGCTGAAGGGCAAGGTAAGGTGTTGATCAGTCCTGCTGAAGGTGGCATTCAGAGTGTGCAAGTCATTGATGAGGTCCAGAATGCACTCGTGTAATTGCTGCATTTGATGTTCCATGCAGATGGCCATTCTTTCCATGGACAAATAAATCATGGTACACACTGCTGCCACTGTGCGTCGGTGGTGGAGGGAGTGAATATTTGTGGATGGGGTGCCAATCAAGCGGGCTGCTTTGTCCTGGATGGTGTCGAGCTTCGTGAGTGTTGTTGGAGTTGCACACAACCAGACAAGTGGAGAGTATTCCATCACACTCCTGACTTGTGCCTTGTAGATGGTGGACAGGCTTTGGGGAGTCAGGAGGTGAGTTACTCGCCTCAGGATTCCTAGCTGTGGGGACAAGGATTCGAATCCCACCACAGCAGATGGTGAAATTTGAATTCAATTAATAATTCTGGAATTTAAAGCTAGTCTAATGGTGACCACGAAACCATTGTCGATTGTTGTAAAAACCCATCTGGTTCACTAATCCCCTTCGGGGAAGGAAATGTGCCATCCTCACCTGGTCTGGCCTACAAGCGGCACTTATTCAGCAATAGCCTGCTCACCGATGCTCAGTTTGGGTTCCACCAGAGCCACTCAGCACCAGACCTCATTACAGCCTTGGTTCAAACATGGACAAAAGAACTGAATTCCAGAGGTGAGGTGAAAGTGACATCAAGGCAGCATTTGACTGAGTGTGGTATCAAAGACCCCTAACAAAATTGAAGTCATTAGGAATTGTGGGAAAACTCTCCACTCGTTCAAGTTATACCTAGCACAAAGGAAGGTGGTTGTGGTTGTTGGAGGCCCATCATCTCAACCCCCGGACATCACTGCAGGAGCTCCTCAGATTGAAGTAGTCTGTGCCCACATGCAGTAAGACTTGGTCAACATTCAGGCTTGGGCTGATAAGTGGCTAGTAACAGTTGTGCCACACAAGTGGCAGGCGATGGCCATCTCCAACAAGAGAGAATCTAACCATTCCCCCCGCTGACATTCAACAGTATTACCATCGCTGAATACCTCATCCTGGGGTTATCACTGACCGGAACCTTGCTGGACCAACCAAATAAATGCTGTGCTACAGGAGCAGCTCAGAGGCTTCAAACTCTGTGGTGAATAACTCACCTGCTGACTCTTCAAAGCTTGTCCATCATCTACAAGGCACAAGTCAAGAGTGTGATGGAATATTCTCCACTTGCCTGGATGTGTGCAGCTCCAACAACACTCAAGAAGCTCGACACCATCCAGTGCAAAACAGCCCACTTGATCAGAACCCCATCAACCACCTTAAATATTCACTCCCTCCACCACCGGCGCACAGTGGCAGCAGTGTGTACCATCTACAAGACGCACTGCAGCAACTTGCCAAGCCTCCTTCGACAGCACTTTACAAACCCGCAACTGCTATCACCTAGAAGTACAAGGGCAGCAGATGCATGGGAATATCACCACCTGCAAATTCCCCTGTGCCAAAGGGGCAGGCTGTGACTAGTGGGGTATCAAAAGTATCAGTGCTTGGGCCCCAGCTACTCACAGTATACATCAAAGATTTGGATGTGGGGACCAAATGTAATATTTCCAAGTTTGCTAATGACACAAGACTAGATGGGAATGTGATTTGTGAGGATGCAAAGAGGCCTCAGGGGGATTTAGACAGGCTAAGTGAGTGGGCAAGAACATGGCAGATAAAATATAATGTGGAAAAATGTGAAGTTATCCACTTTGGTAGGAAAAACAGAAATGCAGAGTATTTCTTAAATGGTGAGAGATTGGGAAATGTTGATGTCCAAAGAGACTTGGGTGTCCTTGTTCATAAGTCACTGAAAGCTAATATGCAGGTGCAGCAAGCAATTAGGAAGGCAAATGGTATGTTGGCCTTTACTGCAAGAGGATTTGAGTACAGGAGTAGAGATGTCTTGCTGCAATTGTATAAAGCCTTGGTGAGACTGCACCTGGAATATTGTGTACAGCTTTGGTCTTCTTACCTAAGGAAGGATATACTTGCCATAGAATGAATGCAACAAAGGTTCACCAGACTGATTCCTGGGATGGTGGGATTGTCCTACAAGAAGGGATTGAGGAGACTGGGCCTGTATTCTCTAGAGTTCAGAAGAATGAGAGGTGATCTCATTGAAGCATACACAATTCTGACAAGGTTGATGCAGGAAGGATGTTTCCCATGGCTGGGGGGTGGGAGGTGGTCTAGAGCCAGAGGACACAGTCTCAGAATAAGAAGTAGGCCATTTAGGACTGAGATGAGAAGAAATTTCTTCACTCAGAGGGTGATGAATCTTTGGAATTCTTTACCCCAAAGGGCTGGGGATGTTCAGTCATTGAGTATATTCAAGACAGAGATCGATATATTTCTCAATGTTAAAGAGCTCAAGGGATATGGGGATAGTAGGGAAAAATCTCTTCAAGGTAGAAGATCAGCCATGATCTGGTTGAATGGCAGAGCTGGCTCGAGGGGCCGGATGGCCTACTCCTGCTCCTTTTTCCTATGTTCCTCTCTAAGCCAAACACAGTTCTGGCTTGGAACTACATCATCGTTCCTCCACTTGGTCAAAAACCTGGAACTTGCTTCCTAACAGCATTGTAGGCATACCTGCACCACATGGACTGTAGCGGTTCAAGATGGCAGTTCATCACCACCTACTCACGGGGCAATTAGGGATGGATAACAATTGCTGGCCTTGCCAGCAACCCTCACATCCCATCAACAAATAAAAAAAATTAAGAAAAACATGCTGCCCCATGTAACTTGCTCTTGAAACACAACTTCACTGAAAAAACACAGCAACAGCATGAGGCCACTTTACAACAAGGTATGTTCAAGCTTACTGCTCAAAGGCTCAGCAACTTTGTCCAATAAATGTGACTACTGACTTACACAGGATTACATAAGACTTACTGCACAGAAACAGGTCATTTGGCCCAACTGGTCTATGTTGTCTTAATGTTCCATATGAGCTTCCTACCACTTACTTCATCTAACCCTGTCAGCATATCCTTCTATTCCATACTCCCACATGTACTTATCTATCTTCTATTTGCTTCAACTACTCCATGTGGTTGCAAGTTCCACATTCTAATCACTCTTTGGGTAATGACTTTAGCCTATCTGATGGTTTCATTTCAATGTAAATGTTATTTTAAACCCACATTAAAATGAATATATATTTATTTAAAATAATTATCGAGTACATCACAGAATTGTTACAATGCAGAAGGTGGCCATTTGGCCCATCATGTCTCCACCTGTTCTCTGAAACAGCAATTCACCAAATGCCATACCCCCGCCTTCTCCCCATAACCCTGTACATTCTTCCTTTTCATATAACAGTCTAATTCCCTTTTGAATGCTTCAATTGAACCTGCCTCCACCACACTCTCAGGCAGCACATTCCAGACCTTAACCAATTGCTGCGTGAAAAAGTTTTTCCTCATGTTGCTTTTGCTTCTCTTACCCATTACTTTAAATCTGTGTCCTCTCGTTCTCGATCCTTTCACGAGTGGGAACAGTTTCCCCCTATCTACTCTGTCCAGGCCCCTCATGATTTTGACTACCTCTATTAAATCTCCTCTCAGCCTTCTCTTCTCCAAGGAAAGCAGTCCCAACTTCTCCAATCTTCCTTCATAACTGAAGGTTCTCATCCCTGGAATCATGCTCATGAATTTTTTCTGCACTCTCTCCAATGCCCTCACGTCCTTCCTAAAGTGCGGTACGCAGAACTGGATGCAATACTCCAGCTGAGGCCGTACTAGCGAGTTATATAGATTCAAAGTAACTTCCTTGCTCTTGTACTCTATGTCCGTATTGATAAAGCCTAGGATAGTGTATGCTTTATTAACCGCTCTCTCAACCTGTCCTGCCACCTTCAATGACATGCACATATACACCCAAGTCCCACTGCTCCTGCACCCACTTTAGAATTGTACCCTTTAATTTATATTATCTCTCCCTGGTTTTTCTACCAAAATGAATCATTACACATTTCTCTGCATTTAACTTCATCTGCCACTTGCCCGTCCATTCCACCAACTTGTCTATGTCCTTTTGAAGTTCTATACTATCCTCCTCACAGTTCACAATGCTTCCAAGTTTCGTGTCATCCAGAAGCTTTGAAATTGTGCCCTGTATACCAAGGTCTAAGTCAATACATATCAGGAAAAGCAAGGGTCCCAACATTGACCCCTGGGGAACTCCACTACAAACCTTCCTCCAGCCCAAAAAACAGCATTAACCACTACTCTTTGTTTCCTGGCACTCTGCCAATTCCGCATCCTTGTTGCTACTGTCCCTTTTATTCCATGAGCTATAAGTTTGCTCACATTTCTGTTTTGTGACACTGTATCAAATGCCATTTGAAAGTCCATGTACATCACATCAACTGCATTGCCCTCATCAACCTTCTCTGTTACCTCCTTAAAAAACTCCAGCAAGTTAGTTAAACATGATTTTCCGTTAAGAAATTCATGCTGGCTTTCTTTAATCAACCTGCAATTGTCCATGTGACTACTAATTTTGTCCTAAATTATTATTTTCTAGAAGTTTCCTTCCACCGAAGTTAAACTGACTGGCCTGTAATTGCTGGCTTATCTTTACACCCTTTTCTGAACAAGGATGTAATATTTGCAATTCTCCAGTCCTTTGTCACCACTCCCAAGTCTAAGGAAGACTGAAAAATTATGACTAGTGCCTCCTTGATTTCCACTCTCACTTCCCTCAGTATCCTTGAATGCATCTCATCCGGTCCTGGTGCTTTATCCACTTTAAGTACGGACAGCCTATCTACTATGTCTTTATCATCAATTTTAAACCCTTCTAGTGTCTGAATTACCTCCTCTTTCATCATTTGCCCGAGTTGCATCTTCCTCCTTGATAAAGACAGATGCAAAGTATTCATTTAATACCTCAGCCATGCCCTCTGCCTCCATGTGTAAGTCCCCTTTACGGTCCTGAATCGGCCCAACTCCTCCTTTTACCACACTTTTACTATTTATATGCCTATAAAAAAACTTCTGGATTCCCTTTAATGTTAGTTGCCAGTCTCTTTTCATGCTCTCTCACTTTGCTTCTCTTATTTGCTTTTTCACTTCCCCTCTGGATCTTCTATATTCAGCCTGGTTCTCAATAGTATTTTCTACCTGGCATCTGTCATAAGCACACTTTTTCTTCTTTATCTTAATCGCTACCTCTTTTGTCATCCAGAGGGTTCTGGATATTTTTACCCTATCTTTCTACTTCGAGGGAACATACCTTGATAGTGCCCGAACTATCTCTTCTTTGAAGGTAGCCCACTGTTCAGCTACCATTTTTCCTACCAACCTTTGACTCCAATTTATTCACCCCAGCTCTGTTCTGATCCCGTTGAAGTTGGCATTATTTTGAACTGAATCAACAATAGTAAGGCAATCGAGTCTGAGATACTGGAAACCAAGATTTTCCTATTAAGTACCAGATATCATGAATAATCACTGGCTTTCATCAGTTTGCTTAAATAAATCCTTTTTTCAGAGTAACTTACACTTTTCCCCTTTTCTTGAACACTCTGTAACCTCTATTGCTGAGACAGCAGCCTGCTCTAGGGCCTCTTCACTCTCCTTCTGATTTTCCCTCTTGCCCAGTGAGGAATCATTTGATCTCTTCTCAGGAGATTCCCACAGCTAGACAGTTAAATACAGAACAAGTCATGTGGAGAACCATGTCTCATCACTCTGTGAATCAGTATGTTAATGCTCTGAGCTGCTCCAACACAAAACTTCCTAACATTATCTACTAATGTGGCTCTCCTCCTGACTCCCCAAAGTCTTTCCACCACCTACTAGGCACAAGTCATTAGTGTGATGGACGCAGCTGTAACACTCAAGAAGCTCGACACTAGCCAGAACAATGTAGTCTGTTTGATCTGTAGGACCTCATCTACTTGCTGAAAAATTCACCTGCTTCACCACTGGTGTACTGTGGCTGCAGTGTGTACTATCCACTGGATGCATTGCAGCATATCAGCAAAGCTTCTTTGGAAACACTTTGCAGATCTGTGACCTCCATTACCCAGAAGGACAAGGGTAGCAAGTGCATGGGAACACCATCACTTCCAAATTTCATATATCACTGTTCCTTCATCATCACCGGGTCAAAATCACGAAATTTCGCAATCTAACAGCATTGTGGGAGCACCTCCATCACAGGGAAACTAGAGATGGACAATAAATGCTGGCTTTGCTAGAGACACCCATGTCTTGAAACTGAGTTTTTTTATGTTTGGAACTAGCTACATTTAAAACGAAATTGGATTATATAAAAATGAAATTAAAAGGTTTTTTTAAATTTTCAAATTGACTATATAATAAGCACTTTAGCTTACTGAGCAAGAGTATTATATTTGGAAACTGTTTCTGACGTGCTCATTCAAGCATAGTGGATGAATAGTTTACAAATATAAAAAAAAACTGAACCCTCTTATAGCCTTTAAAATATTATACTCCTTTATTGTCACAATTGCAGCAAACTCATTCCAGAAGTATCCTGAATGTTCGCATAACTACTTAAAGATTATAATGGAGACCTGGGAATAATTACAAGTCAGTAATGTAATATCACATCCAACTATGAAAGTGAAGCTGAACTCTTTTATAAACATCAGGATCTGCCGATTTGATTGCAATCTTCAAATCTCTCCGTAGTTCTATCTTGTTTGTGTAACAAAGATACACTGCTTACCTTTAATGGGGTAGATCTTGACTTTGGGCAGCGTTGTAAAATAGGTGACAGTGAGTTAGCAACCCATTTTACATCCTCCCTATTTTTTTCCATTAAAGTCAATAGGAAAGATGTAAAACTGGCTGCCCACTCACTATCACAGTTTTACATTGTCACACAAATTCAAGATCTGCTCCATTCTGTCTGGATGGTTGTTTCCTTTCTTAGACTATTTTGGAGTAGTCATTTTCGCAGATGTTATCAAAGGTGTTCATGGCTTGTTGTGCAACAAAATTGATGTACGAGGGTTAGCTATTGGTATGGTGCTGTAATGCTTGGGCAGGTTCATAAAAAATTGGCAGCTGATAATTTGCAAATTCACAAGATCTTTACAGAAAAGAGAGACCATTCAGCCTATCCTAATTCATCCATCCAGAAAGACCCTCTCTACAAAACTTATGGAAAACATTAGTTGTGTTTCAGATGAACAAATGGCAGTGGCCCAGATTTGGGCATGTTTAGAGTGTCTGGACAGCCTTGGCCATTTTCAACTCTATGACATCACCTAGCACAAGTGCACAAACAGCTGATTTGGCTGGTCAGGAATAATTAAAACACGGTGGGAACCTGCTAATTATGGTATTTTCTAACAAGTGCATGGATCCAGCATTTCTTTCTCTTAATCTTTTCACACATTCATTTTTACATAGCAGATTTCAATACTGTGACGTATTGTAAAGCTCACAGATACTATCTTAGATTCTCTCAGCCTGTCCATTTTGTGCATTGTGGCAATCCGGGGAAGTGCAGATTACAATGTGATAACGGTCATACTTTGTTATTTTTCCGAAATGAAAATGCCTTGTAACCAATAAACTAGATGCAATAGAGGCCAGATATACAGACATTTTAACAGCCCTCCATTTGTGTTCATTCTGTATAAGAACAGTACATGATTAAAATTGTACTTACTGTTAGTTTCAAGGCTTTCACAGAGTTCGGTTTTGACCTCTCCATTTGGTCTGTCACTTGCTTTTTGTGACAGTTTGCTTGACATTGTGGCTGCTGTCACCACTGCCTTGAAGCTACGCTTGCGTTTTTGCACATTCTGCTCTGGATGAAAGATGATAATATAAACCTTAGGCATGTACAGCATGCCTAGAGATACAGAAGCACTTAAACTCATGGAAATAGTAAGGGTTGTTGTCTGAATGTACATCTGCAAAAAAAACAAGATATTTTAATTGAAGGTCAAGAACCACTGATGTAGACAGACCAAGTTCATTATTCCAATCAAACAGACTGTACACTGGTTGAACAGTGGAAGGATGTGGTGCATGAAGAAATTGATTTGTTCATACAAGAGGGAAGAAATCACATTACTTTTTTGCAAAATTATAAAAGCTAATTTGGTGCCTTTGAAATGTTATATAAGCTAAGAAATTACTATTTGCAATATTAGCATACAAATGTTTAAAGGGTAACATACCCTAGTCCTTTATTTTATCAGATTAAATGTGTTTAATCTCTGTTAAAATCAAAGCGACATCATACAAACATGTGAAGCATTCCTACTTTATTATTACAAACAATGATTGGAAAGCTATCATTTCTTAAATTGGATGCATTCTTGAAACAAGCTTCAAGCTACACTTGATGGAAAATGTGGATTTCTTAAATTTAATGCACAAAATACTCATCGGAATCCAGCTCCTGTACCCTGCAACAACACAACAAATAACCACTTGATATCTTTAGACTTGTGTGTCTGGTTTTACAGAACCAAAGTCCAGTTTGAGACTTCTTTTTCAGGTGTGGACTAGCCTGTTGTCTATTTCCAGCATTTTCCACTTCTAATTACCTCAATGGATCAGTACAAACAAATTTCAGAGTGAATGCTGTCCATGTGCTTGCGAGCATCAATTCAGTGCCTTGAGGAGACAGTTTACTGACAACATTTTGCCAGACAATGCCAGAAGGCTGTCTGCTGCTGTTGAAATGAAAGAAAGGAAGAATACGGTGCATTTCAACAACAACTTGCATTTATATAGTTTATATAATTTAATTAAACATCCCAAGGAGCTTCATTGGAGCGTTTTCAGACCAAATTTCACACCAAGCCACATAAGGATATGTTAGGGCAGGTGATCAGAAGCTTGGCCAAAGAGGTATATCTTAAGGAGTGTCTTAAAGGAGGAAAGGTCGAAGTGGAAAAACTTGACAAGGGTCGGGCGGGGATGTGCGGTGGGGAATTCCAGAGCTTAAGACAAAGGCGGCTGAAAACATGGCTGCTAATGGTGGCACAAACAAAATCGGGGATGCACAAGAGGCCAAAATTGGAAAAACACAAAGTTCTCGGAGGATTGCGGGGCTGAAGGAGGTTACAGAAATAGAAAGAGGCAAGGCCATGGAGAGATTTGAAACAAGGATGAGAATTTTAAATTTGGGGTGTTGCTGGACTCAAGCTAATATAGGTCAGCAAGCACAGAGGAGATGGGTGAATGGGACTTGGTGTAAGAATACAGGCAACAAAGTTTTGGATGAGTTGAAGTTTAAAGGTTGTTGAAGATCAGAGGCCATGCAAAAGAGCATTAGAGTCATTGAGTCTGAAGGTAACAAAGGCATGGATGAGGGCTTCAGTAGCAAATGGGCTCAAGTATGAGTACAGTTGGGTAATAATATGATGGTGGAAGTTGGCAGTCATGATTTTCGAGAGGATTTGGGGCCTTTCAAATTCGAACACCGGAGAACACAATTATCATCAACCCACAAGAAAACAAGCAAACATTGTTTTCAAATCTTAATCCTACCAATGCAAGTTCTCCTTGTGTAAAATTTCCTACTCAATTCACTTGTTGTTTCCCAATGTCATCAACCAAGGATAAGGGCACCTGTTACAACCAGGTGAGAAAGAGGTCTAGGGTTCCCTTTCAACCTTCACCTGGTCTTACTGTAACAGGGTTTAATTGTAAACACACTGTGTTTTAACTCCCCCTTGGTGAATCCTTGTTCACTGCTTTCCAATTATAAGGCAAAGAAACCAGCACGAACAGGTCTTCTTCGTTTTAAAGAAGAAAAGCTGAAATTTATTAAACTTAAAACTTAAACTCTAATTTGGTTAAAGCCTACGGATGTACGACGTGCCCCACGTTAGCATGCATACACGATACACACATGCAAATAGAAGCAGAAAAGGGAAGAAAAATAAATTGGAAAGGTTTGAGGCAAAATTTGAAGAGTTGTTGTTACAGTTCTTCGAGTTCACTGTAGAGTCCTTGATTGTAGGTAGATCTTGCTTTTCATTGGGGCCCAGTATTCTTCTTAAACCTTGTTTGCTGTAGGAGACTTTTCTCTCTTGGGGTTCATGTGTCTTCAGTGGATTCAGAGGCTTGACAGAAAGAGATGGGAGCAGGCAGGAGAGGCTGTGACGAGCCAGCCAGGAGAGGACTTTTCAATCCAGGAGCAAACAGCTTTCTATAGACTCTCAGTTCAAACTGGACAATTCAGAAAAAAACCCAGACTGCCAAGCAGTTTAGTCATGTGACTAACTGGTTTGACCACGTTTGTTTGCGGATTGTATTGGAACAGGGGATAGCTCCTTTGTTCCAAGCACTGTCCGTTAAAATGCAAAAATGTCTTTCCAGCCAGGGGCCTGACAACCCCTTGTCACAGGCCTTCTCTTCTTCCCAGCAACAATTTGAAATTTAATGTCCATGTAGTGAAATTAATGTGCCTCATTGTTGGCTGGTGAGGGCCCAGCACGACAGCATCCTTCAAAAGAACTTAACGGCTACAATTAGCCATGTGGAAATATCACCACAGTGTTGATAAAGTTCTGAAAAGAAACCAGTGCCAGGGCCCTAATGATGGGAGCAATCATCAAGTTGACTACAAGTTGTTTAGACGCTGAAGTTTTACTTCAAGGAGTACACTGCTCCACATTTAAGTAGCTTGTTCTGATTCTAACTGAAGTGAAAAGCATGCCTTTTGGCAAAGAACAAATATACATTATCTATAAAAGTTATTGGGCGATTTGTCATTGTCTGCAGCATCTAGTCATGTGGATACAACAAATGCATCTGACTAGAAGCAGACTCTAATGAAGCAGCAAGAGCAGTCCTTTACTGTTCAATGCACGAAGACTCAGCTAAGAGCAAACCTACAGTACAGAATATACCCATCATCACTTGATTAGTAATGCATTTTACCAATGACGTTTAGATAGCTTCAACTTCGAACTGTAAAATAACATCGCCAATAATAGAGACAGGAATTCTGTCCCTCTGCCTTAAGTTAACACTTCCTGCAATTTTGGCTTCACATATTCATCTTTACCTTGCCTTGGTTATGTAACCCTGGCTTACTCCTCTTTTGGAGATTCAGGGCGGAATCTTCAGCAACTAAAGAAGTTTCAGGTGTCAAGACTATTTCCAGGTCCCTGCCCCATCTGGGTCAGCAGTGCACTGGCAGGGGAAATCTTCCAGGAGGAGGTCAATTAGCAGGCCACCTCTGCATTTACCATGCAATTAAGGATGGCAGGTAGAACAGGGAGGCGCTAGGGACAATGGGAGGGCCTGCAGGAATCTCCGACTGGCAAGCACACCAGGAGAGGTGAGCACTGCTGAAGAAGTAGGAAATCTAGGGGTGTCTCCAAATGAAGGCACTCACAAAAGGCTCCAAACTCAGTTTCCAAAAACCTGAGCCAGAACTGAGAGAGACCTCAGCATGGAGGGGAAACCCCTCCACAAGAAAGCTTGCTGCCGTGATTGAATTTTGGAAATTGACAGCGCCATTCAACCAACCTCCAATGGCCCGCCTACCACCAGCCGGGAGGCTGCCTCCGAAGCGCTGCCGGGCTCTTGAAATAGCAGGGGCCCTTGCAATGCTGGGAAAAACCCAGTACTGTCAAAAATGGCCCTTAATTGAGGCTTTATTTATGTTGGTTCACTGCCCGCCTCCATGGAGCGTGTGCTGATTCCAGTGGAAACTTGCCCGGAGGTCAGATCACATTGGGAGCTGTTCCAATGGGGTTTTATGCAACTCTCCTTGCTCCCCCATCTCCAGACTCACCACCACGTGACCAGTAGGATCCTGGTCTCAAAGATCCACAAAAAGTGCTGTTATTCTTGATATCAATGGAAGACATTGAGATTGTTTTTTTTTAATATATTCATTCATAGGATGTGGGCATTGCTGGCTATAGCAGCATTTATTGCCTATCTCTAATTGCCCTTGAGAAGGTGGTAGTGAGCCGCCTTCTTGAACCGCTGCAGTCTATATTGTGTAGGTACACGCACAGTGCTGTTAGGAAGGAAGTTCCAGGATTTTGACCCAGCGACAACGAAGGACCTTATCATTAAGGGAAGGCCATTGATGAAGCAGCTGAAGATGATTGGGCCTAGGACACTACCCTGAGGAACTCCAGCAGTGATGTCCTGGAGCTGAGATGGTCAGAAGTGGGGATGTTCGCTGATGATTGCACAATGTTCAGCACCATTTGCGACTCCTCAGATACTGAAGTAGTCTGTGTAGAAATGCAGCAAGATCTGGACAATATCCAGGCTTGGGCTGATAAGTGGCAAGTAACAATCATGCCACACAAGTGTCAGGCAATGGCGATCTCAAACAAAAGGGAATCGAACCATGTCCCCTTGACATTCAATGACATTACAATCACTGAATGCCCCACTATCAACATCCTGGTGGTTACCATTGACCAGAAACTGAACTGGAGCCGCCATATAAATACCATGACTAAAAAAGCAGGTCAGAGGCTAGGAATCCTGCGGTGAGTAACTCACCTCCTGACTCCCCGAAGCCTGTCCACCATCTACAAGGCACAAGTCAGGAGTGTGATGGAATACTCTCCACTTGCCTGGATGGGTGCAGCTCCAACAACACTCCAGAAGCTCAATACCATCCAGGACAAAGCAGCCCGCTTGATTGGCACCCCATCTACAAACATTCACTCCCTCCACCACTGACACACAGTGGCAGCAGTGTGTACCATCTACAAGATGCGTTGCAGCAACGCACCAAGCCTCCTCAGACAGCACCTTCCAAACCCGCGACCTGTACCAACTAGAAGGACAAGGGCAGCAGATGCATGGGAACACCACCACCTGCAAGTTCTCCTCCAAGCCACACACCATCCTGACTTGGAACTTTATCGCTGTTCCTTCACTGTCGCTGGGTCAAAATCCTAGAACTCCATTCCTAACAGCACTGTGGGTGTACCTACCCCAAATGGACTGCAGCAGTACAAGAAGGCAGCTTACCACCACCTTCTCAAGGGCAATTAGGGATGGGCAATAAATGCTGTCCTCACCAGCAACACCCACATCCTATGAACAAATAATAAAATTGCTGGGGAGTTTAGGAGGAGGCCGAGATGGATCATCCACTTGGCATTTCTGGATGAATATTGTTGCAAATGCTTCAGCCTTATCTTTTGCTGATGTGCTGGGCTCTCCCATCGTTGAGGACAGGGATATTTCTGGAGCCACCTCATTTTGAGTTATGCCTGGTGCTGCTCCTGGCATGCCCTCCTGCACTCTTCATTGAACCAAGGTTGATCCCCCAGCTTGGGTGACCGCTTTGCTGAACACCTCCTCTCAGTCCGAAAGCATGACCCCAAGCTTCCAGTTGCTTGTCATTTCAACACTCCTTCCCTGCTCTCATACAAACATTTCTGTCTTTGGCCTGCTCCAGTGTTCCAGTGAACATCAACACAAGTTCGAGGAGCAGCACCCGATCTTTTGATTAGACACACTACGGCCTTGCGGATTGAACATTGAGTTCAATAACTTCAGAGCATGACTGGCCTTTTTAATATTATATTTTTAACCATGTCTCTGCTTTTCATGTAGTCAGAGCTGCTCATTATTCTGCTATTAACACTCTCTCTGGACTAATGCTTTGTCTTTCACCACAAGCATTAACAAACGCTTTGACTTTGTCCCAGGACAGCTTTGTTATTTAATCTCTCCTGCCCTATCAAACATCTTCCCCTTTGTTCTCTCACCCACCTCGACACTTGCTTAAAACCTAATTCTTTTCTAACCTTTGCCAGTTCAGATGAAAGGTCACAGACCTGAAATGTAAACTTTACTTCTCTTTTCACAGATGCTGCCAGACCTGCCGAGTATTTTCAGCACTTTTTGTTTTTGTTTGATCCCCCAGCTTGATGGTAATGGTAGAGTGGGGGATAAGCCGGGCCATGAGGATACAGATTGTGGTTGAGTACAATTCTGCTGCTGCTGATGGCCCACAGCGCCTCATGGATGCCCAGTTTTGCATTGCTAGATCTGTTTGAAATCTATCCCATTTAGCACGGTGGCAGTGCCACACAACACGATGGAGGGTATCTTCAATGCGAGGACTGTGTATTTATCTTTTATTTATTCTGGACTTTAATCGAGCCAAAAAAACCTAGGGCTGGATGTTAACAGCCCCCTGACGTCAGAGGATATGGCGGGGGGTTGGGGGGGGCCCAGAAAATACCTCTGGGAGAGGCCCGCCACGGACCTCAATGCCTCAAGGCCCCACCCCATCTTACCGGCGGCGGTGAGGCCTTGCGGCGGCTTACCCTGCTGCTCGGGTACGGAAACTTAATTTAAATAAATGTTAATTAATGAATAAGTACTTAACTCGTCGCGACAGCCATCCCGCTCTGATATTCCAGCTGGTTGCCGGAACTCCTGTGCCTTCGGATCTCCATTTGGAGATCCGAGGTGGAACACTGGTGGGGAGGGGGGGGAAGGAGTTAAGTTTTGGGGGCAGGAGTGGGGGAGCGGGGAAAATTCTTGCAATTGGTTGGTAGGGGTTGTCGGTCAAAGTGAATAAAGTTCGGGGGCAAAGGTTCGGGATCGGAAAATTAGTTTTTTTTGGGAGTGGGGGGGGGAGGAGGGCAATCAATAAAGTCTTCAGTCATTGAGGGGGTGGGAGAGGGACTTGAATCATTTATAAAATTTTGCATATTACATTTTTATTGCCTGTGTCCTTAAAAATTTAAATTGCATGTAAGGGCTTGAAGCCCTTTAAAAATGGTGCTGGTGCCTGTGCAGTGGTGCCAGACGCCCTTGACAGGGATGGAGCGCCCACCACCTCCATGTCATCAGCAGGGGGGGGGGAATGCGGGGACGGTCCACCCCATCCATTTAAATGAGCCACCGCACTAAATATTGCGGTGGCTCCATGGCGCACACCTTGTGTGTGCGCCACACCGTTTTTGAAGCTCGCCACCGAGATCGGCAGTGGGTGATCTGGAAAACTTCAGTCCCTACTTTCCACGTTGTAATCTATTTGTGTGTGTGTGATCCCCGTGTGAATGTGTGCGTGAATGTGTAGTGTATTTTTTTTAAATTTTAGATCAGGTTTAGCTTGTTGAGTATAATAACCTTACCTTTTTCTTGTTTAAGCTCAAGGAAACATGTCCGATTGGTTCTTTCACAATCACATTAAGGCAAAAAGGTAAAACGTTCATTGAGGTGGTAAGCACAACCACTGTTTAAAAAATAATAAACCCTGTTGCGGTCAAATAAGAGGAAAGGCAAGAGGGGCAACTGTGACCGTCCTCCTCGCCTTGACCGTGACAGTAAGAGAATCTAAATAGCTGTGTTATCCAGCTGGCCTTTTCTCTTTCCAATATTTTTACTGCAGTTTTCCAGAAAGGACCTTAATGATGGGATCCTTCTTCACCTCATGTTTATTCTCTTTGCTATTGTTGAATAAAATTCTGGGGTTTGTTAAAACCAAAGCAGGAGTAATGCACTGTTAATTCAGACCCATCACTCCACAGGTCACAACATATTAATAAAGTTACCCACCTATCGGAAAAATAGCCAAATTAATCACTTTATTCATCCCCAGAATAAAGCACGCCAAACCAGGTTTCTTTAAACAACAACAAAATTAACTATTTATTAATAAACCAAGTTTTAAATGATAATGAGATGAATCTATATGTATGAAAAGATTTTATAACTCCTTAATCTTCCTAACCCTCATGTACACACATACTTTCAATTAACAATGGTTACCCTGGGAAAATAATAAAATAACTGAGTTGTATCATCTGGTGGGATTTTCCTGGATCAGTGAGGTATCCCAGAATCTAATAGTCAGATGCCACTCGATGTCTCTCCAGGTGAAATTAATTAACAGTCTATGATGGTAGGCTTCAAGGTAGTTCGTCTGCAGCAGGTGTCACACAAATGTTTTAGCAACAGGTTGGAGCAACAGGGCTATTTAAATTTTAAAGTAGCAGTCCAACAGTAGAAACTTTCTTGAGAGTTCAGGAACTTCCAAAAACACAAAAGTCAACAGGATTTACTCTTAGCAAAGGAGCCTTCTCCGCAGAGCATAGCAATTACAGAACTCATTCTTCAAGCAGGAATCCTTGAATGAAGGCAACAGCAACTTGCCACACCCGAAACAGAGGCTTCCTTTCTCCAAAGCAGTGTTTCTCCACCGAGGATGGCAATTCCTCTTTTCTCTGGGCCTCTTCCTCTCTCTTCAGGCAGGTCAAAACCTCACCTCAAATGTAGTACTTTTTCCCTTGAAATGCAGAGCTTATTTTCAGAGAGAATAGGCCTTTTTCTCTGATCTATCAGCAACTCACAGCTCCAGCCATTGCTAGTTGCTCTGTTTTACTGCAGAACTAAAACTAACAGTTTTTTACAGGAGTCATAAGACCATTGTAAAAGTTTCTGGTTGCTTGGATCCAAATTTACAGCCTGCACTCTTCAAACACCAAATCTCAACATTCAATGCACAGAAGGTCCTTTTTTTCCCCTCAGTCTTAAAGGCACACAGACATTTTAGTTTTACAAAAAACAAAACTCTTATGACAGGTTGAACAAATATGAATGCTCCAAAAAAAATTTTTAAATGATGCTAATCCGAGTATATAATGGAATCAGTATCAATGGATCTCATCATCCTTGACTATTGTTTTTTTGATTTTCTATTACTGGAGAATAAGAATGCAGAAACAAACAATGACCTCAAAGCCTACTAGCTTTTTTATTGTTTCTTCACTTAATTTAATTCTCGTAATTTAAGTGTATCCCAAATTAATCATGCATTTGGTGCGAGGATTAAAAGAAATTTTTTTTCTGCAGAAGAAATGCAAAACATAAATACAGAACTGTGAATATTCTATAATTCCTTTTGAGAAAATATTGGCACAAATTCAACTTTAGGCTATAGAGATAAGGCATTGCAGAAGCAGTATGACAGTACCACATACCGCAATGTAAAAGAGCAAGAGCAAACGGATACTACGAACTGATGCATCTTCAAACAGTCTAAACAAGAAATTTTGCCAATGTTTTACTTTTTTGTTTTTTTAAATGGCCATGCCTTGCCAGTTTTCAGCCTTGCCGATTCACATCATCACTTCATTTGCCCAACGAAAACATTTGTGGGGATTTTGTGGCATTGGGTTCTGATAGAGCAAATAAGGAGGGTCGATAACAAGAAGACATAGATTTAAGGTAATTAGCAAAAGAACCACGGGGAAGATGAGCAGAATTTTTTTTTCTATGCAGTGAGTTATGATGATCTGGAATGCACTCCCTGAAAGGATGGTGAAGCAGATTCAATGGAAACTTTCAAAGGTAAATTAAATTAATACTCGAAAAGGAAAAATGTGCAGACCTATAAGGAAAAAGCAGGGATGGATAGTTCTTTCAAAGAGCTAGCAAAAGGCATGACAGCTGAATGGTCTCCTTCTGTGCTCTATGATCCTATGATTCTATTATTTTACAGCAGTTAAGAATATAAAACTCCTCATGAGGAATGTGATGTCATTCAACAATCACGACTATTGAGACATGCAGCTTCCATGGTTACAGCCCAGAGCATCTGTAGATGGGAGTTAGCTCATAATTATAGAGCAGAGATTTAGATTCTAGTTGGTGGTGGATGCTGTGCCCTGAATCAAAGCTATAGATGGTCGAGGAATAGTATGAACTGGAGGGGAATTAGTGAAAGACTTGTAGTTTCAACACATTGTCTCTCTGTTGTATTAGGCCCAATTAATGTTGACAACTTTAAACAGTCTCCAGGCACCCGAACACTTTAAGAGGGTTCAAAATAGCAGAAAGGGAACAAAATGTTTTCATTTATATTCCTCTTGCATTACAAGTTTACTGCTGTTTCTTGCTGCCATATTTTCTCCTTTGGTCAGAAAGGAGAGATGATCAGCAACCAGGATTTTCATTCTTGAATGCCTACTTCTCATGTGGGGTCCACTGGGTTTTGAATAGTTTAATTCAGACCAAATTTTAAAAAAAAATTCTGTTCAAAGTTACATTTACAAATGGAAAGAAAAATATCATCGCTGCCTCCTTTATTTTTAGCAAGCCAAGATTTTATTCGAAACAAGTTGTCAAGTTCAAAGACAGGGTAATTTTAGCCTTCACTGCTTGGGCGTTAATCTGGTGCAGTGGATTGTACGGCTGTTTCAGAAATCTCTGATTTTCAATTAAATCAAAACTAGGAACATTTAACAGGCGGGTGATCCACTCAGCTAATGCAAGCAGTAAAGTTCAAAATGACCTCCGTTGTGCAATAAACTTATGAAATCATAGAGCAGAATTCATTTCAGCATCACTTGATTAACAGTTTTGACTTTCTAGAATATAATTTGAGCAAAGCAATAAGATTCAAGAATGTGGGAAACAACACACCATTATTCACCCAAGAACATCATGGAACAGTAACTAGAGATGATAGTGACCATGGCTGCATTAGTTACTACTCATAGTTTCATTCACTACCTGCACTGAGTGCAATTTCCAACGGATGCCACAGTTCCACTTTCTGATCACAAGTCAGAGCTTGCCCTAACACAATCTGACCCAAACACATTATTCTTTCCTGTGACTATTCCTCAATCGCACATATTCACATCTCCATTTTCTTGGAGACTTTATCTTATTTATTTTAAGACAAGAAAAATTATCCCTCAAAAATAAAAAGACTCAATCCCCCCAAATACAGCAGGCATGTTTGAGCAATCTGATTTACCCGCTCCAGGTAGTGCACAGTAAAACCGTAATAGGTCTTAGCAGCAAAATAACTCCTATCATTGTTAAGAATGCCAACAGCTGATTGAAGTTGACTGAAGACCTGACTTTACCTGAAATTAGCAAAGCTTTTAAATCGTTAACTATTGAACCAAACAAACTAGTCAGTATGCTTAATATGTCTGAAGTGACACCTTTGTATTTAACTGCTAAGGTGATGGTAAATGGTCAGCGTCAATTGCCTGATATGGGAGGCTGTCTTTGATAAGGGTGGACGGTGTAAGTGGTGAGGACTGTACTTAAGACTAATAAACTCAGGCTTTGAAATTGTGCTGTTTGAAGATTAGTGTATTAGCACTAAAGGGTTTTTTAAAATTAAATTCCACTATGTTAACTGAAGCATAAACAGATTTAAAGTTAATACACAATGTAATAGAGTGAACAAAGGAATTTATAATGCATTCAGTGTTTGTTTACTGACCTTTGCACAGCAGAAATTTCAAAACCCCTCCTCCACCTTGTTTTCCCCTTAATGCCCCTACTGATTGCAGATGGGGAATAAATCGTAGCAAAATCAGCAGCGCTGCTTATTTCTCCTTTCCCTGCCAATTTTACACCCCACCACCACTCCCCCCCCACCAACCCCCCACTACCCTGCCACCAAATCTTGCACAATTGCCCATAAAAAAGAATTACTATTTGTTCAGCTTATAAAAGGAAGGAAACCACTGCGGGTGACCTGCAATCAGACACTAAGAAATTGAGAGAGAGAATATCCCAAAGCACTTAACAGCAAATTAATAGCTTTTGAAGTGCTTTCACTGTTGTTTTGTAGGCAAACACAGCAGCCAATTTGCATACAGCAAGATTCCACAAACAGCAATAGGATAAATAACTAGGTGATGTTACTTGAGAGATAAATGCTCATCGGGCCAGCAGGAGTATTCCTCTGCTCATCTTCAAATAGTACCATGGGATTCTTTATCTCTACCTAAGAGGGCAAACAGGGCTCAGTTTAACATTTCATCCAAAAGACAGTAACTTCAACAATGCAGCACTCCCCCAGCACTGCAACAAAGTGTCAGGCTGGATCAATTCACTGGAAGCTGAACTCAAAACTGTCTTACTCGGAGACTAGTGTACTATCAACTGTGCCAAGATTGATACTTCAAATTACAATAAATTCCAAAACCAATGTACATTTAATATAATAGTGTGACTACCTTCAGGCAATGTTGCAAATATAATGTTCCTCAGATTGCCAATAAACATTAGCAGGAGAAATAGCATGGTTGAAATGATAATTTTATGAATTCATTTCAAAGCAAGCATGATAAGGCCAAATGGGCAAACAAAGTGTTATGGAAATGAATGTGTAACAGCTGGATGGCCCTCTGTTCTAGCACAAAAAGGACAACTGTTGGCACCGGTATCTCCACCTCGAGCCAAAGTATACCATTAATTGGCTCAGTGCAGTAAAAAAATAGCACTGGGAGCTAAACGCAAAGTAAACAAAGATTTTTAAATCTTCTAAATGCTAAAATTAATTTTAAAACACCATACGCAATTGTTTTTATGAAAAAATTGAAGTATTTAGGTCCACTCAGTGTTAAAAAGCTATTTTGAAATCATATAGAATTAAGAGCCTAGAAATTATACCGTGATATAAATCGCATCGTATACGAATGCTTAGCACATTTGTATCAAGCACTGTTTCCATTTATTGCAGCCTTTAAAATAAGCAGATAACCACTTTGCTAAAATACTAATGAATTTGAAACAAACATGCTAAATATAATAGTGCTGCACTGCGTAATTTTTGGGTTAAGTCTGTCTGCCCATCTTTCTGTACAGGAATTGGTTGATAGGCGGCTGCAATGGTGACTCCATCTTTGCACAATGTTGTGCGGCAGAGTAAAGGCTCTATCGACAGCTCAGGCTGCATTGTGCTCTGAAAGACTGAGTCACCTGACTCCGTGATCTCGCACAGGATGGGGGAGGTGATTTATGAAAGAACCAGAGCTGACAAAAAGAAGAAACTCTTTACATAAGAGTGGTTAGGATTTGGAATGCACTGCCCGAGTGGTAGCCTTCAAAAAGGAATTAGATAAATATTTGAAAGAGAAAAATTGCAGAGATATAGGGAAAGAGTGGGGGAGTGGGACTAACTGGATTGGTCTTCAAAAGAGTCAGCACAGACTCGATGGGCCAAATCACCTAATCCTATTTCTTTCGACATTATCTCGTTTTTAAATGAACTGGTTTGTACTTGTTCAAAAAAATTGACAAAGCTTGTTGCTGTTCTTCTTCTTGAGAATTGCAGGTGATGCCATGGTGACTGTCACCCACAGGCTTATTCCTAAGGGCCAGCTCAAGTCCCACACTCAGCCAGCAGATATTGTGATAGTGGGTACTGGTGAAATCAAATTTTACTTTCAATCACTGGTGGACCTCCTGTGAGGGGGTGAATGGTCAGTTGGTTGAGATGATGCATTATAAGGATGAGAACATTACATCATGGTGCTGTCAGCTGTAGCTCAGTGGGTAGCACTCTTGCTTCTAAGCCAGAAGCTCTTGAGTTCAAATTCACTCCAGAGAGTTAAGCTCATAATAAACAGGGCCTCTCCCTAATTGATTGCAATGCAGAAATAACATGGTGAGCACAGTAGTGGCCTGTAGTCCTGCCCAGCAGCAGATTCAGGCGAATACAAAACTTTGAGCTTACGGTTTGGGTAGCTGCTGTGCACCTGATAAAACAGATGGCCGTATGCAATGGAGGACCAATTTCACAAAAGGGCCTGAAAAGACATTGAGGGCTGCATTTTAAAAACCCGCTGCTGATATAGGCTGCGGGTGGAAAAATTTGCAGCTCGCACACACAGGGCCCACGTCACGGAGCAGCTGCGATTCCAAATGCAGTGGCTCATTTGCATGGCCAGGGCGGCGGTAGCGGCACACCCCCCCCCCCCCCCCACCCCTGATGATGTGGAGGGGGTGGGCGAGTCGTCCGCGCCAATGCACAGGCGCCATTTTTAAAGGGCACACAGCCCTAAAGAATCATTTAAATTTTTAAAGATACTGTTAATGTAAAATTTATAAAAATGAGTTTAAAAAAATTTCCATGCCCTCTCCCAATCCCGCAATGACATTACGCATCATTCCTGCCCTTTGCCGCCCCCCACCCCTCCGGAATAACTACCATTAATATTTGACATTCCCTCCATCCCCCAAAGTTTGGAACCTTTGTCCTTTACCCCCATCACCCCCTCGACCAATCTGAAGATTCTGACCCCACTCCCCCCCTCCCACACTGAGAAAATCACCTCCCCCCACCCCCCAGGTGTCGCGCCTCATTTCCACGAACAAGGATTTGAAGGCATGGCATTGCCAGCCGCTGGGATGATGATTCCCAATCTGCTGGTAGAATCGCTGTGTTCTGCATATTAATACAAGGTAAGTAGCCATTTGCATATTAAAATGCGGGTCCCTTCGCCAAGTGGTGGAGCAGCAGCCACGAGGCCCACTGCCGCTGCCGTGATTGAGATGGACCCCAGATGACCACATTATGGTGAATATTGCATCTCTAGTGCAGACTAAGCACATATTCAGCCTGCAGCACCCACTTTTGTGCTCAAAGAGTAAGGCTGTTGGATTTCAAGTTCATAACCTCTAGCACATTATTTCTCAATAGATTCAGCATGTTCAGTTGTTGATATAGTTCACTAATAAATTGCTGCATAATGAGAATAGAAATGAATTGGTGCTTGGTGTTTTCTAGCACACTGAACTGTCCCAACTGAAGGAAAGATTCGCTCTGCTTGCTATGTGCTGGAGCATGTTTCACTACACCCCATACACCCTTAACGTATGATCTCCGTCCAGTACAACTTTTATTTCCAATCTAACTGTACTTATGATTTCTCTTATGCCTCATTTATGTGGCAGAGTTTGCGTTTTAGAGTTGATGTTGTTTGCACCTCCTCAATCAAAGATAGCATAAAAGAAAACAGAAAGGACCTGCATCTAAATGGAAACTTTCTTGACCACAGAACATTTTCATTTTATAGCATAACTCTGCAGACACCCAGAACTCTGTGTGGGACCAGGGGTCTGACACTGCGGTGACACCCAGAACTCTGTGTGGGACCAGAGGCCTCACATTTCTATTAATACCCAACAAGTTAAAAACCCACAGACAGCCTACTTCACTCACTGTTTGCACTTCTCATGATTCTGCACTAACCATTGTCTCATTTTTTTTCATTAGTTCGAAACTTCACCAGCAGTTAGAAACTAATGAATAGATTTCCATTCATATAGCTGAATACACACAGAGAACTCTTCCCTTCCCTCAGCTCAGCATTGGTGTGAATGGTTATCTGTTTAAATACAGTATACCTAGCGTCCAAGTTTATTCAACCAGTGCTGAATTATTGACTGTTTTGAAGCATGGATTGGTGTCCGTTGTGCACTGAATTAAAAATAAGCAATCACATTTCACTTAACACCCTTACAGCAATCAGTGAGGAGAGAGTATCAGCTCATTGCTTCAGTCTGGCTGGATTCCAGCTCGGGTCCCTGAGGTGAAAGGACAAGGCTCTAACCCACTGCACCACCCATTGTCTATAAAATCTGTTTATTTAAAGAAGCCTATTGTTGACACATGTCTACTTGCAGTAGAGATAGATAGGCAATGATCAAGGATGAGAACTCCCCCTTCACCCTCACCTCCTTCCCCCCACTAATCACTGGAACATAGGAACAGGAGTAGGCCATTCAGCCCCTCGAGTCTGTTCCACTATTCAGTTAGATCATGGCTGATCCATACCTTAACTCCATACAACTGCCTTTGATATGTATCCCTTAATACCCTAACCTAATACAAATCTGTGAACCTCAGTCTTTGAAAATGTGAGTGCCTCTCTATCACTCATAAATATCAAGACCCTATCATTTATTCATTATTTATACAATCCGTTGGAAAACATAGTGCATGAGAAAAATGTTGCAAAGTCACCACTATAAGTAATATTGGTAGCACCAGCTATCAGGATTATAGGATTAGCTGTGCAAGTCTATCACTTAAGAACAGCACAGACCGCGCCAACACTGTAAATTAGTTCAGCTGCTTATGCGCAGAGGCTCCTTGTCATCAGGGAAACACTTATGGACAAGCACTCTTTAATATAATTTTTGAAAGAGGGAAAGTGAAATAAAATCTGAAATGTATTTCTGTGCATGAACCAATTTTTATTTTAAATAAGCTGCCCTCTATTGACAAATACCCTGTGAAAGCCCATTGCCCAGACTTGCATATATAAAAAACAGCAATTGGATTGGTTATCTTGCTTGATATTCATGCTAAATTTCTTTGCTAACTCTAACAGTGGAAAATGCACCCCATTATTGGGGTAAAGTTAAAGAAACTTTCATTTTTTTATCCCACCTGCGCTATTGCAGCACTTCAAGTGCCTGACCCTGGCTACACAGATTTGTCTGATTTCTCAGCACTGCTTTCCCTGATCTAGGGGAAGGAGAGAGAGAAGCCAGTCAGTGGGAATTGAGGCAGGAGAGAGCCAGTGTGAACTGGCGAAGGACGAGGGACAAGAGAGCCATTGTGACTTGAAGGAGCTGAGCCAGTGTGTATAGAGGTGGGAGGTCAAAAGGAGACAATACATTTCTGGAGTGAGGAGAGTCATTCAGTTGGAGGTGAATGCCTCTGTAAGGGTAGCCTCTGAAGAAGCAATGTTGGATTGATTTGTCAATTGAATATGGCTAAATATAAATGTTGCTTATTTTTCCAATTTCCTTTAGATTCTGAATCTATCAATTGCTATAAAGTGTCTGAAATGAACCAGAAGGCATGATTTTTAATACAAAAACGTGTATACCAATCTCTCGGGAACAGGAGGTGAGCTACATTGGGAAGAAGTGTACACAATTGTACACTTCCTGTCTACTCCCCTAATCTGCCTTCCCAGTTTCCTACAGAATCTTGTGTAGCATAAGGCATTCTCCTGAGTAATTTAAAACATTGAAGAATTTAAAAAAACGTTCTTTCCACCCAACAAATGGATTGCTATGAAGGCACAGGAACCTAGGGCACGCCTAGAATTTCTGTCCCATTGCAAACCCACAGCAAAGACTGTCTCACAGGTTTTTTACCATTTACCCACACCTGTGGAAGATTATAGAGAGATATAGCACTGAAACAGGCCCTTCGGCCCACCGAGTCTGTGCAGACCAACAACCACCCATTTATACTAATCCTACATTAATCCCATATTCCCTACCACATCCCCACCATTCTCCTACCACCTACCTACACTCAGGACAATTTACAATGGCCAATTTACCTATCAACCTGCAAGTCTTTGGCTGTGGGAGGAAACCAGAGCACTTGGCAGAAACCCATGCGGTCACAGGGAGAACTTGCAAACTCTGCACAGGCAGTACCCAGAACCGATTCCGGGTTGCTGGAGCTGTGAGGCTGCGGTGCTAACCACTGTGCCACTGTGCTGCCCTTTTTCCTTTTTTTTTAAATCACCCATGATTATTGCCATCCCATTATCACAAGCACCCAATTCTTGTTCTCTTTCACATGGTTGGTTGTGGCAGGAATATCTTCAAGTTCCTTCCTTTGTAGATCCTTGGGTCAATCTTTTTCTTGGCCACAACGCCAAGATTGAGTCAAAGAGAACCTTCAGGAAACAGCAATATCACTGAAAGTCACTGGAATATAGGCCATTCAGCCCCTCAGGCCTCTTGTGTCATTCAATCAGTTCATGATTTATCTACATCTCTACTCTATTTACCCGCCAGTGCTCCATTTTTTAAATTTATTCTTGGCATGTGGGCATCGCTGGCAAGGCCACTATTTATTGCCCATCCCTAATTGCCCCTGAGAAGGTAGTGGTGAGCTGCTTTCTTGAACCGCTGCAGTCCATGTGAGGTAGGTACACCCACAGTACTGTTAGGAAGGGAGTTCCAGGATTTTGACCCAGTGACAGTGAATGAACGGTGATATAGTTCCAAATCAGGATGGTGTGTGACTTGGAGGGAAACTTGCAGGTGGTGGTGTTCCCATGCATCTGCTGCCCTTGTCCTTCTAAGTGGTAGAGGTTGCAGGTTTGGAAGGTGCTGTCTAAGGAGCCTTGCCAAATTGCTGCAGTGCATCTTGTAGATGGTACACACTGCTGCCACTGTGCGCCAGTGGTGAAAGGAGTGAATGTTTAAGATGGTGGACGGGTGTTGATCAAGCGGGCTGCTTTGTCTTGGATGGTGTTGAGCTTCTTGAGTATTCTTGGAGGTGCACCCATCCAGGCAAGTATCCCATGATAACCTTACCCAACAAAACTATCAATCTCAGTCCTGAAAGCTCCAATTGACCCAGCATCCACAGAGAAAGTTCCAGATTTCTAACACCTATTGTGTGAAAAAGTGATTCCTGAATACTTTAGCTCTAATCTTATGATTATAGAGCGAGAATAAAGTGTTAATTTTGTGGTTCAGCACAATAATATCAAAAAATATTTAAGTGGATCTCTGATCTGGCTACCTGCTTCATTGAATTCAGTATGTTACGGATATAAAGTACTATATGGCAACATAAAATTCCAAGAACAAAATAAAAAGGTGGAAATGAGTGCGTTTTTTTTGTATGAGATGGCTTCCTAGGAGACTTTGTGACTACTGGCCTTGACAGAGCTTTTTCTGCCATCTAGCAAAGTGCTGCTGCCAGCTCAATGGTCAGCAGCAGCTTCAAGCTACTCTGCTTGCAGTTCCTACAGTAATACTGGGATTGAACCACAGCAGGAAGCAGTTTTGCAATATTAATACATCCTATAGTTTTATTGAACAATAGCTTGTGTGCTTCCCTAACTGAGAGCTAATCCTTAAATTGGAGCACTGTTAGGTCAATTTGAATGGTAATATCATCATTGAGCGTGAGGCACAGATGTTCTCTCCAGATGATGCCATGAATAGTTCATGAGAAATATGGAGCTTTGCATATACAGTAAATAAACAGTAAAGTTTTACATTTTTAAATTTCTTTTTTTAAGGATTTTGTAAATTATATTAATGTTTTATTTTTAGGTCCTTAGCCTGCAATCGAAAGAACTTTCCTTTTTATATAGCATTTCACAACCTCAGGATCTCCCAAAGCACTTTACAATTGATTAAATACTTTTGATGTGCAATCACTGTTTCAATGTAACTAACCCAAAAGCTAATTTGCACACAAATCCCTCAACGAGCAATGTGATAATGGCCAGATTATGTGTTTATTTTTTAAGTGATGTTGGGCCAGGGATAAACATTGGCCAGAACTTCCCTGCTTTTCAATTAGTGCCATGGGATCTTTTATATACACCTGAGAGGGTAGACAGGGCTTTGATTTAAAGTCTCATCCAAAAGACAGCATCTTTTGCCAAGCAGCATTCCCTCAGAACTGCACTGAAGTGTCAGCCTAGATTTTGTGCTCAAGTCTCTGGAGGGGGATTTGATCCAACAACCTTCTGACTCATCATTACACTTTAAGATAATGAGCAAAGATGTGATGGTGCAGAGTGAATACAAATGCAATTTCAATGGTCCGTTAACCACCTTATACTTTCCATTCAACACTTTAAACACTTAAGATTTGCTAACTTTGTGATTCTAAATCAACTACATATTCAGTGATAATTGGTCACTGAGAAAGAAGAAAGATTTGCATTTATGTAGCCTTTCACAGCCTCAGGGCATCCCAAAGCAGTTTGCAACCAATGAAATACTTTTGAAGTGTAGTCACTGTAGTAATATAAGAAATGCAGCTGCCAATTTTTGCACAGCAAACTCCCAGAAACAGCTATGTGATAATGACCAGATAATCTATTTTAGTGATGTTGGTTGATGGATAAATGATGGATCAGGACTTTTAACCTCTTTTTTTAGTCAACTTCATCCAACATTAAAACAAAGCAAAAGGATCAGTCAACAAAGTATTTTTTTAACCCTCCTTTTACATTACAGATACTCATCATATTTGTGGCTTCAATTGGTGATGTGCTAACGGATTGGTTTTCTCAGAATTGGTCACTATTTTCCCCATGATTTACACACACGCTTGTGGGCATATTTTCTCTATTTGCTAAGATTAGTGGAAAAATTGGGGAAATCTGCTTTATACCCATGCTGCCTATCTTGCAAACATTATGGATGGAGGAAAGTATACCCATTGATGTAGGAAAATATCCAAATTGGGCGCCAACCCAGCATGTAATCCAATTTAAATCTCAGTTGATAAACTAGTTAAAATTGGACAAGCTCGACTAATATGAGACAAGCTTCAATCAGCAAAGGAAGTGGCTTGGTATTTTCAAGCTATATTCATAGTAGTAGAATGGCGTTAAAGGCCCTAAGAGACACGTGCAGAGAAATCTACCTGTACCAAATATAACGTGAGCCTTTACAATGTGGCAAATATTTGCTGACTTAAGACATGGAGGTGATAACCCTAATGGTGTTTGTGCAGCCTACACAAAGTCATAAGTGATCAGCTGTCGTTTAGGCTCATTTAAGTGCAATATATATTTTAGACACTGTAGTAAGTCACACCTGCAATCGCTCAATACACAGATTTGTGTCAAATAATTTGGTGTTCTTCCCCCACATTTCATTATTATATTATAAACTCAATTGGGAGGAAATTAAAGAGTTACATTGTTCAGTTAAAACCAAGTCTTGTTCGTTATTTCAAGAAAATGTTGGTCTAAAAATTAAATACTTTATGAGAAAATACCATTTCTATCTCCAACAGATTATTTCACAGGAAATCAGAGATTGGGCCTTATAATTTTACAGTTGGTTGATATAGTTTATCTCTAATTTCTAGCACAGCCTCTCCTGTTGCAACCGATGTGTCTACTTCCTGCTGTAGCGTTAAGGAATAAATTGGTTAAGTGCGGCTGGTTGTTCTATTCAACTCGACATAAAATTCATGGATTCTATATGGATGCAACTTTTTAAAAATGGAGCATATTCTTCAAGCAAGTTACAAAATGTAACAAAAATGAAAAGAATATATAAATTTTCAAGAGTGTAAGATCAATCGAGACATTTGAAGATTGAAGTGTAAGGTCTCCAGTCATCAATCGATTACAGTATATGATTCAGTTATATGGCAAATAAATATCTGTTCTACAAATCCTTACCAAATGAAGGCATTTTGCTGACAGTGCATGGTCCTTACAAGTACAGGCATCTTGTCATTTTTTGCTCATTGTCATTTTCTAGTGAGGGATGAAGATATGACTTTAAGTTAAAATAATAGAATGTGATCCTACACAAATCACTCAGACTAGTTCTAGTTTTTCTTCCTGAAAGCTCTGGCAACACTGATGCATCAAAGGAAGAGAGCTAATACTGTCTGGAGTGGATGGTTAACAAAGCGCAACCTAACTACAAAAGGATATGTCGTACCGTTTAAATAGAGAGTCATCATAGGATCTGGGCAGATGTACTGAGAAGGGTGTTATTCAAATGGACAGCTGACATGCTCAGTTATGCTGACAAATAGATCAAAATAAGGGAGCACAGACTAAAAAGAAAAAAAAAAGTGAAAAAGAGAGTTGAAAGTAGGGTGTCAATAGTAAGAATTTCATGACCTCAGGATGTTCTAAATTGCTTTACAGCCAATGAAGTACTTTTTAAAGTGTAGTTACTGTTCAATTGCAGGAAACGTGCCAGACAAGTTGTGCACAGCCAGTTCCCACAAACAGCAATGTAATAATGACCAGAAAATTATTTTTTTAATTAATGATGTTGGTTGAGGGATAAATAATGGCCAGGATACCAGTGAGAATTTCCCTGCTCTTCAAAATAGTGTCATAGGATCTTTCACATCCACCTGAGGGCAGACGGAGCCTCGATTTAACATCTCCTCTGCAAGTCGGAACTGCCAAGAATGAAGCACTTCCTCAGCACAGCGCTGGAGTACCAGCCTGGACTTTGTGCTCAAGTCTCTTGCTTGAAAAAAAAAAGTGGAATGTAATGTTCACCAAGGCTCAGTCTGAAGTCTGGATCATTTGAACATACAAATCCTCTTCACTGCTGAGTAAATTAGCACTTGCTGTTGATTACAAAGTACACAATTAGGATAAATGTTTTAATTGGGTCAGTCTTCATCCAACTGTTTTCTGGATCGGCTTCCCAACAGAAGAAACCTGAGTACAAAACTAATGGACCTCCCATGTCATCACTCACAGTAAGTTGAATGCTGTTTTATAACACGGGATTATTGCATCATGTATTACACAATACATGACAAAAGTAGTAAGCTGGAGTTGGACTTAAATTGTGTTGTCCCTTTAGGCCATACTATCTAATTGCTCAACTAAACCCAATTCGAGGAATTCCGAGTTTAGGGCCAGTTAGTGAGGGATGTTTGCAGATTAGAAGGGGCACATAAAACTCTGGCCCCAGGCCCAGGTCAGAAAAAACAAGATGAAATGACAGCCTTTCTTTCTTTTTCTAATATTTTGCCAAACTGAAGGATGTGCCTAAAGAGTAATGAATGTTCTCAAATCTTTTATGTATATCTAATAGATAGCTGGTTTTTGTTGTTATTTCTAAAGTGTTTTGGAA
Source organism: Heterodontus francisci (assembly GCF_036365525.1). Taxonomy (NCBI): domain Eukaryota; kingdom Metazoa; phylum Chordata; class Chondrichthyes; order Heterodontiformes; family Heterodontidae; genus Heterodontus; species Heterodontus francisci. The sequence continues at coordinate 67,591,458 of NC_090388.1, forward strand.
CATTTTATTCCGTTAAAGGCACTATATAAGTGCAAGTTATTGTTCCTACAACACCACCTCCCACTTTACATTATGGGATACCTGTAAATACTATTGATGTTGTAAAAGCCCAATAGATAGCATGAAGAGATATGAGTCTACACAGTCCTGTAGGATCACTTCCCAAATAGGTGTACCTTCTCCCATCCTATAGGTACTTATGACAAGCTGATTATGTAAAGTGCGCCAACATTAATACAGGTGGTTTAACCATTGATTAATGGTTAAAGATTGCACAAACCAAATTTATGAAGGCCATCTGTCACTTGGTAAATGCTGCAAGAGAACTTCAAGGAAAATCAGCAAACAGGATTGAAGTAACCATTCGTTGCAGGAAGACTAACATTAGGAGGATACACATTGCTAATAAGACAGATACATTGAAATGCACTGAACAGAGAAATATGCACGTTGAGCCTAGAACGTGCCTTGACAGAGCAGCATCTTCAAACAGCTCAGCAAAAAAAAGAGACTGCTGAATAAATAAAGGCATAAATAAAGATCAAAATGTTCAATAACATTGTAGTTGATATTCTTCCATGTGGTACAGAACAGGAAAGGCCAGTGAAACATTTGAGGAAAATTCCAAAGATTCTAAAATGAATGTACAAGGAGAATTTTGTAGATGCAATGAGTGACTAAAATGGTGCCAAGTAGAAGGAAGGGGCAATCTGCTGTGATAGAGAAGATGAAATTTGTCAACAGCAGGAAATGAATGATAGACACCTATCTAATACAAGCTTCAGCTTGGTGATCATAGGAAAAGCCAGCTTAACTGGTAGAACAAGAGATTAAAGCCATAGAAGCAATCACAGTTTCAATGCAAATGGATGCCAAGGAGAGATCAGGATATAAATGGATAGCGTCATTTCATTGCTTCTCCTGGAACCATCCGAGGTCCAGGAAGGATTGAAGTTAACAAAAAGAGCTTCCTGAACAATACAGCCTAAAAAGATTAAAATTATTAAGCTCAACTTTCATACAAATCTCATTTAATAACTGCAAGAGTAACAGACGGAACCTTCCCTCAAGGGTATAGTATGCCAGTGGGCCATTCAACTTCAGTCAACATCAAATAGGCAATCTCAAAATGAATTTGGTAGCAGTGACTGTCTTCCTCTATAGTCTCTATAGCAATATGTATCTAGAAAGAAACAGAAGGCAACTTGCCTCAAACAGCTTTACTCACTGGCGTGAGTTCAATTGTGCACAATCTGGATGGCCTGTTTGACCCTGAGCTGTGTTTCAAACACTACATCCTACTTGTCACTAAGACTGTGTAATATTGCCTGCTTCCACCCCTATCTCACGCACAGTGCCATTCAAACTCTCATTCATCCTCAGCGCCTTCTGCCTTGAATTCTCCAACCCTTTCCCCACTGAAATCCTGAGTCCCATCCTACACAAACCACAACTGGTCCGCAACTCCAGTATGCAGATCCAATCCACTACCAATATCCTCTTCACCTTACCATCCTTCTCCTTGCTGACTACCCTGGGTTCTCATGCCCAAAAGGTATCGAGTTTAAAATCCTCATCCTCATTTATAAATCCTTACATGGCCTCACCTTAACCTACCTCTGCAGCCTCCTTCAGCCCTAAGTTTCAGTTTGCACCCTCAAGTATTCTGGCAAGGCCTCTTGTGTATTCCTCATTCCCCACTGCCGACAAAGACTTTAGCCTTCATACCTCCGTACCCTGTGGTTTTCTTCATAAACCTGCCATCTTGCTACATCTCTCAAACCTTCAAAAGCCAACCCTAATTCTTCTCGCTATTTTTCAATGTCTATTCACCATCCTTGTGAGGCCTTTTAGAATTTGCTTTTTTACCTGAAGCTAGGGTAGCAGAAATCTGGAACTCTCTCCCCAAAAAGCACTTGAAGATTTCAAAACTGAAATTGAATATTTGTTAGGTAAGGATATTAAGGGTTATTAAAGCGGGTAAATTGATTTGATACAGATCAGTCAAGATATAATTGAATGGTGGAACATGCTTGAGGGGCTGAATAACCTACTTCTGTTCCTATGTCCAATAAATGCAAGTTGTTGTTTTTCAATAATAACACTTTCGAGAAAAATAAATCTAACTGCATATATTCTTCCACATAACCTTAATGCAAGAGCTTAATTCGATGAGTGCTCCAGCCTCATTCAGCCGTGTCATGTAAAACTCCGCTCAGCTTCTCATCATTGTAAAAACTTCAAGCCCCAGGGTTGCCTGTCAGTCCAATTTTCTTACTTAGTTGGGCAAATTCAAATCAATACTCGTCTAGGCTGCTGAATGATCGGTCATGCAGAGGTGAAGTGTTTGGTCTATGTGGGAGGAAACACTGATATGGACCCAGTCACGCAAAATGCTGCTGATCATAGCGTAGCATTAATGGTGCCTGACCGGTGAGTTAGGGAAGTAGCAGAAAATGGCACTTTTACATTATGTGATGACCAGGTGAGAAAGGAGTCTAGGGGTCCCTTTTAGTCTTCACCTGGTCTTACTGTAACAGTGTTTTAGCTCCCCCTTGGTGAATCCTTGTTCACCGCTTTTCAATCATAAGGCAAAGAAATGAGCATAAACAGGCTTTCTTAGGTTTAAAGAAGCAAAGTGAAATTTATTAAAACTTAAACTCTAATTCAGTTAATGCCTATGGATACACGCCACACCCCACGCAAGCATGCATACGCAATACACACATGCAAATAGAGACAGAAAAGAGAAGAAAAATAAAGTAGAGAGGTTTGAGGCAATCTCTGAAGAGATATTATTGTTACTGTGCTTCAAGCTCGCTGTAGTCCTTGCTTGTATTCGATCTTGCTTTTCGCTGGGGCCCAGCATTATTCTTAAACATTGTTCACTGTAGGAGACTTTTCTCTTTTGGGGTTCATATGTCTTCAATGGTTTCTGAAGCTGGTGAGAGAGAGATGAGAGCAGACAGGAGAGAGATGTCCTCAGTCCAGGAGCAAAAACTCTGTGGCAAGTTCAAATTCAAAAAATTCAGGTTGCCCAGCAGGTTAGTCATGTGACTAAGGGGTGTGACCATGTCCATTTGTGTATTTGGCCATCTTAGCAGTCAACCTGGAACGCGAGCTCCTTCACCCTCAATGTCTGGTAATCAAAAGTCCATTGTGGATTGAATGTATCAGGAAATGGTCTTTTGTCCCTTTTAAGCAGTCTGTAAATATGCAAATGTCTTTCCAGTCAAGGATCTGGTGTTGCTTTCGTTTAAAAAGCAAGTTCTTTCTTTACTCCAGTAACAGTTTAACAATCAATGTTCACGTGGATTATTAATATCCCTCATTCTTGGCAGGTGGGGGCTGCATGACACCTCCACACCCAAGGGAATTAAATGTGATTTGAAAAAAAAGGTGCATTTCATTATAAGGTTTGAGAGAAATATAAGATACAGAAAGAAAAATCATGCATTTCGCTCATTCAGTTCCATTCATTCATAACGCAAAGCTTTTTGAAATTGTCTTTTCTGGGTGTCAGTACTGCTTTAATTTACCTTTTTTGGCATCCCAGTAACCATGTGGTTCTTTGGGGAAGTTTTTCTTCAGTTTGCCCATTGCCATAACTGTCTAGGGCCTTGGTCCCTGCTGAGGTAATTTTTTTTTTCAGGAGAGTTAGTAGTGGTGGGTCTATCCTGAACTCTCTTTCAGTGCTTTGTTGAGTCATGCAAAGGCTTTTCACTTTAGGGGATGGGTGGTTCCCTTTTCCTCTGACTGTGGGGGAGGATTCTTTGTGAATCTTCCCTTTGTTCTCTGGGACATTCCTGCCTGCCGGTATTTGTGCAGACTTGACTACACTCTCCTGTGGAACTTTGATTAGGTGAGGCATCACCCGCACAGTTTCTGTACCCCCTAGAGGTCTCTCTTTGTCCCTGCAGGTTCCTGTAAATGCTGTTAGCAACTCTGGTGGGGTGCTTCAGAGTCTGCATTTAGGTAGGAGGATGTGGGGTTTAAGTTATCATCCCGGACTTCTTTTAACCTGCCCTCTTGGTCACTTTTCCCCTTCTCTTTCTAAACTTTTGCCAGCCTTGTGTCTGCCTGTCCCCTTTTGTTCTTGGTGGGGGTCCCTTACAATTTACCAGCCCTTGGCTGGAGGGTCCTCCTAACACCGGTACAGGACTTAGGGGTGCAGGTTTCACTGTAGGTTGGGATTTCCCCATAACCTGTGGCAACTCCTGCAATACTCCACCACATTTTTGTGGAGTTTTGGCCAATCAGACTGCTGCCTTATGCGGGCTTTGGTTTTTCGTATACCGGCATGCACAGCCACTGTAGTCTCGTGGGCTCGTCTTAATATTTCTCCCTGGTACCTCTGTGGCACCACTAACTGGTGAACTACTGTCCACTCCTTGCCCTGAGGTCTGTGAGGAGGACTTCATTTCCTCAGCAGTACCTCATTCTTTAAATAATAGCAATTAGGAACTCCCTCTGCTTCACTTTCAAACTGGGCAGCCTGTGCTAACTCTTGCAATACTTGGTCGGCTCGCTGAGCCTCAGCTAGGGAAAAGCCGTTTAATTCATTCCCTGCGTCTCCTAACTTTCCAAAGAAAGTCTCGCACAGGCAGACCTCATGATCATCTGCCTGCAGTGCCAATGCAGTCTCCTCTGGGAGAGCTGGTTTGATCATGGCCTGATCCACTAAACATTCAGGGAAACTGCAGGGAACCACCTCCTGCCACTGTCCTGTCTCTCTGAACTCCTGTGGCCTTTCTTTCACTACTAGAGGGCGGGGGGCTACCACCTTCACCCCCACCAGATCATTACCTAGGAGGAGGTCAATCCTGTCCATAGGCAAACTAGGGACAATCCTTATGGTACCGGCCCCAAAACTAGGTCGCACTCCAGGTGCACCCGGTGTACAGATACAGGCATATACTGCCCTCCAGTGCCATTCACCACCATTCTGGTATTCACTGCACTCTCTGGGTGATAGGTTAGGCCTTTTCCCAGTAAAAGGGATCTAGTGGCCCCTGTGTCCCTGAGGATTACTATGGGCTTGCTTGCCCCACTGGAGCGGTATGGGGTTACTTTCCCTTCAGACACAAAATCCTGATAACCTTGAGGAATCCCATTAACTTTTCCTGCTCTGGCCATAGTAAGCTTCCTGGGTTGTACTCTTACTGCAGTTAAAGCCACAGCTTGCTCTGTGCTTTCCGTTAGCATCCCGTCTTCACTGAGTGGGTGTGCCCTGATTAATCCTACAGGTTTTCCCTATAGTTTCCAGCAGTCAGTTTTTAAATGTCCTGCTTTGTTACAATGGAAGCACACAGGTCTCTGGGTCTCACTCCTGCTCATCGCAGCTTCCTTTTTGGCTGGAGGAGGGCCCCCTGTGTCTCCTGCTTTCCTTTTTCTCCCAGGACAGCTTGGGCTCCTATCACCTTCCCACCCTTTGCCCTTTTCAGATCTGTGGGGGTGACTTGGGAAGGTTCTCCCCGGTAAACCGACTTATAAATTAAAGCAAACTCATCGGCCAGAACGGCCGCTTGCCGCGCTCTCTGGACCCACTGCTCCTCTACATGGGTCTTTATGGAGAGTGGGAGAGGGTGTTTAAATTCCTCTAACAGAATTACTCCTCTGAGATTCTCATAGCTGATGTACGTCAAGAGCCCTTAGCCACTGTGTCAAAAGCCAGCTGCTTACTTCTTTCAAACTCCAGATAAGTTTGATTAGCTTGCTTTTTGAGGGGTCTAAACTTTTGACGGTAGGCTTCGGGTACTAATTCATATGCCCCGAGGATAGCATTTTTGGTCAGTTCATAATTTGATGAACTCTCATCTGTCAATAAGGAATAAACCTCATGGGCTTTACTACTTAGCTTGCTTTGTATTAAAAGAGACCAGGTCTCAGCTGGCCATTTTAGCTGCCTTGCCAGTTTCTCAAAAGACACAAAAAATTCTTCCACATCTTCCTCATTGAATTCTGGAATTAGTTGGGCATGTTTTAGCAATTTTGTACCCAGCCCTGAATTATGCTCCTCCATATTGGCCATGCTTTCATTGGGGTTACTCTGTCACCCCTAGTTAACTCAAGCCACTTCAGCTCTCTTTCTTCAGGTTCTTTCTGGAATATTCTTTCCCTCTCTTTCTTGCCTCTCTCTTTATTTCTCCTATCTTTCTGTTTCTTCACATTCCTTCTGGAAGGCTTTCTCTTTCTCCCTCTCCTGCCTCTCTTTCTCTTTCCTCTTATTCAAGTTTCCTTTGTTCCAATTGTATCTTTGCGAGCAATACCCTGTCAGAGCTACTTCTAACGCTGCTTCTGCTTCTTCAGATTCAAGTGAAAAATGGTTGGCCACTAGTCTTAGGAGTTCAGACTTCCTAGCCTTGCCACGTACAGTGATCCCACACTGCTCACCCATTTTTCTCAACTCCTCCAGAGACAGTGCTTTTAACTTATCCCAAGTTACTTCACCCTGGCTTGGAGAGTTCCTAGCTTCAGTTGCAGACATGTTAGTATTCAATCACACACAATCACAAGAAAACCTGTATTAATCTTGCTCTTTTTTGATTGAGAACAATTTGGATTCCTACTTCCAATTTCTCTCGTTTGCCTGTGAGTAAAATTCCAGATGCTAGCACCCAAATTTCTGTTACGACCAGGTGAGAAAGATGTCTAGGGGTCCCTTTTGGCCTCATCTGGTCTTTCTGTAACAGGGTTTTGTGTTAAACACACTGTGTTTTAACTCCCCCTTGGTGAATCCTTGTTCACTGCTTTCCAATTATAAGGCAAAGAAATGAGCACAAATAGGCTCTCTTAGGTTTAAAGAAGAAAAGTGAAATTTATTAAAATTTAAACTCTAATTCGGTTAACGTCAACGGATATACACCGCACCCCACGCAAGCATGCAGACGCGATACGCACATGCAGAGACAGAAAAGAACAGAAAAAAATAAAAGAGAGAGATTTGAGGCAATCTCTGAAGAGGTGTTTTTGTTACTGTGCTTTGAGCTCGCTGTAGTCCTTGATTGTTGGTAGATCTTGCTTTTTGTTGGGGCCCAGTATTCTTCTTAAACCTTGTTCACTGTAGGAGGTTTTTCTCTCTTGGGGTTCATATGTTTTCAATGGTTTCCAAAGCTGGTGAGAGTCAGGTGAGAGCAGACAGGAGAAAGATATTTTCAGTCCAGGAGCAAAGGACTTTCTACCTTCTAGAAACTCTGTGGCAAGTTCAAATTCAAAAAATTCAGGTTGCCCAGCAGGTTAGTCATGTGACTAGGGAGGGTGTGATCATGTCCGTTTGTGTATTTGGCCATCTTAGCAGTCAACCTGGAATGCGAGCTCCTTCACCCTCAACGTCTGGTAATCAAAAGTCCATTGTGAATTGAATGCGTCAGGAAATGGTCTTTTGTCCCTTTTAAGCACGGTCTGTAAATATGTAAATGTCTTTCCAGTCAACGATCTGGTGTTGCTTTCTTTTAAAAAACAAGTTCTTTCTTTACTCCAGTAACAGTTTAAAATCAATGTTCATGTGGCGAAATTAATGTCCCTCATTCTTGGCAGGTGGGGGCTGCATGACAATTAATTTCAGAGTACATCCTCGACATGGGTGCTGCGGAGTTGGATGTTCAGGATCTGTATTCTGTATGGTATGTGGCCCAAACAATGATTATTTTAAAAATATGTCAAGCACTGATTGCAATTTTGATGTTCAATTTGATTGGCCATTGACTGATGTAAACAAAATTATGAAACAATGGTTCCAGGTTGAATCCTTGGTAATTATAATATCCTCGAGGTTACTTCTGAAAACCTATCAATAGTCTACCATACAACACTCAAGTGTAATCGATATTTGTACTCTTGTATGACATAACTGAATGTAATTTAAATTTTCCCTATGGTTAAAGCATGGTTATAGCTGTTTCAAAATGTTTCCTTGGAACATCTTATGACAATTTAACTTGTCCCTACCCCACCTCCCCCCAACTTCTTTTCTAGTTTAATATTGCACATCACTAACAACCTATAATGAGAAAAGATTCTTGGACAGATGTATTGACAGTGTTACACTTTTGTGGATAGGAAAAGGTAAGCAGGATTCAGTCCAGCTCCTTCAGCAATAGTGGAACTAATCATGGAACAGATGCTTGATTCCACAATCCTGGGCGTCAGTACCTGGTGTTGAGGGAACTCTGAATTAGAAGAGTGGCCCCTGCACCAATTTCACTCTGGCCTGCCGTTCAGTACTCTGCTATTTTTCATTTTAAATGACTCAAAGGGATCACACCCATTTCCTGTGTGAGCCTCATTAAAGCCCCAGATTTGGTACCTTGTAAGACTCTTAAAAAGGGGGTCTCACTTCCCTCTAAGGTCCTGACCCTGTGTTGACTATCAATCGAGACTTTGGATACAATTTCCACTTTATGTGGAACACCTTTATTAACTCACCAAGCAGTAGTATATACTTACAACACCAGTTGCTTAGCAGACCCGTGTACAGGGCTCATTCCCGGGTGGTCAGGTCCGCTGAACGACTTCTCCCGTACGGCTTCCTGTGACTGACCAAGTCACACTTCCCGGCTGCAGCAACAATGTCCTTGTGAGCTGTGGCTTTATAGCCCTTTCTGACCCTGGTCCCTCGACATATAAGGTAATGTTTTGAATTGGGTCGTCCGATTTGGTTTCAGTGCCTGATCAATCCCACCCTGGCTATCCAGGACCACCTGCATGTGGTCATACCCTGCTCTCAGCAGGAGAGGTCGTAGGTGCATACCACCCATGGATGTGATATCTGCATCTTGATAAGGCAAGAAGGAAACCATTCACACACATTTCAAAAAGCCATTGTCCATGAGAGTGGTTGTAGACAGGCTGACTGATGTTGTAAAAGCCCAGGCTACCAGATCAGCGGCATGTCCTGACTTGTCTGTCTATGTTTGTGTATGTGGGGGTCTTTGTTCAGTTACATGGTCTTTTATTTTTTTTAAATCCAATATGAACCCCAGAGATGATGTCTTCGATCAGAATTCTTCTCCCTTTATCCCAATGTCCTCCGCCTCCATATTCTTACCACCCAGCAACACCCCTTTAATTCTCAGCAGTAGCAGCTACTCATTATACTCCCTACACAAAGGTCAAATTATTGGCATTAGATTGCCCTGTCAATCCTACTGAGCAACAATCCCCACTCCAGCTGCACAAGACTGAAAATAGGTATTTAATGTATCGAAGATGGCTGAACTGAAACAATTAATAATGAAACACATACATCTAACGCACTGTAACTAAATACTTAATATAAAAAAAAACTGATGGCAGCTGCTCTCTATAGTTTTAGTTGTTATTCCACTCCGGATTTATGAACAAGTACATCATTTATAAAAATGTTGTATTATTTCTTATTTGGAGTAGGGGCCGGAACCCCAAGAAATTGATCACAATCAATTCACAACACAAAAGCTTCCCAACTATCTATTGCCTTCATGAAAAGGAGTGGAATTTTATGATAGAACAATTAAACAAAAGACTATTACCTAGGAAATATTACTGTACTGTAAATTTAAAACTGGCTCATAGCAACATAAAAACTGGAGTAGGCTATTCGGCCCCGTGAACCTGTTCTTCCATTCAATCAGATTGTGGCCAAACTTTTTGTCAAAGCTTTTCATCTTGCATTCATCAGGACAAATCGCAAGAATACCAATCTAAGGGAAAGCAACAGTTTTATACTGTATGAGATGAGAGTGCTGATTGGTTGGCAAGTGGACTCTGATTGGTAGAGGCGTTTCCATGGAGAATGTAACACTTTATGGTGACTGCCCGTTAACTGCCAAGCTTTGTTTGAAATTTAAACCAGGCGGCATGACTCTGACTGGTCAAGGCATTGCACTGAGGAATGATCCAGTGAATGGCTGTCACTTATTTTGTTTCGCTGAAACAGGCACAATGTGTGTTCATGTTCTTTCTGTCTGCGAAGAACAGGGCCCTGTGTATTAATATATGTAGCTTCCAGTACACGCAAACGTGCCACACTGCGAGCCTGAGTGACAATCCTAAATTGGCTGACAGCATAATTCTTAGCACATTTAGGATTATTTAGCAAATGTTGTCCAATCACAGAATCACATCTAATGTTGAAACTGTGTTTTGAGTTTTGCAAGCACGGGCTGGTTGGGTACAACCTGTACCTTGCCCATTGCAAACAGCAGAAGGGACATGTTATTTGATACAACCCGCCAGTCTTTGGGATGTACGGCCTACATACCTAGCATCACACTGGCGTTGAAATTCATATATCACATTACTCATTTGTGTGAAAGGCAGGATGTCTTTTTGGCTTAAGGATAGCATCCTGTTAACGGCAAACACCACATGTGTTGCTACTGCATAGTAGCAGCATGAAACAGCTAGCTTCACCTGCTGCTCGTGCTACTCTCTTCTCATACAGTTGTTATAAAGTTGTTGCTTTCCCTTAAATTGGTATTCTTGCAAATTGTCCTAACGAGTGTAAGATGAAAAGCTTTGACAACAGGTCTCTATTTTCAGCAATACTCAAGTTCTGTACTATTAAATGACTCCTCACTTAATGAATCTGTTAAAGAAACATCAGAATCTACAATGAGGGTCACTGTTGCTTCCAATCAAATACATGGTGTCTTCAGATCAATCACCCATTCTCCAGACAAGGACATGTGATTCTATAGGATATTGTATCAATTCTGTCCTTTAGTTATACTCATATTTGTTTACTTCATTTATGAAATGATTGCTTAGTTTAAAAAATAATTCCATCTGTTTATGACATCAATCCTGGCAACATGCCACACTGATTTTGCAGGGTGAACTCAGCACCAACAGTGCAGCTATAAATGTGCCACGCTTGTTTATGCAGATTCATAAGCTGCATTATTGCTTTAAAGCAACTGTACATGGACACAAATCTTGCTGTGTGTGGACCGTGTCTGGCACGGTCCTCCTCAGTTGATTGGGAAAGCTTTTCACAGGGAATAGCAAAAGTGCTTTGTTAGCCTGTACAGATGGGCCAAGACGTCAGGTTTCCCACAGTGAGGTCCAAGATGGCACAACCACAGTTGAATGCTTCCAGCAGAATCCATATAGCTTTTCTGCCAGCAGTACTTTATGATCAGTGGCCCCCAGTGAGACTCCCTATTGAGAATGATTACTAGAAAGTCCATGCACATACAACATTATTAACTTCAATGCAAAATATTTGCACCAATAGATCAGGACCACAGTTAAGTGCATCCATCTACTGTGTAAATGAATCACATCTGCTTCCTGCCACTTCACGTATTGCTCTAAATAATACTTCATGAGATGCTAATGCCTTTTATAAGAATTGATACTTCTGCACTAGTATTTTTAACTGATGGCCCACTTTAATGTCCACGATGATTTACACCACATAAAGCAGTTTCCTTGCTACAGATGACTACTGACAGCTGCTATGAAAGCAGTTAAGGAAAACCCTTCCAGAATTAACAAAGCCCATAAATGAATCTGACTTTTATTTCATTCTGTGTGTTGCCATAATTTGAACAAGCAGGCATATATACATTAACTTTTGCCTCAGTTCGCTCGTCTAAATAATTTAAGCATAAATTGTACCACAGCTGTACTGTGGTGGATACAGCTCAGTCAAATATTCATGTCTCAATATGAAACTCATGATTAGTTAAAATCAAATTTTTGTTCGTATTTGCTAAATTGGCCCAAAATGGGCCATTTTGTTTGGTGTCAGCTGTGGCTCTGTTGGTAGCACTCTTGGCTTTTTTTGATTCATTCATGGGTTGTGAGCGTGGTTGGCTAGGTCAGCATTTATTGCCCATCCCGAATTGCCCTTGAGAAGGTGAAGGTGGTGGTGAGCCGCCTTCTTGAACCACGGCAGTCCAAGTGAGGTAGGTACACCCACAGTGCCGTTAGGAAGGGAGTTCCAGGATTTTGACCCAGCGACAGTGAAGTAACGGTGATATAGTTCCAAGTCAGGATGGTGCGTGACTTGGAGGGGAACTTGGAGGTGGTGTTCCCATGTACTTGCTGCACTTGTCCTTCTAGTTGGTAGAGGTCGCAGGTTTGGAAGGTGCTGTCTAATGAGCCTTGGTGCGTTACTGCAGTGCATCTTGAGAGGGTACATACTGCTGCCACTGTGTGTCGGTGGTGGATGGGAGGGAATGTTGAAGATGGTTGGTGTGCCAATCAAGCGGGCTGCTTTGTCCTGGATAGTGTCGAGTTTCTTGAGTGTTGTTAGAGCTCCACCCATCCAAGCAAGTGGAGAGTATTCCATCACACTCCTGACTTGTGCCTTGTAGATGGTGGACAGGATTTGGGGAGACAGGAAGTGATGGAATACTCTCCACTTGCCTGGATTACTCGCCGCAGGATTCCTAGCCTCTGACCTGCTCTTGTAGCCACGGTATTTATATGGCTACTCCAGTTCAGTTTCTGGTCAATGGTAATCCCCAGAATGTTGACAGTGGGGGCTTCAGTGATTGTAATTTCATTGAATGTCAAAGGGAGATGATTAGATTCTCTCTTGTTGGAGATGGTCATTGCCTGGCATTTGTGTGGAGCAAATGTTACTTGCCACTTATCAGTCCAAGCCTGGATATTGTCCAGGTCTGGCTGCATTTCTACACGGACTGCTTCAGTATCTGAGGAGTTGCGAATGGTGCTTAACATTGTGCAAGCGGCAGCGAACATCCCGACTTCTGACCTTATGACTGAAGGAAGGTCATTGATGAAGCAGCTGAGGAACTCCTGCAGTGATGTGCTGGAGCTCAGATGATTGACCTCCAACAACCACAACCATCTTCTGGTGCAGTAGGTATAATTCCAACCAGCGGAGAGTTTTCCCCCGATTCCCATTAACTTCAGTTTTGCTAGGGCCCCTTGATGTCATACTCGGTCAAATGCTGCCTTGATGTCAAGGGCAGTCACTCTCACCTCACCCCTTGAAGTCAGCTCTTTAATCCATGTTTGAACCAAGGCTGTAATGAGGTCAGGAGCTGAATGGCCATGATGGAACCCAACAGGTTATTGCTAAGCAAGTGCCGCTTGATGGCACTGTTGATGACACCTTCCATCACTTTACTGATGATTGAGAGTAGACTGATGGGGTGGTAATTGGCCGGGTTGGGCTTGTCCCGCTTTTTGTGTGCAGGACATACTTGGGCAACTTTCCACATTGCCGGGTAGATGCCAGTGTTGTAGCTGTACTGGAACAGCTTGGCTAGGGGTGCAGCAAGTTCTGGAGCACAGGTCTTCAGTACTATTGCCGGAATATTATCAGGGGCCATAGCCTTTGCAGTATCCAGTACCTTCAGTCGTTTCTTGATATCACGCGGAATGAATCGAATTGGCTGAAGACTGGCATCTGTAATGTTGGGGACTTCAGGAGGTGGCTGAGATGGATCATCAACTCGGCACTTCTGGCTGAAAATTGCTGCAAATGCTTCAGCCTTATCTTTTGCACTGATGTGCTGGGTTCCCCCATCATTGAGGATGGGGATATTTGTGGAGCCATCTCCTCCAGTCAGTTGTTTAATTGTCCACCACTATTCATGGCTGGATGTGGCAGGACTGCAGAGCTTAGATCTGATCCATTGGTTATGGGATCGCTTAGCTCTGCCTACCGCATGCTGCTTATGCAGTTTGGCATGCAAGTAGTCCTGAGCTGTAGCTTCACCAGGTTGACACCTCATTTTGAGGTATGCCTGGTGCTGCTCCTGGCATGCCTTCCTGCACTCTTCATTGAACAAGGGTTGGTCTCCTGGCTTGATGGTAATGGTAGAGTGGGGGATATGCCGGGGCCATAAGGTTAGATTGTGGTTGAGTACAATTCTGCTGCTGCTGATGGCCCACAGCGCCTCATGGATGCCCAGTTTTGCATTGCCAGATCTGTTTGAAATCTATCCCATTTAGCATGGTGGTAGTGCCACACAACACGATGGACAGTATCCTCAAGGTGAAGGCGGGACATAGTCTCCACAAGGACTGTGCGATGGTCACTCCTACCAATACGGTCATGGACAGATGCATTTGTGGCAGGCAGATTGGTGAGGACGAGGTCAAGTATGTTTTTCCCTCTTGTTGGTTCTCTCACCACCTGCTGCAGACCCAGTCTAGCAGCTATATCCTTTGGGACTCGACCAGCAGTGGTGCTACTGAGCCAGTCTTGGTGATGGACATTGAAGTCCCCCACCCAGAGTACATTCAACGCCCTTGCCACCCTCAGTGCTTCCTCCAAGTGGTGTTCAACACAGAGGAGTACTGACTCATCAGCTGAGGGAGAACGGTAGGTGGTAATCAATTGGAGGTTTCCTTGCCCATGTTTGACATGATGCCATGAGGTCCGGAGGCGATGTTGAGGACTCCCAGGGAAACTCCTTCCTGACTGTATATCACTGTACCACCACCTCTTCTGGGTCTGTCCTGCCAGTAGGACAGGACATACCAGGGAATGGTGATGGCAGTGTCTGGGACATTGTCTGTCAGGTATGATTCCATGAATATGACTATGTCAGGCTGTTGGACAGCTCTCCCAACTTTGGCACATGCCCCCAGATGTTAGTAAGGAGGACTTTGCAGGGTCGGCAGGGCTGGGTCTGCTGTTGTCGTTTCCGTTGCCTAGGTCGATGCTGGATGGTCCGACGGTTTCATTCTTTTTTATTGACTTCATAGCGGTTAGATACAACTGAGTGGCTTGCTAGGCCATTTCAGAGGGCATATAAGAGTCAACCACATTGTTGTGGATCTGGAGTCGTCTGTAAGCCAGACCAGGTAAGGGCAGCCGATTTCCTTCCCTAAAGGATATTAGTGAACCAAATGGGTTTTTACAACAATCAACAATGGTTTCATGGCCATCATTAGACTAGCTTTTAATTCCAGATTTATTAATTGAATTCAAATTCCACCTTCTGCTGTGGTGGGATTCGAACCCATGTCCCCAGAGCAATACCCTGGGTGTCTGAGTTACTAGTCAAGTGACGATACTACTGCACCACTGGTCTGAGCTGGTGCCTGTGACAGTGGTAGCAATTGATACTGTGTATTCTTCCTCACTCACCTTCCATGTGTGTGATGCCTCATATGGTTGAAGAGCTGAGAGATGTGTCTGAGGTCTCAGTAGTACCTGTGAAGGATGCAATAATGTGGTGCGTGTGAATGTCAGAGATGTGTTGGTGGATGAAGTGTGTTGTGGTTGTGATGCTGGTGGTGCAGTTATTGAGCAGTGTGTTTGTGAGATTGGATCTTATCAGCCATTCATGTCAAATTGTTAATTTCTTGCAGCACTGGAGCCATGTCATGGGGCTATCACCTCACAGAGATCTCCTCTTACACCTCCAATGCCGTATCCGAGAACCTGTGCACCCTCTCCCTCGGTCTCTAAGCCATCCTCAAATGTTCCGTCGTGTGTTAGCCAGCACACTCTACACCTTCACTACATATATTGCTCCACAAACTACTTTTAATCAGCATTTGAGTGCTAAATATGCAGGTGTCCTTTTTAGCATCACCAGGCACATTTAAATCATGGTAATCAGCAATTAACCTCAAAAATTGTGTGCTATATCCAGACTTTTAGACAGGCATTTCTTATTCGAACAACACCCACTTAGTTCCTGCTTTCACCAAAATTAAACTGTTTAAACTTAAACCACAAATATGTTTTCTCACATGAGGTCTGGAACTATTTCTTTGGCCATTACTAGCTATAATCACCAGAAGCCAGATGATGCCAGTTTAGTTATCAATGGGTCTGTACTTCAGCACGACAATGAAATGCCAAACTAAGCGCAGGAATCATGTTTGCCACAGTAACATTCTGGTTCATTCTTCTGCTACATTTTGGACATACTACTATTTTTCTACCAACAGGGTTGTTTCTTTTCATGGCCCCAATCCAATGAGAGTGGTGGATAGATGGAATGATATTACAGGTCAAATAAAACGCATTTCACCCGATTTCAAAATTGAAACTTTTCCTGTCACGATGACAAGCGTAATAATCTGAAGCATCGAAATAATTACTCATCAGTGGGCACAAATGCAAATCTGGACAGCCATCAAACCTTAATTCAGTCTGCTGTTTAAACTGAATTTAAATGGCTCATACAACAGCTGTTTTAATTATTCAGTCAAGTGATTTCTCTATTCTTTTACCACAGCTTTCAGCACCAGTTGGATAGCTCTTTCAAACAGCCGGCACATTGGGCTGACTAGCCTCCTTCTGTGCAGTGTGATTCGACAATTTTAAGTTCAGCCTCACCTGGCACTCCTGTAAGCAGACCAGGAGTTTATTTTTCACACCCAAATACCCAGTCATATGATAGCGTAACCTAGGGGACGGAACAATTAACTCCTTTGTTCCAACTAGATATTGTACATTCCTCCCGTGATCCAGAAGGTAGAACAATACACACTCTAGTGAGACATGCGCAACTGTAAACCAACAAACTGGATACTTTACATATAATCTGTGAATGAATTAATATTTACACTGAATTTGAATAACACCAATAGTATAGCAAGTAATAAAATACGTCACATTCCCCATTAATGGGCTAAATTCAATTTTCTGACAACCATTTCTCTCGAACTAGCTGGTGCCAAACCTACAAATGGAGTTCTCACTCGTTGTAACTGACTTCAACTCCAGCTTACTTCAGATTGTCTGCCCTTTCTTAGCTGAACAGGAAGCCAAAGGCTTGACCTTGGACCTATCCCAGCTCTCATCTGTAGGGAATGGTCAATGGAATTGCCCTCCAAGGTGTAGACTTCCCTGGAAGATTTCCCTCACTAGAATGAATGATGCCATTCCAACATATATGTGAATGTCTTAACAAAACTCCATTGTATCAAGCTGATATGATATGCAATAGATGTTTCAGCTGGATCTACTCTACCTTCCTAAAAGCTTTTTTGTGCTGCCAACGTAACCATTTATGGGAAGAATCAAACTTAATAGCAACATCTTGATACAAGTGATGCAAAATTCCTTCTAGGTCAAATAGTAAAAAAAAATCCCAGAGTGTGACAGTGCCATAAGTGGAACAAAGAGACAAAGGTCAAACAAAATTGAATTTAAATTTGAACCTAATCTGTCATCGTCATTCATGTGCCATGGTTACAGAAACAGCAATTGAAACAAATCAAAGCCTAATACAGACAGTGGTATCTGTAATATGAATCTGCTTTATAGTACAATATTTGCCTTTACTGTGCCTGATATTGGTTAAAGTAAGGAAAATAATAGTTTTTTCCCCAATTTCAATAAGAAATCATTGAAACTTTGGTAAAGTCAAGCCAAGTGAATCCAACAATAAATGCCAAACCTATGGTTTCCTACTCTAAAATTAATAATGCATTTTTAATGTTAGAGGAAAGCTCAAAGATGTTACTATGGTTTGAGAATGGAACTTTCTCAAGGCTGCTTTGTCCATCTATTATTTTGCATTATATTTCTGGATAAGATACAGAATATAAAATAAATTGGGGTAAACACCACTTTCAGCTCTGGAAATGATGGGAGAAAAGTCTCCTCTGTCTGGCAGCTGTAAAAGTCCTATGTGCATTGACTGTGGATAATGACTATGGGACAAATTGCCTCCAAGTCAACAAGAACTGACAATTTAACTCAGAGATAGATGAGCAGTGTGGGAAGTAGAAAAATGTCAAATTGGTGCAAGGGTGGATGCTTTTCTGAAATTGCGATTGGGACACATTGTTGGCACATGGTGACACTACCATGACCTGCCAATTTTTTGCTGCTTACATTTCATGCTCCTGAAATGGAACATTTCACCGGTGTTGACATCCATCACTTTGACGAATACCAAAAATATATCATCAGCAAAAGATCCCAGAGTGTCAAGGGGCAAAGGGGCAGACATTTAGCAGAACTGGATTTTCACTTATCACTGGCCCTGCATGACCTTGTCCCAAATGCAGTGGAGAAGGGGTAAGGAAGGGGCCAGATGCAGTCAGTAAAATAATTGGGACTGGCAGAATTCCCAAGATAGCCTGTGAATACTCAAAGGTTCCTTCTGTTCCCCAGACCCCTACCACCACCAAACTGCTACTAGGACATAGTTGGACAAGCAGAAGATATGCCTGCACCCTACCCCAAATCAGAATTTCAAACTTAAGTGGTTCCAGGTTTCCATCCCAAATTCTGACCTCCCTCACGTAACTGTGCCAGATTTTTCATCTGCCTTGAGGCATGAATATCTAGGCCAACGCCTCACAATTACAATTGAAGAAAACAATGTTCAAAATTATCCCAAATTGTTGGGTACTTTAGTGACAAAATCTAGCAGCAATTATTTCAAGCCTCTACCTGCATTTCTCCCTCTGACACGCGGACATTCTCCCACACAATTTCAATCAATCTTCTTATATTTCATATCTGACAGCAAACCATTAACCAGGAGTTCTCCTCACAGGCTGCACCTTTTTGTTACTACTGATGTGTTCTGCCACATTATATAAAATGACAGCCCCCAAAATATCAGTCATCTACATAAAAAAATTAACTTTCCATTAGGTGTTATCTGTGGTTCAGTTGGCAGAACCTTCACTTCTGACCCACTCCAAAGACCTGAGCACTAAATCTAGGCCAATGCTCCAGTGCTGAGGGAGTGCTGCATTGTTGGAGGTGCCATCTTTCAGATGAGACATTAAATCGATGGCCTGTCTGCCCTCTCAGGTGGGTGTAAAAGATCCCATAAGACTATTTTGAAAAGCCAGGGAGTTCTCCTGGCCAATATTTATCCCTCAAACTACCTACTAAAACGGATTATCTGGTCATTATCACATTGTTGTTTGTGGGATTTTGTTGCACCTAAATTGGCATTACAACAGTGACTGCACTTCAAAAGTATGTAATTGGCTGTAAAGCACTTTTGAAATTCGTGAAAGCGTCCCGAGATGCTGAAAAGTGCATGTATAAATTTATTTTTATTGACCCCCTACTTTCAACTCTGAATTATTTCTTTTGTCACATTACTCCATCCAACATAAACCTCTGGTTGCAAAAGGAAGTCAAGTAATTGCAATCAGAAATCAAGGTTGTAGCTTTGGGGTTCAATAATATACCTGTTATATTTTTGGCAGTAGATACTCAACAACACATAGTTCATATTTCTGCTCATCCCTCTGTTAATGAGTGTGTTAAAGGCTTAAAGTAATACTGGTAACACTTACCAAGCAAATATAAGGACTTGCATTATAATATAAAGTATTTTTATTCCATGAGTGAGGCTCTTCACAATAACTCATAAGTGGAACAAAAATTGCATCAAATAATTCAATATGCTACGTTCTGTTTGTACCATTACATTGAATTACATAGAAATTACAGCAGAGAAACAGGCACAACTGGTCTATGCTAGTGTTTGTGCTCCAGACAAGCTTTCTCCCACTTTATTTATCTCACCATATTAGCAAAATCTTCTATTCCTTTCTCCCTCATATACTTATTTGGATTCCCCTTAAATGCATCCATGACATTTGTCTCAACCTTTTCATGTGATAGCAAGTTTCACCTACTAACCACTCTCTGGGTAAAGAGTTTTTTTTTCCTGAAGTCCTTATGATATCTACTAGTATCTTATATTTATAACCTAATATTGGACTCTCCCATAAGCAGAAACATTTTGTCTACATCTACCCTATGAAGTACCTTCATAATTGTAAAGACATCTATTAGGTCACCCATCAGCCTTTTTACCACTATGTCATAAGTGATTTCCATGTTTGTCTGGATTTAGCTTATACTTTAGCTATCTTAATTGCCATTGTGGATTACTGCTGTGCACCGAGTAAAATGGATTGAGACAGGTTGCACACAATTCTGTTTCATGGCTCACTGAGTAGGCTGGCACAATTCGAGTTCTTGTTTTACAGAGTGAGCCTGAGCAGTCTGGACTGTGATCAAAATTAAACAAGGGATAGGAATGGCCCTGCAAGGATGCTTGCTTAACTCCACTTTACACCTGTTGCCATGAGACAGTAATTAGTTATTTAATATCAAGGACTGAAGTTGGCTGCAGGATATCACAATTGTTGTGCTAATGAAACTATGCAACATTGTCAATGTGCAGTACACTTTAAAATCTCACACTTAATGCAAATACCAGAGGCCACAAAATGAAAACAAAGGTGCTGATAATGTCTTGACCATTTGTTCCCAGCAACTACCCATTGTTTATATCTAGGTCATTGGTGAAAGGTGAGTGTGAGAAGCCATAATAAAAATAAGAAATGCGAATCAGAATGCTAATTATTTAAAGTGCATTTAAGCAACTCATCTCAGAGGTAACCGGTAAGATCGTGAGAAAAGCATAGTCACATGTGGCTAAACAAGGACCAAGCAATTTAACCAAGGGCCATAAACCCCTGACTAGGCTAAGGAAAGAACTGGCAGAGATGACCTTACTCTGACAGTTCGATTACAAGAAAATAGATCCTGATCTTACCAATTAAATTCTAAATTCCAGTCCAGTCTCTTCACATCTCAGTTACCATCCAAATTTCTGCCTAAAGGTTAAATGGATGAAGAATGTCTGAGGGGATGTAGCTTGCAGAATTAGCTGGCAATTATCACTGATTGCCTACATTATATTAAATCTTTAATTAGGGTGAAGTGTGACAGTAAATTACAAGGTGGCAACATAGGAGCAGAAGTATTCCATTCTGCCCCTTCAGCCTCTTCCACCATTCAATTAGATGATGCCTGATCTGCATCTTAATTCCATCTACCTGTCTTGGTTCCGTAACCCTTAACATCCTTGCCTAACAAAAATCTATCGATCTCAATTTTAAAGTTTTCAATTAACCATGCCTCAACAACTTTTTGAGCGAAAGTTTCAAGATTTCCATGATCCTTTGTGTGAAGAAGTGCTTTCTGATATCATCACTGAACAGCCTAGCTCTAATTTTAAGTTTATGCCCCTTTATTCTTGACTGCCCCATCAGAGGATATAGCTTCTCTCTAACTACCCTATCAAAGCATTTAATCACCCTAAGCACCTCAATTTTTTTTTTATTTCCAAAATATACTTTATTCATAAAAATCTGTGAAAATTACATTGCCAAACAGTTTCAAACAGCACCAAAAAATACAAACATTGCAAGGGAGATCAGTTTCCTCCAATACAGTCATGAGTTGCCTCACAACCCTTCCATTTCACATTTGTCATGCCAATTACATTTTTACATTTACAGCAAATGAACATTTTCCCAATACAGTTCGAGGGGTTTCCCATGGATCCAGCCCCTCAGTTCACTTTGGTGGGGGGACCTTACACAGTGGTCTTTCCCCATTGAGCCTTTGCTGCGGCTACCCCAAGCTTTAGTGCGTCCCTCAGCACGTAGTCCTGGACCTTGGAATGTGCCAGTCTGCAACATTCGGTGGTGGACAACTCTTTGCGCTGGAAGACCAGCAGGTTTTGGGCAGACCAAAGGGCATCTTTCACCGAATTGATAGTCCTCCAGCAGCAGTTGATGTTTGTCTCAGAGTGCGTCCCTGGGAACAGCCCGTAGAGCACAGACTCCTGTGTTACAGAGCTGCTTGGGATGAACCTCGACAAAAACCACTGCATCTCTTTCCACGCCTGCTTTGCAAAGACACATTCCAGGAGGAGGTGGGCAACCGTCTCTTCCCCACCACAGCCACCGCGGGGGCATTGCGCGGAGGGGGCGAGACTTCGGGCGTGCAGGAAGGATCTGACAGGGAGGGCCCTTCTCACCACCAGCCAAACTACATCTTGGTGCTTGTTTGAAAGTTCTGGTGATGAGGCATTCCGCCAAATAACTTTGGCAGTCTCAATTAGATCATCACCTAATCCTCTCTATTCAAGGGAATACAAGCCTTAACTGCCCACACAATATAAACCTTAAAGCCCAGTATCATTTTGGTGAATCTGTACTGCAATCCCTCCAAAGCCAATGGGAAATAAAATTCCAGCAGCCCTCAAAAACGGGCACAGGGATCGTGATATGCGATTGACTCATGCCTATTCAAAGTAATGCAGGAAACTTTGCAAGCAAAGCAAGCAAACTTTGTGTTGCCTTCTAATTTAAATGGTAGCAGTGTGCAACCCAGCGCTAAATGTGCTGTTTAGTGGATTTCCTGCTGAGGCTTGCAGCCAAGTTTGTGCGAGGCTAGCGCCACTTAAAGCTAGCCTGTACCTCTTAAAGGGGAGGTGCATTGGGTCTGCTGCAAGTACTAAACGTTGTTGTAGAAGAGTGTGAGACAGGAAGAGTGAAGATGGCACAACATGGCAGAGGGAGGGCGTCTGGATTTTCTGATGCAGCACTTGAGGCCCTGGTGCAAGAGGTGGGCTGGAGGAGGGATGTCCTGTGTCCGCACAGTGCCAGGAGGCCCACCAGATAGAAGGGAATGAGAGCAGATTGTCACAGAGGTCAATGCGAACAGTGTTGCCCTGAGGACCTGAATGCCATGCCGCAAGAAGTTTAATGAGCACACACAAATGGTCAAGGTCAGGTGAATTAATTTCAAATGCCATATCCTTAGAACTAAAACACTAGCCTTACACATTGCTCAATTCACTATGGCCCCCTAGACTCATATTGTAAATATTTTCTATCAAGCACCATTTATTTTTGTGTCACAGCTCAGTTGGTAGCACTCTCACCTCCAAGTCAGAAGGTTCAAATCCCACTTCAGACATTTCAGCACAAAAATCTAGGCTGACACACCAGTAGAGTACTGAGGGAGTGCTGCATTGTTGGAGGTGCCATCTTTCAAATGATATATTAAAGTGAGGCCCTGTCTGCTTTCTAAGGTAGACGTAACATGCCCCATGGCACTATTTCAAAGACGAGCAGGGGAGTTATTCCTGATGTCCCAGGAAATATTATCCCTTGGACTGGACCGAACACCCGGCATCGGCCTAGGCATTGGAAACGACAACGGCAAACCCAGCCCTGTGGACCCTGCAAAGTCCTCTTTACGAACATCTGGAGGATTGTGTCAAAATTGAGAGAGCTGTCCCACAGACTAGTCTGCAACAGACTGACATAGTCATACTCACAGAAACATATCTTACATCCAATGTTCCAGACACCACCATCATCATTCCTGGGTATGTCTTGTCCCACCGGCAGGACAGTGCCACTAGATGTGGCAGCACAGTGGTATACAGTCGAGACAGAGTTGCCTGGGAGTCCTCAACATTGATTCTGTGACCCCATGATGTCCAGAGGTCACCAGCATCACAAATGCCAGTGTTTAGCCAATCCAATTCACTCCATGTGATATCAAGAAATGGCTGAAGGCACTGGATACTGCAAAGGCTATGGATCCTGACAACATCCCGGCTATAGTACTGAAGGCTTGTGCTGCAGAACTAGCCGTGCCCCTAGCCAAGCCCAGGTATGTTCCATCCACAAAAAGGACTGCAGCAGTTCAAGAAGGCAGCTCACCACTATCTTCACAAGGGCAATTAGGGATGGGCAATAAATACTGTCCTTGCCAGCGATGCCCATATCCCATGAATGAATAAAACAAATCACCAAAACAGGAGACCTAGCAAAACTGCAGTCAATGGGAATTGGGGGAAAACTCTCCGCTGGTTGGAGTCATACCTAGCACACAGGAAGATGATTGTACTTGTTGGAGGTCAATCATCTCTGTCCCAGGACATCAATGCAGGAGTTCCTCAGGGTAGTATCCTAGGCCCAGCCATCTTCAGCTGCTTTATCAATGACCTTCCCTCCATCAGAAGGTCAGAAGTGGGGATGTTCACTAATGATTGCACAATGTTCAGCACCATTCACGAGTCTTCAGATAAGAAGCAGCCCATGTCCAGATGCAGCAAGACCCAGAAAACATCCAGGCTTGGACTGAAAAGTGGCAAGTAACATTCGTGCCACACAAGTGTCAGGCAATGACTATCTCTCCTTGACATTCAATGGCATTATCATTGATGAATCCCCCACTATCAACATCCTGGGGGTTACCATTGACCAGAAAATGGACTGGATCAGCCACATAAATGCTGTGGCTACAAGAGCAGGTCAGAGGCTGGAAATTCTGCAGCGAGTAACTCACCTCCTGACTCCCCAATGCCTGTCCACTATCTACAAGGCACAAGTCAGGAGTGTGATGGAATATTCTCCACTTGCCTGGATGGGTGGAGCTCCAACAACACTCAAGAAGCTCGACACCATCCAGGACAAAGCAGCTTGCTTGATTGGCACCCCACCCACCAACTTCAACATTCACTTCCTCCACCACTGATGCACAGTGGCTGCAGTGTGTACCATCTACAAGACGCACTGCAGCGAATTACCAGAGCTCCTTCAACAGCACCTTACAAATCAGTGACTTCTACCACCTAGAAGGACAAGGGCAGCAGATGCGTGGGAACAGCACCACTTGCAAGTTCCCCTCCAAGCCACACACCATCCTGACTTGGAAATATATCGCTGTTCCTTCACTGTCAAAATCCTGGAACTCCCTTCCTAACAGCACTGTGGGCGTACCCACACCACATGGACTGCAGCGGTTCAAGAAGGCAGCTCACCACCACCGTCTCAAGGGCAATTAGGCTTGGGCAATAAATGCTGGCCTAGCCAGCGACGCCCACATCCCATGAATGAATTTAAAAAATCCAATCTGGCCAATTACCGCCCCATCAGTCTAGTCCCGGTCATCAGAAAAGTGATGGAAGGTGTTGTCGGCAGTGTTATCAAGCGCCACATAGACATCAATAAACTACTCACCGATGCTCAGATTGAGTTCCGCCAGAGCCACATGGCTCCTGACCTCATTACAGCCTTGGTCCAAACATGGGCGGCACAGTGGCGCAGTGGTTAGCACCGCAGCCTCACAGCTCCAGCGACCCGGGTTCAATTCTTGGTACTGCCTGTGTGGAGTTTGCAAGTTCTCCCTGTGTCTGCGTGGGTTTACTCAGGGTGCTCCGGTTTCCTCCCACATGCCAAAGACTTGCAGGTTGATAGGTTAATTGGCCATTATAAATTACCCCTAGTATAGGTAGGTGGTAGGGAAATATAGGGACAGGTGGGGATGTGGTAGGAATGTGGGATTAGTGTAGGATTAGTATAAATGGGTGGTTGATGGTCGGCACAGACTCGGTGGGCCGAAGGGCCTGTTTCAGTGCTGTATCTCTAAACTAAAACATGAATGAAAGAGCTGAACTCAAGAGGTGAGGTGAGAGTGACTGCCTTTGACCAAGTATGGCTTCCAGACGGGGCGGCACAGTGGAGCAGTGGTTAGCACCGCAGCCTCACAGCTCCAGAGACCTGGGTTCAATTCTGGGTACTGCCTGTGCGGAGTCGGCAGGTTCTCCCCGTGACCGCGTGGGTTTTCCCTGGGTGCTCCGGTTTCCTCCCACCGCCAAAGACTTGCAGGTGATAGGTAAATTGGCCATTGTAAATTGCCCCTAGTGTAGGTAGGGAATATGGGATTACTGTAGGGTTAGTATAAATGGGTGGTTCTTGGTCGGCACAGACTCGGTGGGCCAAAGGGCCTGTTTCAGTGCTGTATCTGTAAAAAAAAAAGCCTTAGCCAAACTGAAGTCAATGAGAACCAAGGGAAAAACTCTCCACTGGATGCAGTCATACCTAGCACCAAGGAAGATGGTTGTGGGTTTGTCCTAATGCATCTTGTAGATGTACACACAAGGGGAGATGGTTTAATTCTCTCTTGTTTGAGATGGTCATTGCCTGGCACTTGTGTGGCGTGAATGTTACTTGCCACTTATCAGCCCAAGCCTAGATGTTGTCCAGGTATTGCTGCATCTGGACATGGGCTGCTTCTTATCTGAGGAGTCACGAATGGTGCTGAACATCGTGCAATCATCAGCATACATCCCCACTTCTGACCTTATGTTGGAAGGAAGGTCATTGATGAAGCAGCTGAAGATGGTTGGGCCTAGGACAATCAGCTCAGCACAGGACATCACTGCAGGAGTTCCTCAGGGTAGTGTTCTAGGCCCAACCATCTGCTTCATCAATGACCTCCCCATCAAAAGTACTTCATTGGCTATAAAGTGCTTTGAGACGTCCTGAGATTGTGAAAGGTGCGATATAAATGCAAATTTTTCTTTATATCTCACATTCACAGCTTCACTTCATTCTGACACACAACATTGCCACAAACTTCACACCCACATCTCACAGCATGAACTGTCAGCTATTCAACTATGACAGGCACATCACCCAAACATATTACACCACACTCACTAACAACCTCCCTTTCTCTTCCAGGACAAGGAATTCTCATTCCCTTGAAGGAAATAGTGGACCCCATAGCTGGATCGACCATTGCTGAGTCCACGGCTATTGGTGGGGCTGAGATCATTCAAGATGACAGCATATTCCTAACCAATCCACCTTCTCACATCCCACTCATCCCACAATCTCTTCTGGTTTTCAAACTGCAGATGGTATAAGCAAGAAACTCTTTTTTCCCCACCTCCCCTTACCCCAACCACAACCCTAACCCAAACCTTGTGCCTTTCTCTTTTCAGGTACCGAAGAACTGCCAGTTGGCCAGGCAGTGTTGCGAGAGCATGAAGGCCCAAAGGAGTAGGACACAGATGATGAACAAACCCTGTCACTTGATCTCACACTTGCCACCACCAGCTCAGACACTGTTACTGCACAAACCTTAGAGGTTAGCGTAGAAGAAGGATCTGCATATGGCGAGTCACCGGGCAGAAGTGGCCTGCAGCCGGGGCAAGGAGAAAGGATATTCAGGGGCCAGCTTCCTGGAGGACAAGGTTGTACACAAGTTCTGCTGCAGAAGGTTCGGTTAAAGAATTTCAATGGGGCAGAAAAAGGCTGACGGTTATGCACATAGAAATTCTTGGTTTATTGGCAGGCCTTCCAGAAAACCTGCTGTAACTGTCAAGCAGCATGGAGGAGGCCTGCTCCAACCTGGCATACAGCTTAGCACAGAGCTTGAAGTCCATCCTTTCCAGCGTGGAAGTCCTCGTGAACTCCATGAGAACATGTGTGGAGCTGACCATGATGTACCATTGAATGGCAGATGTCTGAGCTTCCAGCACAGCACAAGCCACCCAACATCTGAGTGCAGCAGTGGACGCTCAAACAGAGGTCATGAAATCTCAGCTTGTTGGCAGCAGTCTGAGCCTGCATGACATCATGACTGCGGATACCAGTACTCCTTTTTAAAAATGTTATTTACTCGTTCTTGTGATGTGAGTGTCGTTGGCAATGCCAGCATTTGTGGCCCATCCCTAATCGCCCTTGAGAAAGTGGTGGGGAGCTGCCTTCTTGAACCAATGCAGTCCATGTGGTATAGATACACCCGTAGTGCTGTTCGGGAGGGAGTTCCAGGTTTTTGACCCAACGACAGTGAAAGAACAACAATATAGTTCCAAGTCAGGATGGTGTGTGGCTTGGAGGGGAACTTACAGGTGGTGGTGTTCCCATACGCCTGCTGTTCTTGTTCTTCAAGGTGGTAGAATGGGTTTGGAAGGTGCTGTCGAAGGAGGGTTGGCAAGTTGTCATCGTGCATTTAGTAGATGGTACACACTGCTGCCACTTTGCGCTGATGGTGGAGGGAATGAATATTTAAGGTGGTGGATGGGGTGCTGAACAAGCAGGCTGCATTATCTTGGACAGTGTTGAGCTCTTTGAGTGTTGTTGGAGCTGCACTCATCCAGGCAAGTGGGGAGGATTCCATTACATTCGTGACTGTGCCTTGTAGATGGTGGACAGGCTTCAGAGAGTCAGGAGGTGAGTTATTTGCTGCAGAATTCCCAGACTCTGACTTGCTCTTGTAGCCACGGTATTTATATGGCTGGTCCACTTAAGTTGGTAGTCAATGGTAACCCCCAGGATGTTGATAGTGGGGGATTCAGCAATCATAATGACATTGAATGTTCAGGGGAGATAGTTAGATTCTCTCCTGTTACAGATCGTCATTGCCTGGCACATGTGTGGTGCAAATGTTACTTACCACTTATCAGCCCAAACCTGAATGTTGTCCAGGTCTTGCTGCATGCGGGTACAACTGAGGAGTTGCGACTGGTATTGAACACTGTGCAATCATCAGTGAAAATCCCACTTCTGACCTTATGATGGAGAAAAGGTCATTAATGAAGCAGCTGAAGGTGATTGGGCCTTGGATACTACCCTGAAGAATTCCTGCAGTGATGTCCTGGGGCCAAGATGATTGGCATCCAACAACCACAATCATCTTTCTTTGTGTTTGGAATGACTCCAAACAGTGGAGAGTTTTCCCCCTGAATCTCATTGACTTGAATTTTGCTAGGGCTCCTTGATGCCACACTCAGTCAAATGCTGCCTTGTTGTCAAGGGAAGTCACTCTCACCTCACCACTGGAATTCAGCTCTTTTGTTCATGTTTGGACCAAGGCTGTAATGAGGTCTGGAGCTGAGTGGCCCTGG
This sequence comes from Heterodontus francisci, assembly GCF_036365525.1. Taxonomy (NCBI): domain Eukaryota; kingdom Metazoa; phylum Chordata; class Chondrichthyes; order Heterodontiformes; family Heterodontidae; genus Heterodontus; species Heterodontus francisci. The sequence continues at coordinate 67,619,882 of NC_090388.1, forward strand.
CAGAACCCAAATGGAGCATTTGTCTGCATGTTATTGCTGATTAAGTGCTGCTTGATAACACTGTCAATGACACCTTCCATCACTTTGTTGATGATTGACATTAGACTGATGGGGCAGTAATTGGCTGGATAGGGCATGCCCTGCTTTATGTAGACAGGACACAGCTGGGTAATTTGGGGCCTGCCAGGGCTACTCAGCTCCTGACATCATTACAGCCTTGGTTCAAACATGGACAAAAGAGCTGAACTCAAGAGGGGAGGTGAGAGTGACTGCCCTTGACATCAAGGCAGCATTTGACCGAGTTTGGTATCAAGGAACCCGAGCTAAACTGAGGTCAATGGGAATCGGGGGAAAACCCTCTGCTGGCTGGAGTCATACCTAGCGCAAAGGAAGATGGTTGTGGTTGTTGGAGGTCAATCATCTAAGCTCCAGGACATTACTGCAGGAGTTTCGCAGGGTAGTGTCCTACGCCCAGCCATCTTCAGCTGCTTCATCAATGAGCTTCCTTCAATCATAAGGTCAGAAGTGGGGATGTTCGCTGATGATTGCACAATGTTCAGCACCATTCGTGACACCTCAGATACTGAAGCAGTCCGTGTAGAAATGCAGCAAGACCTGGACAATATCCAGGTTTGGGCTGAGAAGTGGCAAGTAACATTCACGCCACACAAGTGCCTGGCAATGACCATCTCCAACAAGAGAGAATCTAACCATCTCCCCTTGACATTCAATGGCATTACCATCGCTGGATCCCCGACTATCAATATCCTAGGGGCTACCATTGACCAGAAACTGAACTGGAGTAGCCATATAAATACCGTGGCTACAAGAGCATGTCAGAGGCTAGGAATCCTGCGGCAAGTAACTCACCTCCTGACTCCCCAAAGCCTGTCCACCATCTACAAGGTACAAGTCAGGAGTGTGATGGAATACTCTCCACTTGCCTGGATGGGTGCAGCTCCAACAATACTCAAGAAGCTCGACACCATCCAGGACAAAGCAGCCCGCTTGATTGGCACCCCATCTACAAACATTCACATTCTCCACCACCGATGCACAGTGGCAGCAGTGTGTACCATCTACAAGTTGCACTGCAGCAATGCACCAAGGCTCATTAGACAGCACCTTCCAAACCCACGACCTCTACCAACTAGAAGGACAAGGGCAGAAAATGCATGGGAACATCACCACCTGCAAGTTCCCCTCCAGGTCACACACCATCCTGACTTAGAACTATATCGCCATTCCTTCACTGTCGCTGGGTCAAAATCCTGGAACTCCCTTCCTAACAGCACTGTGGGTGTACCTACCCCACATGGACTGCAGCGGTTCAAGAAGGCAGCTCACCACCACCTTCTCAAGGGCAATTAGGGATGGGCAATAAATGCTGGCCTGGCCAGCGATGCCCACATCCCATGAACAAATAAAAAAAAAAAATTTCCACAATGTCGGGTAGATGCCAATGTTGTACCTGCACTGGAACAGCTTGGCTAAGGGTGCAGCGAGACCTGAGCACAAGACTTCAGTAATAAAGCCGGGATGTTGTCAGGGCCCATAGCCTTTGCTGTATCCAGTGCCTTCAGCCATTTCTTGATATCAAGTGGAGTGAATTGAATTGTCTGAAGACTGGCATCAGGAGGAGGTCATTTGGCACTTCTCCAGAGAGATCAAAGCAGTAGAACTGGTACTTCAGCTCAATAATGTCTGCTTTTTGATGTTTCCTGTGGTAGCATGGCTCTCATTGTACCCAGATGTGGTTCGGTTGCAAAGGGAAGTCATTAGCCAGGTGTAGAACAGATAGAATCCTTGTTGCCCAGAAGCCACCCTCTGATTTGACGTGCTGGCTGGAAGATTGAGGGCACAGTGGGCTGGCACCGAATAAAAGCATCAAGACTGCTGCCAGGATAGCGGGCATTCACCAGCATAATATGCTGAATGTGGTCGTACACCAACTGTACATTCAGCAAATGGTAACTTTTGCAGTTGTGGTACATCTTAACATTGAGATGCAGCTCCCCCAAAGTCCCATGTGTGCAATCGATGGCACCCTGCACAATGGGGAAGCCTGCTAGCCTGGCAAAGCCACGTGCAAGCTCCACCTGCCTCTCTCTGGTAAGAGAGAACACAATGTCCTCCCCTCTTCTGACATAAGGAGTGTTTGTCACCTGCCTTATGTAGCAGTTGACAAACTTGGAGATTTTACTCGTCACCTGCTCCAGTCTTGAAGGACCCCAATGCGACGAAATTCAGGGCCACAGTCACCCTCACACACTGGCAGAGCCTTCCTTGCCTTGTTCTGAGATTGCAGGTCTGACTGCAAGAGGTGGCAGAGTTCTGTGAGCATCTCCTTTCTAAAGCACAGATGACACATGCACTGCTCCTGGCTTAGGTGGAGGTAAGAGAAATGCTCCCAGAAGATCACAGTTGGTTAAGGCCTCCTTCTTAGAGTCCTTCTCTCTCCCTCCTCCTCCCTCTGTGAGCACCTTGTCCTCTTCTTTGCTGCCTCTGCACCATCCCCTTCTGATGTTCCAACCCAAGAGGAATTGCAACTATAGCACCCATGACTGGGAACAAGTGATGTGGCCAGAACCCTTGCAGTCACAACCAAGGTCTTTCCAGGTACAGTACCACTCCCTGCAAACTTCTCCAATGGTAACCAACTCCTCAAAACACCCAGCACTTCCATAAACTCAAACAGAGCCAGTAGAGATTAATCATCAACTAACCTGCAAATTGTTGATCATCCATTTAAATAGCACAATTGGGGGTGGGGGGAGGGGGTCCTTCCTGCTGCTGAACGCATATTCAACTGTGCAATGTTAAGAAAGGGTGTTAACTGGGGCAGTGAGATCAAAAATGGTAGCATTGGAGTCAAATCAGCATTACATGCTACTCTGTATACTTCCGGCACACTTAGAGTCATGGAGTCATAGAAATTTATAGCATGGAAGGCGGCCATTCGGCCCACTGTGTCCACATCAGCCAACAAGTAGCCATCCAGCTTAATCTCACTTTCCAGCCCATGGTCTATCGCCTTGCAGGTTACGCCACGTCAAGTGCATATCTAAGTACTTTTAAAAATATTTTGAGGGTTTCTGCCTCTACCACACTGTCAGGCAGTGAGTTCCAGATCCCCACCATCCTCTGGGTGAAAACATTTCCCCTTGAATCCCCTTTAAACCCCATACTTCTTATCCTAAATCTATGCCTCCTGGTTATGGACCACTCAATCAAAAGGAATAGGGCCTTCTGATCCGTGCGACTAGACCCCTCATACTTTCATACACCTCAATCAGGTCTCCCCCCAGACTCCTCCACAGCAAAGAAAACAACCCCAGCCCATCCAATCTTTCCTCATAACCAAACTTCTCCAGTCCAAGCAACATCCCTGCAAATCTCCTCTGAACCACACATTCCTAACACCCATGCTAATGTCCTTACCAAGATGGCCCTCGGTGTGTACCACACTGGAGGGGTGCGAGCATGCGGCAGATGCCTTTTTGGTACCAAAATGGCACCCATAGCGCTGAAACTTCAAGCACTATAAAGTCCAACTTTGCAGCCAATATATCCTTCCTGAAGAGCACTGCCCAGAACTGAATACAGTACTCTAAATGTGATCTAACTAGAGCTTTGTACAGCTGTAACATAAATTCCAACTCTTTGTATTTATACCCTCTTGAAATAAAGGCCAATATTCCAATAGGGTTTCAAGTTACTTTTTGTACCTGCCAACTACTTTTTAGTGATTCTAGTACTTTGGGCCTCTAAATCTCTCTGTTCATCCACGGTTGCGAGCTTCTCTCCATTTAGAGAATAGACAAAACTTCTAGTGTAGACATCCTTATGATTACATATATCTAGATGAGCAAGTATGTAAGTGGGCAGAGTTATATTATCACCCAACTCCTGCTGTGTAAGTGCCCAATAGTGAAGAAAACCAGCTTACTACTGTGTATAACATACATTTACCTAATAGGAAGATCAATCACTCAGATTTGTTTAATGTGCCCCATATAATAGGCAGCAATAGAAGTGACTTGTATTTTCTCTTAAGGGAAAACATGCAAAGTTTCTTCATGTGCAAGAACTCAATATTACATCACATCAACATTTGCTGACTCAAAATCTGGACTGATGACAAGTGGAGCACATTGGGCAGTTATTGAAAGTGGGTGGGAGCATAATCGTGGGAGGGAGCATAATCAGGAGAGGGACGGGCCGAGACCAACTCAGCAGGGGGAGAATTACATGATTAGTTCAACAATGAGAGGTTTGAGGCTCCTTCAGTGAGGGAAAATAGCTTGTGGATGCAAGGACATTAATATCAAGACCAAAGAATTTGAGGCTGTCCCAAGAAAATTCTAATAGCTCTCCAGATATTTTGTACAATTTGCTCAATGAGGATTTTTACCAGAACTATGCTTTAATTAAACAAAATACAAAACATCATTAAAAATGACAGCGGCATTGAAATTAGTAGAAATGCCAAAGGCTGCAGCATGTTAATTGGTTTTGAATAGTCAGTGCCAACTTGGCTCCTTTTTTTCTTCTTTTTTATAAGGTGGCCTTTATACCCCAGGCCCCTTTTAAATTTTTCATGTCGAGGGGGCCTTTATTGCTCAGGCCCCCTTTATATACATACTTATATTTTTAAAATAACTTTATTAAAAACAGAAATAAACAAAAACTCAAATTAAAATGCCATTTTCGGCGTCGACAATGCACTCCAGTCCCTGCGGTGCCCACCGGTCGCGGAAGGCTTCAAGCATACCGGCGGACACCGCATGCTCCTTCTCCAGGGACACCCGGGCGCGAACATAACCGCGGAAGATGAGCAGGCAATGGCTCCGTTGGTAATGCTTGTGCTCTTGGACCTGAGTCAGTAGGTTTGAAGTTCAGGCCCCACTATGGGGCATGTGAACAATTCAACTGCTCTGCAGTCTGAGTGTGGTACTGAGGGAATGCTGCATTGTTAAAGATGCTGTCTTTTGGATGATACAATAAACAGAGCCCTGATTAGCTACAGGTAAAAGATCAATGGCAATATTCAAAGAAGAGCAGGGAGATTTCCCCAGTCCTGGACAACATTCATCCCCATGCTAAAAATAGACCATCTGGTCATTTATAATTTCCACTGATCCAAATTTTGGTCACCTGTCCTAACATCTCTTTATGTGACTCGGTGTCAGATTTTGTCTGATAATGCTCATGTGAATCATCTTGGGATGTTTTTATTACATTAAAGTTGCCATATAAATGCAGCTGTTGTTGTTACTGGCTGCTGTGCTTGCCTACATGACAAGAGAGGCTGCACTACAAAAACTAAAGTCTTCCTCTGGTTATTAGATACTTTGGGAAATCCTGGAGGCAAGTTAAGGGCCATATAAATACTAAGTTCTTTTTCTTTGGTTGACTGATTCTGTTTCTTGGACAGTTTTGTAATTGGATACCCATCTTAAGCCAGGAATCTATCGTACTCAACCTTTTAAGCTTAATTGGGACATCTTACGGAATTATTTGTAATAAATATAGAATTGGAACAATAATTAAACATTTCATGAAGAATAAAAAACAAATGGAAAATCTTTGCTTATCATTGTTGTTCATCTGGATGGTGAGAGACGAAGATAGACTTATGAAGATGAATTCACACAGACACTAAATGAGACGCATTGGTACTTATGGTATAGCGGAGGACAATCAAAATCACTTACCTTTTCTGCGGACTGGGCTGTGCCAAAAAATATTGGAATAAAAGCTAACCAAATTATGCAGGTGGTGTACATGGTAAATCCAATAGGTTTGGCTTCATTGAAGGTCTCTGGAACCCCTCTTGTTTTAATTGCATACACAGTGCATGTGACCATCAACAGAATGCTGTATCCCAGGGAACAGATGAGAGAAAGGTCAGAAATGTCACACTTCAGAATGCCCCTGGCATTTTCTGGATCAACAGTTCGCTGCTCCCCATAGTCTACAATAGTGTGCGGAGGATCAACAGCAAACCAGATAAAGACTCCCAGAAGCTGCAGAGAGATTAGGCTAAAAGTGATTGCCAGCTGGGAAGCTGGGCTGATAAATCTGGGAGCAGAGACAGACGTCTTACCTTGTTCAAATATTCTGTGAATTCTGTTAGTCTTTGTGAGCAGTGCTGCATAGCTGATGCACATGCCCAGTCCTAAGAAGATGCGTCGGAAAGAGCAAAGAACTGTGTCAGGAGTTGCAATCATTAGGAAGGTTACAGCATAGCACAAGAATATTCCAGTCAGTAAAACATAGCTTAGTTCGCGGCCTGATGCCCTTACTATTGGTGTATCGTTATGGCGAATAAAGGTTGTAATAACAAACGTGGTGGCTATGATTCCAAGCATAGCAATGAAGACGGGTACTATAGCCCAAGGAGAATGCCATTCTAGTTTGATTATGGGGATCAGCTGGCAGTCTGTGCCATTTGCATTTGGTTTCCTGTTAAACGGACACATTTGACAAGTTGTCTCATCGATCTGATACTGGTAGCCTTCACAGCGCTCACAATGCCAACAGCAGGGCACACCTTTCACAGTTTTCTTTCTCTCTCCAGACTTACATGGCAGGCTGCAGACTGATTGTGGAATGGCGCGCTCTCCTTTGCCCCACTGCATGTTCTTCACCTACGGAGAGGTAAATGAATGAGCCCTCCACGGTTTACTACATTACTGGCCATACTGGTCAGAACTTAAACAAAATTTAAACAAACATTGAACTCTTGAAAATAAGCTTCTTGCATAATTAGTAACAAATTCGTAACTGGAAGAACTGCTTCAGTGTAATGTTGTAGCAGAAAATGATGCATTTAAGGGTGAAAAATAGAAAATAGTGAGTGTGAACCTACAACTTGAAATATTCTATGATTCAGTGCTAGTATAAAGGACTAGTAAGACTCAAGTATTTAAATACAACTAGATTTATTGCAAGCTTCTTTGCTAGGATATTAGATGGGGAGATCCTTCATCACAATGCGGGGGATGGCTAGGCAGGGCCAGGCTTGGTGAGGGTTAGCGGGGTAGGGTGGGATCTGCATTCCCTCTGTTCACCCGGTCCTTCTTTTTCAGAACCAGGTGGACCTGCTGTACTTCACATAATCCTGTTTGAATTTCAGATCTCTTAATCGCAAACCTGATCCCAAGGTTTTCTATTTCCATCTCTCCCATTTTACTCAGGTCTTCCACTATTAGCTTTTATGCATCTTCTGTTTCTTCAATATCTTTTGTTTCTTATATCTTCTCTCTGTCATTTGACTGAGGTGATCTGTTACAAAATTTAACCATCCTCCCATTGATAGTTTCTCATTGTGTTGGCTTGTCTGCTTTTTCCCTTTCTATGCCCCATTTCTAATTGTAATAATATGCTCGTCCATTTCTCGTCTTTTAATTCTAAAGCAGGTTACAGGCTCAAACTTTCCAGGAACAATGATTAATTCAACTACTTTGCTGATAATAGATTTTATGATGGAATGTCCTGCAGCGTACTGGCTATGTTACTAGACTAGTAATCAAGAGAATGCAAGTTAAAATCCCACCATGACTGTGTGAGAATTTGAATTGAGTACTAAAAAGTCTGGAAACAAAAGTGTATCTGTAAACATGACCATGAAGCTATTGGATTGATGGAAAAAACCCAAATGGTTCACTTTAAGGAAGAGAACCTGCCATTCTTATCTGGCCTGGTCTCAACTATTTACAATTTATATCAATGACTTGGATGAAGGGACCGAATGTATGGTAGCTAAATTTGCCGATGACACCAAGATAGAATGGAAAGTAAGTTGTCAAGAGGAGGTAAAGAGTCTACAAAAGGATATAGATAGGTTAAGTGAGTGGGCAAAAATTTGGCAGATGGAGTATAATGATAGAAAGTGTGAACTTGTCCACTTTGGCAGGAAGAATAGAAAAGCTGTAAACTATTCAAATGGAGAGAGATTGCAGAACTAGGTGGTACAGAGGGATCTGGATATCCTTGTACATGATTCACATAATGTTAGTATGCAGGTACAGCAAGTGAGTAGGAAGGCAAGTGGAATGTTGGCATTTATTACAAGGGGAATTAAGTATAAAAGTAGGGATGTTTACTGCAGCTGTACAGGACCTTGGTGAGGCCACATCTGGAGTACTGTGTACACTTTTGGTCTCCTTATTTGAAAAAGGGTATAATTGTGTTAGATGCAGTTCAGAGAAGGTTCACTCAACTAATTCTGGGGATGAAGGGCTTATCTTATGAAGAAAGGTTGAACAGGTTGAGCCTATACCCATTGGAGTTTAGAAGAATGAGAGTAGATATTATTGAAACATACAAGATCCTGAGGGGACTTGACAGAGTGGATACCGGGAGGATGTTTCCTCTTGTGGGGGAGACTAGAACTAGGGGACACAGTTTAAGAATAAGACTTCTCACTTTTAAGACGAAGATGAGGAGAATTTTTTTTCTCAAAGGGTCGTTAGTCTGTGGAATTCTCTTCCCCAGAAAGCAGTGAAGGCTGGGTGATTGAATTTATTCAAGGCCGAGTTAGATAGATTTTTGATAGACAAAGGAGTGAAGGGTTATGGGGGACAGACAGGAAAGTGGAATTGACACCACAACCAGATCAGCGATGATTTTGTCGAATGGCGGAGCAGGTTCAAAGAACCAAATGGCCGACTTCTGTTCCTATGTTTCTATATGTGATTACAGTCCCAAACCAAACCAAAGTGGTTGACTCTTAACTGCCCTCTGAAATGGCCTAGCAAGCCACTCAGTTACCATCACCTTCTCAGGGTACCTAGGGATGGCCAATAAATTACCAGCCTTTCTAGCGATGTCCACATCCCAAGAATGAATTTTAAAAATTAAGCTATTACTCAGATGGGACATTAGAAATCTCAGAACGGGTGTTTTAAATTAATTTCAAAGAAACTTTCTGACCGGCTTAAAGCAGTGTTAGAGTGTAGAAAATTACAGCACAGTAATTGGTGATAATAGCAATAACAGAATTTTCTTTGTGCATGGACATCATTACTGTCTCAATGGGTCTCATTACTAACCCATCCATCACTCACAATGGCAAGCAGCAGCTCAGAGGCTGGTAATGGTCGTAATATCCCCTATTCAACAAATTAAGTTATTGCTATAATATGAATTCCTTGTGAAAGAACAACGCAGATTATCCAATGTTCCAAAAAGCAAACTTGTTATATCACAGTGAGTATGAAAGCACAATTTGAACACAACAAGGAATGGATAAAGCATATTAGAAATATTTCATATCTGGCTGGGTCTGGCACTGTCTAGCACTTATTGAATCAGATGCACACGACACATTCCCCCCAACCCCTGAAAAAAAAGTTTAGCTTCCCGAGAACGGAAAATATCTCCAAAACAAATTTGAATCACCACTGGATATGTTACATTTGTAGACAGCAAGGAAAAAGTTGTTACTTACATTCAAGTGAAGGTAATCAGTCCACTGTCCGATAACCTTATACTCATGAGAGGTCAGGTTGGCAACCTGATACTGGTAGATGTCGTATCGTCCAGGAGCATCTCCATTTTCATTAAATGTCACAGGAGTCCCAGCACTTCCTACAAGAACGTTACAAAGTGCATGTGAAAGACATGAGTGAATGTAACTAAAGTCAAACTACTATGTGTATCATTTAATAATGAATGCCAGAGCTTCTGGGACTGCTCCTGGCCCTCACAATCAAAACTCGCTACCTGGCACAACATTTTTTTCCACTCATTTTCAGTTAGTTGCAAGAAAAAAAGGCATATGATAAGAAATAAGTTTCACATAGATACAAAGTCACAAATACTACTTTAAGTACTGTTACGGCCAAGGCAGGAGGAGCGCACTGTCTTTCCCCACTTCCACTTCTCCACAGGTCACAACATATATTTAAATGTTTACCCAGTTACTGATACGGCCAATCATATACTCTTTTTTATTTCAGAATAAAATCCACCAACCAGGTTTATCGAATAAACAACAAAACTATCAATTGATTATAAAACAAGATGTAATCAGTAAAGATGCAAAGCATTAACATACAGATTGAAATATGAAAATTCCGTTCTAACTTAGCCCAATACTCACACACGCAGTCCCACACCGGTTAAAGAAAAAAGAGATTTTCTCTGCAGGGATCGTTTTGCAAAAAAAAAAAGACAAAAAAAAATACTTCAGCCAAATACTTGTTAATTCTTGAAGGAAAAGGATAAGATATGGAAAGATATCAGTCGTCTCTTTTTCGGTGTCCCAAATACTCATAGATGGCTTTCACTGGGATCTTTTTGGAGCAGTTCTCTTCAGGTGATATCAAAGATTAGTCTGGCAGGCTTTCCAGGAGAAATGTGGCATCAGGGGTTACAGCTATCGCACACTGGATTCTCAGGGTTTCGGAGAATATAGAGAAAAGATGAGTTGGGTGCTTCTCTCAACAGGCTGCAAACCCAACTGACTCAAAACAATATTCAAACTGAAACCAACTCTTGACCACCATAAATCTTGACATGTCATCTCTCTGTAAACAACTCCCATAGTCAAAAGGCACCTGCTGTTTACTTAGCTGAAGACATGTGACTTCCAGTAAGTGTGTTTTTAAACAAAGTCCCAAAGTCCTTCCAGTGACCCTTTAAAAGTCCCAAAGTCAAGCATCTATGGAACCACTTCAGTCCTCCAAAGGAATCCGTTTCCACAATTTTAAAACACAAGTCCTCACAAAAATATAAAGAAAGAAAATACATTCGTAACAGTACAATGTGGTATAAGATGAATTTGCATCTTATTGAGTCTATGACTGATTTTTATTTTGCATTCCTGGGAGAATGTGTCAAAATAAAACAGCATTAATGCAGCACACAGGTATTGGTGAAGGAAGGTTGTGATAGCTGTGTTAAAGCCTGGATTGACTCCACATTTGAATTGCTTTATGTCAGAAATCTGTGAAGCCAGGAGAATCACTGATATAAAGCAAGCATTTTTGTCAATGATCCAAAATGACTTCAATGGCAAAATTAACACACAAGTTATATCGCGCAAATCTGTAGGTGGCACAGTGGAGCTTTCTGTTATCCTTGGGGTTCAAATTCAGTCCATACTCAGGGGAGTCAATTCTATTTTTTGTCAGCTGTCAGCTGTAAGCTGTGACTGAGTTCAGGTGGAAGCATCTTAGTCCAGAGCGGGCATGAACCCATGGCATACAACCCCATAAACATTAGTCATCTCACTGCGAGATGTAGCAAAGATAATTTTTGTGGAGACATTTCAATGCTGAAGTGGAAATGTATTTGTGAGATCAGAGCATCATTGGTGCAGAGTAAAGGGAATTTTGAATTGATTCTGTCTTGTGCAATATTTGGCCTGGAAATATTGGATGACATATTGAACTCCATTGTTTGAGCAGAACCTGGTGGAGTTATCACGAAGGTGACACTGCTATCTGAGCATGACCATTGTCTGGAATCATTTGGTATTGTGCACTGCATCACACAAAGTCTGGCTACACTGCCAAGTCTTTCAGCCATATTTTTGTACAACAACTTAACGGAACTGCATCACCATTTCATATTGAAAGGTCCTTCAGGTTATTGGTGACTTTTTCCAATCAAAAAAGGATAAACCATTGGAGTTGGATTCGTATGAAGGCAAAAAGAGGGAAATGATGAGAGAATAAAATAAACGAGAGTGGAAAAGGGAAGAAGCAATTTTGTCAACAGATAGTAATTTTCAGTATAAAGGAGGTAAAGCTAGGGTATGGGAGGCAAACAGTTATAAAGACAGACCTTTGGAATCATAAGAAAATACACTTTCAATATTGCCACAAAATCAAAGGTCCAAATAAGCCACAGTTAAAATATTGTTATAAACATATTATGTGAGAAATGCAACTGTTGCAAGTCAATCAATAATACTTCGCAAAATCACCCTAGATCTACAGCAAAATTAAGTAGTCAATTATCTGCACGTATGACAGCCATACCCATTTCTTTAAAACAGGATGGAAACTTGAGTGGCTCCAAACAAATCATCTTAAACAACAAAATTCAACTAGCAAACTTCTACTCAAGGAGTGCAAAACGCTCTGGTCACAGGCTTGTGCCTAGTTGGTAGAAGACTGGTCAGTGAATCTGTGAAGAGGTACAAGGACCAAGTCTAAATCTTGACAATTCGTTTGCGAAAGGCAATCAATATTCAATCACACGTACTGTTGTGCCAGCTGGAAAGAGCCCTGAGTTTAAAAGGTCAAACTCCCTGGGAAAACTGGTGCTCTAACTGGTGACATTAGTAGCTCAGCATCCCATTGATCCCATTATACAGCAGGAAAGAGATGGAGTTCAGACAATTGGCAGTGAGAGAAGAATTACCTGAAGCAAAACTTTTTTCTCAGATTATCCTCTGTCAGTTGAAGTAAACGCTGTATGAAATGCTCTTCTTACAAAAGGGTGCCCTAATTATGTGGAAGGTTAGCACAAGCAATCTAACAGGGTCAACAGGAAGAAGAGGAAAAGATAAGAAAACAAGAAAGTAAGCAAGAAAGAAAGAGAGAAAGAAAGAAAGATGAATGAAGGAAGAAAGGAAAATATAGTGCCGATTACAGTTATTGAGAATGTTCTAAAGTGCTTTCTAAAAAATTGCAGTCAAGATTGTTCTGGAGAGCGAGCACAGCAGCCATTTTGATTAAGGCAACACTGACATTTCAAAACTGCATGACAGCATCCGATGTAATTGTGGCCTAATCTTTACAGCTAATGGAAGTCATAGAGGCATATTCTAGGTTATATGCAGTGGTTATTTCACAGTACATCAATTGCGTCTTATAAGCACACTATGATGGCTCATAGTTATTGATTTGAATCTAAGAAATGACCACCACATCATTGGAATAAAACATCCATCACCAACAACAGACTTTAAAATTGATCAACTAGACAGCACTCCCACATTCACGGGATGTTAGATACTCAAATTCTTTAACAATTTAGTTCTTGTGTGCAGAAAACATCAATTACACACCGAACTCTATCTGTAGGGTTTTATTACCAATTCCCTGCAGCCTTATGAACAGGCACTAAAACTTCCAACAAAAAAATTACAATTCTGAGCCTTGGAAATGACCATGATTCTTGGGGAAAAGAAGTGATTGTGCAGTAATGAAAAGGGCAAGTAGTGTACGTCTCTGAGAGGTTGTGCACCTTTTTAATTGTGAGTCCATTGTCTGCCATCCCATAACTTCACAGCAGCAGTTCAGCATACAAGACCGCCCTGATTTTCATTTTGACTTGGTTAGGAGTTAGAATCAAGTAAAGCAAAAGAAGCAAGGGAGTCAGGGCTACAGGAAAACACAGTGAAATAAATGGATATAGAGGCAAAGCGGTAAACATCGGTTTGAGTCCACCTTCAGGTGCATAACCAGGAGCACAGGGTCAGTGCGCCCAATCCAGGACACTTGAGGCCAGCCCAAAATTGGGCCTTGGGCCTCAGTTACATTATTTTGGAAAACAGGCATAATGAGGTCTGATTTCTCCTCCAAATAGCGAACCGAGGATTGAAGAAAAACAAAGAAACAGGCTAAGTTTTGGAAAGAATTTAACCCCCTTGATGTTCAATGGCATTACCATCACTGAATCTCCCACATCCTGGGGGTTACCACTGACAGGAAACTGAACTGGACCAGCCACATCAATGCTGTGGTTAGAAGAGCAGATCAGTCTGGGAATTCTGCACCTCCTGTCTCCCCAATGCCTGTTCACCATCTACAAGGCACAAATCAGAAGTGTGATGGAATATTCTCCACTTGTCTGGATGGGTGCAGCTCCAAAAACACTCAAGAAGCTCGATACCATCCAGGACAAAGCAGCCTGCTTGATTGGCACCCCATCCACCACCTTCAACATTCACTCCCCTCACCACTGATGCAGCAGTGTGTACCATCTATCAGATGCACTTCAGCAAGTCACCATGTCTCCTTCGACAGCACCTTCCAAACCTGCGACCTCTACTACCTAGAAGGACAAGGGCAGCAGATGCATGGGAACACCACCTCCTGCAAGATCCCCTCCTAGCCACACACCATCCTGACTTGGAACTATATCCCGTTCCTTCACTGTCGTTGGGTCAAAATCCTGGAACTCCCTTCCTAACAGCACTGTGGGTGTACCTACACCCCAAGGACTGCACTGGTTCAAGAAGGCAGCTCACCACCACATTCTCAAGGGCAATTAGAGATGGACAAGAAGTGCTGGCCTAGCCAGTGATGTGCACATATTATGAACGAATAAAAAAAAGGAGGGATATATACATGGAATCAAGCAAGTTAAATTGCATATTGCAGCTAAGGTTCACGATGTCAGAACATTTACATTTCTCTTGGTGTATTCTCACTTGCATGAAAGCAATGAAGCACAAGACAAATATAATCATCATCTGGGTGCTCTATGATAATCTTTCAAGCACTGCAGGTACATCATTCTTATTTATAATAATAGTGATAATTTCATTTGTCCAAAGAGTAATAAACAATAAATATTTATCTTCTGATGAAACACTATTACCTACAACCACATTTAAATCAATGTTGAAGTCATTTATTGTTTCATATATTCCTGACAAGTGGAAGTTGCCACTCATTATTTTTATTAGCTACATACAAAACTGGAACTCAGTAAAAATGAACTGTCATATAGATTACATGGTATTCTGAGCTATCAAAAGTAGAAACATCATTTCATCATCATTCTGTCAATCAGTGTTACTAAAAGGAAGTAAGGAAATAGCTTTAGTGATAAAAGAGGTATGAAGGTATTATGCAACAGAACACTATTTTTCCACATGTATTTGCTCAATTTTTTTTATCTTTCATGGGATGTGGGCATCACTGGCAAGGCCAGCATTTGTTGCCCATCCCTAATTGCCCTTGACAACTGAGTGGCTTGTGAGGCCATTTCAGAGGGCAGTTAAGATCTAACCACATTGCTGTGGGTCTGGAGTCACATATAGGCCAGATCAGATAGGCAGATGGCACCATTACTGAGACTAGCTTTCAATCCCAGATTTGTATTAATTAATTGAAATAAATTCCACCAGCTGCCGTGGTGGGATTTGAACCCGTGTCCTCGGGGTAGCAGCCTGGGCCTTGATTATTAATTCAGTGACATTACCACTACCATCACCTTCTCCGCTACTTTATAGAGACACCTCATTAATTCCAGACCTGATCATGTGCTAGAAGGTTCTGGCATCCTTAGAAATGGTATAAAGGTATCCAAAGCAGATTCCCACAGTGAGATTCCAGCCACAGTTAAAAGAGAACGTATGTGAATGGAGTTATATGAATTTCTGACATCAAAATTTGAAGAATCACTTTGCACTGATTGGTATCCAGGGAGCAGCACAAACAGATTGGTTAATGTGCGTGAAATATTTGGTTGGACAGTACAGCAAAAAATATTTTGATTGGGAATTTTCCAGAGCAGTACTGAGGGAGTGCTGCACTGTTGGAAGTGCCATCTTTTAGTTTAGTTTATGTTTAGTTTAGAGATACAGCACTGAAACAGGCCCTTTGGCCCACCGAGTCTGTGCCGACCATCAACCACCCATTTATACTAATCCTACACTAATTCCATATTCGTACCACATCCCCACCTGTCCCTATATTTCCCTACCACCTATACTAGGGGCAATTTGTAATGGCCAATTAACCTATCAGCCTGCAAGTCTTTGGCATGTGGGAGGAAACCGGAGCACCCGGAGGAAACCCACGCAGACACAGGGAAAACTTGCAAACTCCACACAGGCAGTACCCAGAATTGAACCCGGGTCGCTGGAGCTGTGAGGCTGCGGTGCTAACCACTGCGCCACTGTTCACCAGGGCCAATGGAATAAAAACAGAAAGTGCAGGAAATACTCAGCAGGTCTGGCAGCATCTGTGGAGAGAGAAGCAGAGTTAACGTTTCAGGTCAGTGACCCTTCATCAGAATTGTTGAGTTCAATTTTCAGAATGACCCTGCGTTTCTCATGATTGCACCAGGAGATGATCTTAACACTCCTGGCCAAGCAAAAAAATCTCTATTTTCCGTAAACTTACTTTAATATAAGGGGAGGTTCAGTCTAACAGTAAAGCTCTTCACTGCTCTCACCTAGCGTTGCCCCACTCACGTCCATTTTCTGGGCAAAAACTCAGGGTTCAATTTTACTTTCAGGCCTGCTCACAGCAGGGAAGGAAGTTAGCATATTGGGAATCCAGAGGTTTCTGCAATGTGTTTGGCAGCAGCTTTTTAACACAGCCACTGCATTTGCAACTGACTTCCAGGTTTCCTGGCCAATTAGAGTGAGTGGATGTGATGATGATCCGCAGCAGTGTCTTCCAATATTTAAAGGGACCCTGTGAGAGTCAGAATTGATGGATGGTAGATGTTTGTTGACAAGAGCCAATACCTGCATGGATGGAGGCTCAAAGTTGCAAGGCAGCACCACACTTCAGCAATGTGTCTCTACGGATGATGCTGCAGGCTGTAAAGACCAGCAGGGAGATTCTGTTCCCTGTGGATGGGAGGAAGAAGCCTACCTCTGAAAACAAGCAGGTGTGCTTGGAAGTGGCAGAGGAGGTAGGCAACAGGAGTGTGGTGCCTTGCTCTTGGATACAGTGCTGCAAGAGGTATGATGACCTAGTCTGGGCAGGAAAGGTGAATGGCATGGCACATTGAAGTACAAATCCCCTCACTTTGCTTTCTCAAGTCTACTCCTGCACATCACCAGTACACGTTGCAGGTGCATCCATCCCTCCCTGCCAAGGCACCTCCTCACATCCCCATTTGACCAGCCAGCACTGACACTCACTCTCATTGCAATGTCAGACCTATTCCTACAGTGACTCTCCACAAATGTTGTCCTTCCATTCTGTCGAAACATTCCACAGCCCACACTCATAGAATTGCTCTTTCTCTCCTTGCAGAAGAGAACACAAATCACCAGGGAGAGGCAATGAACCGGAAGTGGCCCTCCTATCATAGCCACCTTGACAGCTGCAGAGGCGGCGGCGCTGGAGATAAGCCGAGTTTCGGCGTGCCCGGTCATTGGTGATGGAGGCCTCCAAGCTACATGGTGACAACACTAAATATCATACTGCCACATGGCATGCAGCACTCATTCATTTTGACTTGATGTCAGCATGCAATGAAAAATGATAATGTGTACAATAATGACAGAACCCTCTCTGCTTGTCAGTTCTAATTCATGTCTTTCATCTCCCATAGGCTCTTCAAGTGTCCCTCAGGAGGTGGTGCAGGAGGAGAACAAAGACTCCTCAGATGAGGTCATTCACTCTGAGAACGCAGCGTCACAGGACTCATGTACACCGTTCACCAGCTAAGATATACACACCTTTGTGTGTCACATGGTGTCTCACAAATCACAAATGAACAGCAGTGGGTGGTGAAGACAGGGATAACAGTCCCACTCGAAGGGCACAGGACCCTCCAAGCTCTGTTCAGCTGGACATTGATACTGAGCCTCGGGGGACTTCAATGAAGAGAATAATTTTGGAGCAGCAGCAGAAAATCGATCAGGTTCTGTCAGCCTTGACAGTCGCAGTGCTCAAGATTAGAGGAGTTTGTTTCTAGTATGTGTTATGATATCTCAGGCCTTCATGCTGATGTTTACGCCCATGGAAAGAGTGGCCAACTGCATGAAGCATTAGAGGCAGCAGCCAACTGACTGTATGCTGGCCCTCACCAATGGCCTGCATGCTCAGAATGTCACCTTACTGAGGATTGAGACAAAACTTGCCTTGTCCATTCAGTGCCTCGGTGAAGGGCAGCAAAATGCTCTCCAGCTCTTGGCTATCAGCGAAGTGCGAGTGGGTCATGAGACGGAAGATGGAGAAAGGGACATGGAAATGGGGATTCTGCTCAAAGTGCTTCCACTTCTGACCCCTTGCCCTCCCCTCATTCAGAGCTCCACATGCTACCTAGAGTCCCAATGACCAAGTCTGGCCGTGCATGAGTGCAGATAGGACCGACATTGGCAGGGCCCTCACAGGCTCCAAAACTCAGAGGATGTTGGCGAAGAGCATCTGAGCAGGGGTACGAGTGGCCTGCCTCTGAGTCTGCTGAAGAAATAGGGGTTGTACCATATATAGTAGTAGGAAAAAGATGACAAACGATTTATAGTTGCAAAAGGGTATTCGCTTGGGTGTTTATCACAGTGTTACACTGTCACATTTCTGATTCATGTTTATGAACCATAAAACTCATCTCACCACTCCATTGTCCCATCTTGCTTATTTTTACCTGTCATTTACCAAGTGGCTTTCTGCCTTGTGAAGAATGGTAGGACAACAGTTGATGACAAGCAATGGGTGTCTGTGAGAGAGATGAATTGTTGACTGTGGGACTGGTTTGTGCTTTGTGCTGGGGAGGAGCAGTGGGTTCAGAATTGGTATGCCAGATGGTTGCACTGCCTCAGATTAAGTGAAGCGTGCCCTGAATCAGCCCAGCCTGGTCCATCCCTCGCAGCTAAGTATGCAGCTACTGGTACCCTGACCACAAAGGCTCCTCTTCCTCCTCCTCTTCCTTCGAAGATGCAGAGTGCTTGTCCAGAGTAGGGTAGCCCTTGTCTCCGAGGACCCATCCACCAACTCTCTTCAAGCTGTGAACATCTCAGGGAGACTTGACTGGCACAGAATGAAGGCACCATGACACCTCCCTGGGAATCGTGCAGAAATGCATGATAATCTTTTGGGAATTGCAGACCAGTTGAACATTGATGGAGTGAAATCCCTTTTGGTTGATGAAAACTCCTGGGCGATCTGGGACATGTTGATTGCCACATAGGTGCAATCTATAACTCCCTGGACCTGTGGGAAGCTAGTCAGAGTGGCAAATCTGAGGGCCCACTCATTCTGACTGGATTCATCGGTTGAGAAGTACACTTAAATGCTGGCTCCAGCAAACAGGCATTGGTCACCTGTGAAATACATTTGTGCCAACATGTTGCAACATTCAACAATTATCACCAACAGATCACTCGAAGGAGCTTGGGTAAAGAAATTAAGGGATGTGGTGACCCTGACCACCACTAGCAGTGCTCACTTGGTCCACTTGGCAGGATGTTTTCTTCCAGGAGGCTGCAAATGTCAGCGACCACCTGATGGGAACTTCTGAGCCTCTTGAGGCTGTAATGCTCAGTCATGTTCTGAAAGCTTATCCTCTGCCTGTATACTCTGTGCTGGGCATAGCGCCCCCTGTGAGCTGGAGCTCTCTGCTCATTCCCCTCTGTCCTGTGGAGCAGCAGGTGATTGAGGAGAAGTGTGTTGCTGCTCCTGCTGTTCCTCATCTGAGGTGCAAGGTAGAGCTGCATAAGCGGTTCCCATACTGATCTGCAGCCCCCACTCTGATCCTAACAAGCTGAAAGAATCTCAAACCTGTTGGACAATCGCAGAGGCTGAGCCTCCAGCACTCCTGCCCTCTGGGTCCCCTTACCTGCTTCAGCAGTAGCCACATTCTCTTGTCCCTGACCA
The DNA here is from genome assembly GCF_036365525.1 of Heterodontus francisci. Classification (NCBI taxonomy): domain Eukaryota; kingdom Metazoa; phylum Chordata; class Chondrichthyes; order Heterodontiformes; family Heterodontidae; genus Heterodontus; species Heterodontus francisci. The sequence continues at coordinate 67,639,414 of NC_090388.1, forward strand.
CTGACCAGATCAGAAGACTTTATCCTAAGGAGTGTGACTGCCTCCTGGTACAATGTGTCCAGGTAACCTTCCCCCTCCCTGATGCATTGCAGTATCTGCAGCTCGGCCTCCAGCTCAATGACTCTGAGCCGAAGCTCCTCGAGCCGCAAATACTCAGTGCAGAAGTGTTTACCCTGGATCGCATTGGCATCCAGGGTCTCCCACATGCTGCACCCATGACACAACACTTGTCCTGCCATCCTTGATGTGTTTTAATTAACTATTTAATTATTTTATTCAATTATTTATTTTCCTTTTCTATATATTTTATTAACCTTGCTACTAGTTCCTGCACTATTTTAAACCTTAGGACTAGAATAGACCTTAACCACTTACCAGATACTGACCAAACCCACTGAACTCCCAGAAATCTGTTCAAGAAACACTCTAAATCCTCTCCTTTCCCACTGCTTCTCTCCGAATCTCCAAGCTTTTGGTGCGCTTTGTAAATCCTCTGCATTCCCGCTGCAGCAGCCCACCACAAATGGAGACCCACTCCGTAACTGACTGCAGGGCTCCTCCAGAGCAGCCCAGGCAGAAGTGTTGTTTCAGCGTGTCAATGGTCTGCTCTATCACATTTTGTGTGACAGCATGGCTTTCCTCATATGCATGCTGCACATGTGTGCATGGGTTGCACACAGGAATCATCAGCCATGTGATCAGTGGATAGCCCTCATCGCCCAGTAGCCACCCTTTGGTTTGTTGTGGTGGCTGATTTACAGCTGGCACAGCAGACTTCCGCAGAATGAAGCTTTCATGACTACTGACAGGATTTCGGGCATTGACCTGTATAATGCGCTGCCGATGGTCACACAAAGCTGGACGCTGTGGGAGAGGAATCCCTTTTGGTTTCTGTGTAGGGCAAAATTGACATGCAGCACCCACAAAGCATTGCGCATGCAGTCAGTGACACCCTGCACCATGGGGAAGCTGCAAACTTTGCAAAACCCCATGTTTGTTGTGCCTGCTGGTCTCTGGCAAGAGGGAATCAAATGAAGTTATCTCTGTTTGAATAGAGAGCCTCAGTGACCTCCCTTGTACAACAGTGCACTGCAAACTGCAAGATATTGCTAATATCTCCAGCGCCAGTCTGGAAGGAAGCAGATGCATAAAGGTTCATAGCCATGGACACCTTCACAGTCACTGGCAATGCAGTTCTTGCCCTGCTGTGAGGGTGGAGTTGTGGCTGCAGCAGTTGACAAATTTCAATGACAACTTCCTTAGCAAAGTGTAAACATCTCAAACATTAATCGCCACTGAGGTTTATGTAGGAGAATTGCTCCCCGAACACCTGAGGCAGATATGGCCTCCTGCTGAAAGCCCTTCTCCTCCTCTTCCTCCTCCCTCTTCTAGCAGTTTGTCCTGCTCTGTGTGGTCTCTGTTCATTCTCCCAGTCACACTTGATTCCAAGAGGAAGGCCTACTTGTGCACCCATGTCTGTGAACAACTGGTTTATGCAGAAGCCTTGAAGAGTGCAAGAAGTCCTTCGGCACCTGCCACACAGCCCCTTGTAGACTATTGAAACAACTATGTCAAGCACCAAAAATGTGTAAAATTTTAGCAACAACCAGAAGAAATCAACCACCAACTACCCTACAGGTAGTTAATAATCCCTTTAAATGGCACTGGGGAATGAGGGGGGCAGGGGTCCTTCATGCTGCTTAATGCCTGTTCAGCTGCGTGAGGTTAAGCGAGGGTGTTGGCTGGAGGATGGAACTCCAAAATGGCAGTGCTGGCGTCAGATCAGTGTTACACGATGATTGATGTCATGATCTGCCTACTTGTCATACTTCTGGCAGACGTTAACTGCGCATGTGCTAATGCCTCTTCTAAGATGGTGTCCAGCGAGCTTTGCATCAGAAGTGTGTGTGCAAACCACAGACATAATTTTGGATTCCTAACAGCACTTGTAACCCCCTGAAAATGGGCGCTAACAAGCCTAATTTCTCACCCAATATCTTTCTAATGCACTGTTAAAACTGCGACTCTATCTGTTCAGATAAAGAAGAACAGGAAGTTGTTCTGAACAACATGCATCCCTGAACCAAAGACATGTCATTGATCAAATTTGCTCTTTATGACATCTTGCTGCATGCAAAACAGATGCCACGTTTACCTATGAAACAATAGTGACTGTACTTCAAAAGTAATTTGTTGGCTGGGAAGAGGCTAGGGCTGTCCTGTGGGTGTGAAAGATGCTGTATTAATGTACAATCTTCCCTTCTTTTTAATGGTAGGTTAGGAAGAATACACTGTTCCAATTTTGAGCCTCGATGTTTTGCCTCAAGAGACAGGCCTGTGAGTTGGCACGTTGAAATTTATCTTTCAAGAAAGAAATGAAAGAAACTCACATTTATGTAACATCTTACCATTCCCTTGGGACAGCTTAAATCACAGTACATCCAATGAATTACTTTTTCCAAGTGTAACCAGCAATAGCACTGAATAAACTTGCATTTACATTCCAACCTTCCATGTTCTCGAGAGATCCCAAAGCACTTCACCTTTTCATCTTTTACCTATCACCTTTCCCTCCCCCTCATGCCTCTCCTTCTCACTGCCTCTTTCCTCTCCCTCTCTCCATCTCCCCAACTCCCTCCCCCTCCCCTGTCTTTCCATCTGCCTCCTCATCCCTCACCAATTCAATTACCCTCAACATCTACTTCTGCTTGACCTGAGTACTGCACTTTGTTTTGACTTCTCATGCACAATGGGCATGTCGGTTGTGCCTTCCATTGTAACCTATGTAAGGACATTTATACGAATTTGCATTTTAAATGGTACACCTTTCTAGTGACACCCATTACATTTTTAATAGATTGTCCCATTACTGTGCCAGTCTGTAACACTAGAATAATTTAGAAGGATTGTCTTCAGTATATTTGCAGTTGCAAGTTTTGACCACTGAGAGGTGCAGTGGATTAGTTTTGCCGCCATCACCTCCAAATCTGCCATGTTGAATTGTGTGTGAGATGAATATCCAGTAAACTCCCTGTTTTGTAACATTTATAGTTTTTTTTTAAAGTTTTATGTATATACTTAAAAATTCTTCCCCCTTTCCATCCTTCCACATCTGCATTGTTGTAGATTCTTTTTCACCTGCCCTTACAGTTTCAGTCGACTTCTCTCTGCCCACCCAAGCTCCAAAAGGTAACTCCCACATTGCCCAAATGCTGTTCCCTGCAGTTGCCCCCTGGCCATTCCTGGCAGTTGGTTCAGGCCAGAAGGTATGCTCGGCTGGATCTTGGGCACTGCTGGTCACAAGCAGTGGTTTGGTGACCTAGTCCCACTGCCATTAACAACAAGGTGCACCTTAGAGCCCGCAGCCCCTGAACGTCTGCAAAGCCATCCTTCAGCACCAGTAATTGTAAATCACCGAGCGATGGGCAAAAACAACATAGGGCAAAAATGAACAGTGGTTTGATTAGAGATTCTTCTCATAACTTCAGAGTCCTCATTCAGTTTTACTGGCACTGATCTCATTGAGATTGGTAGATTTTTGTTAGAAAGAAAAAAAGACTTGAATTTACGTAACGCTTTTCATGACCACCAGACATCTGAAACGCTTTACAGCCAATGAAGTACTTATGAAGTATGTAGGAAACGCAGAGTCAATTTGCGCACAGCAAACTCCCACAAACAGCAATGTGATAATGTCCAGATTTTGTGATGTTGACTGAGGGATAAATATTAGCCAGGTCAGGAGGGATAAATATTAGCCAGATCAGCAGGGATAACCCCCTGCTCTTTTTCAAAATAGTGCCTTGGGATCTTTTGCATCCACCCGTGCAGGCAGATAGGGTCTCACTTTAATGTTTCACCTGAAAGACAAAGACAGACGGCACCAGCGACAGTGCAGCACTCCCTCAGTACTACATTGGAGGGCCAGTCTTGATTTTTGTGCTAGGCAAGGATATATTAAGGGTTATGGAACCAAGGCTGGCATATAAAGATAAGATACAGATCAGCCATGATATAATTGAATGGCAGAACAGGCTCAAGGGGCTCAATGTTCTACTCCTGTTACCATGAGCCTATCAGAAAGCTCTAGTCAGCAATAGCAGGTATCGCGGTTTAAGCTCGGTCAGCAGCCTCACTGTAGAAAAAGGAAGGTGTGCTTAAGGATGAATTCCCAGAAGCTGTTTTCTTTTTGATGGTGTAAGCATTACAAAAACCCAAGTTTCTTTAATAGTTTCCATTTGTAACCAAGAGGAAATCTTAAACAGCGTTTTTTGAAATCTCCTCTTACTGGTATCCAAATCTGACATGCTTTCATGAGAAAAGGTTATTGTTTCAACCTGTTCTGAAGTTATTAGGAATGCCTAAGGCATCAAGGTTTCAATAAATCTCATAGAAACATTTTTATCAACATATGATACAACCATGTCATGGGCATTCCAAATATTGGCATCGCAAAAATGTCCACATATCAATTGCATGTTCACACTGGAAAACTTCTGAGTGTCAGATTTTCAGTCACCAGTCCGGTTCATGCCAGAAGGATCAACTTGTATAAAAAAAACATAAAAGGACAACCCGTATGTGTCACACAGGTTACTGGATCTTACCCGTCCACGTGTAATCTGACTGTGCTGCTCCAAGTCACAGATTTTCTTCAGGTTCCCTCACAATGACCAAGTTGCATCTCCTGGTAACTATGAGGGGAAGCACTTTCATTCAGGGCAGCCTTCTTCTAGGAAAAGTGGCTCCATAACCATAAATGATAGATATTGGCGGTGGTATAAAAGTGGTCAGGATAGATTTTTAAGAGGAGATTCTGTGATCCAGCACTCCCAGCAGGGAGCAGAAATCAGAGGGAGCTCCTATAGGGAAATCATTGACTGCACACCTGAAGTAAATGCCCAACAAATGCTGAATCATAAAATCACCCTTTTTAAGTTAGAACAGGTTCTGCTAAACCACCATTCACATTTTAATGATTGAAAAGAATTGGCTAAGTTATCATTTACTCTCAGTCGTTAAAAGTCACACTGGTGGTTTAAGACCATGCAAGAAGATGTGCCAATAAGGGCAGAATATAAGACATGAAAATGGGAATGAAATTACATCACAGCAGCAAGGGAGATGGATTAGTGTGGAGTTCAATTCCCATTTAGGTGGTATACGATATGACAGTCAAATGCTTTGGGGAGGGCTGAAAACAGCATCAGTCGGGAGATTTATTCACCACACGAGTAGAATTGTTGACAACAGAGGCAAGTTAAAAGCGGTCCCCAAACTAAGAACATTATCCATAGTTTGTTTAGACAAGGCAATTTTCAATGTCAACTCCCAAAAGACAACAAAAAATCAAATCAAAATAAGGGCATTTAGAGAAAAAAAAGAATAGATATGTTCAATGAGAAAGTCACATTGGAATATTACCTCTCATCACAGTGCAGTTCATTAACAGTGCTGTACAATGAAGTGACCTTTATTAAACTGAGGAAAATCCAGTCATTTGGTCGCACAGTTAAGAGCGAAGTCATTTTTTATCTCACGAGTTTAGGCTGAACTTCCAAATAGAGATTAAAATCTCATAATTAGCCCCAGTGGAATGTAGGTCCAAACTCACCTGCACCTCTGAGGAAACTAATGACCGAGACAGCAGGAAGCTTTAAATCACACAACTGAAGACTTATAAATGTCTGCTCTCCAGCAGAAAGCTCGAGGTGGTTACAGGAACCACGGCAACAAAGGTAAGTTTTCAAAAGAGCAGGAAAATACAATTATGGATCGAGCAGCAAATGAAAACACTTACCGCTGAAGTTTACAGCTCGAATAAACCGCAGCAATTCCTTGCCATCCACAGAACTCATTGTGGGGCAGAGACCAACATAACCAGGGCACAGTTCTTTGTGCATATTGTGCAATGCGTGTGCCATTGAATACACAGCATCGATGACAAACTGTACTTTTCCTTCTTGCTCATACGATGAATCCCTTCCAATTCTTTCCAATCCTAGAACAAAAATGAAGAGATTCAACATCCAGTAGGTACTTTTTAAAAATACTACATCAAAATGAGTATGAGGTTGCTTATGTTGTTCAATAATTCAAGTTCAGTATGGTACTTCACTTTAAATACTTCTCACCATTGCTGCCTGGTTCCACTGTTACTTTTTTCACCTTAGCATAAAACAGATGTTACTCACTTTCCATTTGTCTTTCATCATTTACAATCCAAAGAGCTGTAAGATCCTCAATGCCTCAGGCACTGGTATCTTAAGTTAGTATCTAAGTGGGAAAGTGTTCAGCTGTAGCTGCACTGTGCTTCCATGTATGCAGGGCAGTAATGAGAAATTATTACTTTTAATGACTGATGCAATAGAATTGAAAGGTGACAATATATCACTACATAAACACACTAGTTTTGATGTTGCATGCCAAAAATATTTACTGGTCAGTTTCTTCATATTAAAAGGTTTTTTAAGATATCCATTCAAGAAGCAGCAAATAAGGAACTGCAGTGTTTGACAACAGCTGGTTTGCCAAATGTTACTAATTCCACAGTGATGCGGATTATCTGATGAAAATGAAAGAGTGTGCCCACACATACAAGATCACCTACAAGAAATCTTCTTACACGTTCTCCAGCGAACATCTTAAATTATCTAAAAGGGTTGGCACAATATACCAAAGAGCAGCTGAGACTTTACAGCAGCACTATCAGCTGTGACTAAGGTGGTGAGTGGCAAGCAGAACAAAAATCTTTGCATGCTTCAGCAAGGAGTACTTGTTAAAGTGTGAGTCATACAGAAAACAATGAGAAATGCTGTAAAACAGTTTTCTGTCCAACACTGCTCTAACAAATACTCACTTTAATAAATTATTGGGAGAAGTGATGAAAGTGCAGCCTCGGCACACAAATAATAAATACGAAGTAAAAATTTAGAGACTGAAGTTGGAAGTTCTGCATTTTTGAAGAACATTCAATGAATGATATAAGAACTGTTGAAATTCATGCCAATAGTCAGAAGAAGTGTTAAAGGACCAGGTTAATAATCATAGTACAGACAGTTGCCAATCATTGAGACCACTAGTTTACATTGGCTGATTAAATCAAATTCCATTTTTATTACTTAGAAACTCAGAAATTATTCTAATGTCGTGGGCATCACATTTTGGTCATTTCTCCATGGAAACATAAATCCATAGGCCAAGCATTTCTTGTAAAGAGATCAGTGGAAGCAGGTTACAATGTCACTAGCGCTTTTAAAATATCAAACATTTTTGCACTTTTACTTTCTTCTGAGGACAGTTTCAATATCCATGGGAATACAATCATCTCCCAATTCTCCTCTAAGTCACACAGCATCCCATGTTGGACGTATCTTATCATTCATTCATCGTCACTGGGTCAATATCCTGGAACTCTCTAACGAATACATTCAACGGATCAAGAAAGCGGATCACCACTAGCTTCACAAGGGCAACTCAGGATGGGCAATAAAGTAGTGAAGTCTTCTTTCAATTGTACAGAACCTTGGTTAGACCGCACCCAGAGTACTGTGTGCAGTTTTGGTCCCCTTACCTTAGGAAGGATATTATTGCCACAGAGGGAGTGCAATGAAGGTTCACCAGATTTCTTCCCAGGATGGCAGGACTGTCCTATGAAGAGAGATTGGGGGAAGTGGGCTTGTATTTTCTACAGTTTTGAAGAATGAGAGGTGGTCTCATTGAAACCTACAAAATACTTAAAGGGATAGACTGGGTAGATACAGCTAAGATGTTTCCCCTGGTTGAGGAGTCTAGAACCAGGGGACACAATTTCAAAATAAGGGGGAAGCCACTTAGGACAGAGATGAGGAGAAATTTCTTTACTCAGAGGGTTGTGAATCTTTGGAATTCTCTACCCCAGAGGGCTGTGGAAGCTCAGTCATTGGGTATGTTTAAAGCAAAGATTGACAGATTTCTAAATACCAATGACATAAGGGGATATGAGGATAGTGTGGAAAGAAGTATTGAAGTGGATGATCAGTCATGATCACATTGAATGGCAGGACAGGCTCGATGAGTTGAATGGCCTACTCCTGCTCCTATGTTCCTAAATGCTGGCCTTGCTAGTGACGCCCATATCCCGAGAATGGAAAGAAAAATGCAGCTGTGTTTATTCAGTGTGGTTCATTCAGAAGTTACAAGTACAACACAAAGCCAATTTGTGGCAAAATTAGGAGTTGATGGGCTCCAAAAACTGCTCCCCTTTTCTGTGCATCACCAATGAAGGCAGCAAAGGTACAAATAAGCATCTTGTTATATGATGATGTACAAACTAATTCAGTCAAATTTTGAGTCAAGAGATGAGGGAAAACATTTTTTATTATTCCAAACATGAGTGATTATATTGCCAAATACATTGTAGAGAAGGCTGAGGTCTTTGTGAAGTAGCAAACCTATAACTGTGGAGATAGATACATCCTGGATCGATTAGGTGGTGTCTGTCTCAGAAATGTATTAACAACAATATCAAACCAAAGGAGATAATTGTATTTCCATATTAATGTCAATCCTTTTACAGACCAAAATTAATGCAGATCAAACAGGTTAATGGGAAACCATTAGTAATAGTTATAATGAATTGGACTCTTTTAAAAGTGATATTAAAGATCTGACTTGTCTATATTTCAGCATTGTACTGTTAGTAACTTGGCTGAAAGAAATAATTATGGCACACACTCCATGAAACTTCTTTTTTCCCATAATCTCTATGGAAGTCACCTTGTATTTTTTAAGAAATCTTTGTCGGGATTTTTTGGCCCCTTCGAGGACAGCCTTGGAGATTGGGGGAGGGTGGAATAAAAAAATAGCGTAGGGTAGCATTGGAATCCATTCTGACGTCGTCACACCTGGTCCAGATTTTACCAGTGGCGGGCAGCAAGTCACATGAAACCAGTGCGCATAGTTACGGTAATTAAAGTGGAAATTGACCGGTATTTTACATGCTCGTTCCAATTTTCCGTAAAGTGCAGGGGGCGTTAGAGCCCTGGCAGATATATGAGGGTGACAATGGGGTGGCAGCTCAGGTGATTGCTGCAGTTGGCAGCAGGTGGGTGAGACAACGTGCCTTTACAGGAAGGCTGGGGTAGCGTAGACATCGCATTTTGTAGTGAGGTGGGGAAGTTCAGGTGCCAGGGCTTTGGGATCAAGTCTCCATAGCTCATTAAAAGAGTTGACGTCGGGCAGTTGAAGGAAGCATGGCTGGTTGGACTGCAAGAGGCCTCCAACAGAGTTCAGGTGTTGGCAGCCCTTTAAAATGGAACCAGAACACCATTCAGCGTCAGCTGATGCCGCGGCTGCCACCTCATTACCCATCTCCAAGTGCTGAATGGACGCCCTCCTCCCCCTCCCCATCTGCCGGCAGTTAATTGGCTAGCCAGTGCACAATTTAGGTTAGATTGAGGATTGGATCAGGAGCATCAGAGCCACCCACTCATGTGCCCATTCTAGCTCCATAACTGGAGCTAAAATATCTTCTAATGCAGTAGCCAGGTGCTTGCAAGACAGATGTGCTTACTGCTTATCCACCATCACTTTTGCCTTATCAATCAGATACTAATTATAACTAAGTGCGGGGATGACCATGATTGACTTTCTTTTCCCATGTAAAACATAACAACAGTTATTGTAAAGTTAAAAGTAGGTTCTTACATCCAATTCCACCCTTGAATCTTTGCATACAGGGGAGGATGAAGTCAACAATGCAAGGAGAGACGTTACAAACCATCAGCACTTCACTGAGGCGCAAAGTTTTACATTTTATCAAATGCCCCTTTCTAGTTTTGATTTATATTGAGTGACATCCCAAAGGATGAAGCTTTTGAATTCATTGCAAACACTTTTACTGAAGGAAAAAAAACATATATTTATTCTATATTGCAGTTGATATTAATACCCCTTGGGTGGCATCTGCCCTTAGAAAATGCCTTTCAAATGCTGCTGTGTTTCCAAGCCCTGGCATTAAATGTACTTTTTTTTCAAGTGAATATCATTTATATATTAAATTTGCTATGTGGAATACAAATCTCATTGAAAACTCATTTTAAATGCCTGCAGTACCTGTGAATCTTGAAGGTGGTATTGTGGTTAGCCTGATCATTGTTAAAGCTGCTACTCTGTGAGAAGTGTAACAGCTTCCATCTTATAGTTAAAGTATATCACCTTGTGATTGCATAATGTGATTCCCAGGTTGCTAGAAACCATTGAAAATGTCTTCTGATTTATTTTTTTTATTTGGCATATTTTTCTGTCAGTAACTGAAATTTCTAATGTACAAAATCAGGGTTAGAACAAAATGTAAAAAAAACTCAAAAATGACATTCTACACATTAAGATGATCAAATCTATTCACTGAGCTGTCAGTGTCTTTTAATGCCTTCATTAAATTTCTTATTCGAAGGCCTCCATTTCTCACATAGGCTTGGATTCCGACATGAAATTTTTGCTCAGGGCTAAGACTCTGAGCTGAATTTAGATTGTGCAGTTTGAGCATGCACAGTGTGCCTAATTTCCCAGGATGTATCAATACCGACCAGCGTTACTGAAAAAGAGAGCCGATGAACATCTGAAATTAGCCACAGGAAAGGATCAGCTGGTCCATCAAGCCTGCTGTGATGGGATGGCGGGAACATCATGACTATGGGTGAGCGCTGCCTGTGTGTCAGCATACAGGTATATGAATGAGAATGAAAAAACATGACAGAGGCTGGCATTTTACGCCCCCCCCCCCAAAAAGAGCAGGATGGTGGCGGTGGGGGGGGCGTAAAATGGAGTGGGAGGCTCAGGGGCCCTTCCCAGCCCAGTCCCACCTCCCCCGCCATTTTATGCGGGATGGCAGTGGTGAAAAATGGCCTACCCGTCCCAGGTGAATCAAGGCCCTTAAGTGGCCAGTTAACGGCCACTTAAGAGCCTCTGCCCACGGCCACAGGGATTTTACCATTGGCAAGAGGGCAGCCGAGGCTCAAGAGAAGCCGCCTGTTAAAAGTAGGCGGCTTTCTGACGACCTGGGGGGTGGGGGGACCCTCCTGATCAGGCACCCTGTGTCGGACGGAGGGTCACCCGCAATGCCCCAACCACCTCTGAGGCCCAACACATCATCCTTCCCCCCAAATCGACTGATCACCCCCGGCAAGGCCCCAAAAACTAACCTTATCCCAGGGCCGTCCTTCCTCTTCTTCTTGAAGCTGGGTTGCAGTCCCAGCAGTTGCCACCGCCCCCGGGGACGCTGCTGGAACCAAGCGCTACCGGCCCGCTGATTGGCTGGCAGCTCCATTAGGCAGGACCTTCTGCCTCAAAGAGGTGGAAGTCCCGCCTCAGATCAATTAAGGGCCTAGGGACCGTAAAATGTAGTCTGGATCTCCTAGGCCAGCAGAGACAGGATCGCCACCGACTTCTCGGTCGGTGGACAGCTCCTATGCGATGAGGGTAAAATTCCGACCAGTGTTCTAGTTCATAAACCAATTATAACTTTTGTTTTATGTTCTATAAACCTCAAGAGATGCATTAAACTGGGGTTAAGCAATGAGCAGAGAAACAGAGACAGATCATGTTTGGGTTCTACATTCAAGAAAAAAAAGTTGGCTTTTGAAATCAACTAATTATCCACCTAGGCATTGCTCATTTAAAAAATGTAATTGCCAATTTATTACATCTGTGAGACAGAGCTGCTCATTGTTAACACCTAATGACACAGAAAGCAAAACAATGGGAGGGGTGAGAGAGGAAAACATGCACACCTCACGGATCAGCTTATTTGGGCTAGTTGAAATATGTAGATCTAAAGTTTCTAAATGACACAAGGCTGGCGTTCTAAAATCACAGCACAAAATTGCCAGAGGTTTGGCACAAAAATGAATATTTCTACTGCTGCTGTAAATAAAGAGCACATATTAGAATCAGTCAAGTATGGCACAAGTTGAAGGTTAAAAACGGAATAAAAAATGGTGCCTCAGACAGAGACTTGTGCCTTCTGAATAGAATGAGGAAATACTCTCCAATGATAACTAATATAAAAAAAGAAAGTACAGGTAATAGAAAGAAAAAAGTAATTGCATTTATCGAGCACCTTTCATGACCCCTGAACATCCCAAAGCACTTTACAACAATGAAGTCCTTTTGAAATGTAGTCACTGTTGTAATGTAAGAAATGCAGCAGTCAATTTGTTTAAAGCAAGATCCCACAAACAGCAAGGTGATAATGAATAGACACTCTATTGATGTTGGTTAATGCAGGTTGCAAAATTGGACCCTGTATTTCTGAACTGCATTGGCTCCTGACCCGGCAACACATCAATTTTAACATTCTCATTCTTGGCTTCAAATCACTTCATGACCTTATTCCTCCCTATTGCTATTATTGTCCTGATGCCTGTGGAGGCCACCAACAAACCAAAAGAATCAAATCCACCAAGTGACGCCAATTTAGGAAACAAAAACCAAATGGGCAAGAATTCCATTTTATAAATTTTACTTTAACACTCAAACCAAACCAACATAAATTAAAATAAAAGCAGAATATAGCAGATGCTGGAAATCTGAAATCTGATGAAAGGTCACAGACCTCAAATGTTAACTCTGCTTCTCTCTCCACACATGCTGCCAGACCTGCTGAGTATTTCCAGCACTTTCCATTTTTACAACATAAATTAAACATGACCTAACAGTTAAATCACGGTTGATATTTATATCTTAAAGGTTACACGTTAACTATCAGATGCAACAAGGATGTATCTCACAAGTCCTTTGGACGTCCTATCAGCAGGATGACGTCAAACCGTCACAAAGTCCTTCAGGCTTTTGAACTTTTCAAGTCGACCTCCAGATCCCGTCTCTCAAGATGCAAATGCCAGTTTCCACCTGATGGCAGTTTCTCTGCAATCCAAACCCACCGATACCATCTCCACCAAAACTGCTCACTCTTCCTGAACTTCTTTGGTTTTGCTCACAACAGTCCTAGTGGTATAGCTTTACCAGTCTCACCATATGTAACTGTTTAAGGCACCAAAAACAATGGTAGCAATTTGTATTTTTGAAAGGGTCAGCTTCCAGAAAACAAGCTCCAATGCCTGCAGTCAAAACAACTATTCCAGCCTACTGCTTTACGGTCTATTTCAATTCCAAGCTCTTTTCTGGAAGCACAAAAAAACCTGCAGCTCTCAGCTTGTCTCTTTAAACAACAACTTCCAGCTTTGCAGCTGCCTTCAACATCCTCTAGAGTTATCTTGGAAAACAGAAACCTAGGGCTGAAATTTATGAGTACGCTGCAAATTGCGGCAACGCACTCTAATCTCGGCGGTCTTCAGACGCAGATGTGCCATTGGTGAGCCCCTGCAGTATTTCGCACAGGGGTTCATTTGAATGGAGGGGTCGAAATGGCCGCACCCTCTATGTCATTGGGGCGGCCGTTCTGTCACCAGCACCCGGCGCCACCGCGCAGGCGCCAGTGCCATTTTTAAAGTCAGACTCATTTAAATTTTTAAAGGTCTCATTTCAAAGAAAACTGCAGAATACTTTTAAATTTACTATGAATCCATCCTCCCACCTCCCCCCCCACCCCCACTGAGTCTTCATTTAATAATTTGACATATCCCCCAAACAAACACCTTTTGATATTCTGAACTTTCCCCTCCTGACTTCAGAACCTTTGACCCTCAACCCCTTCCCAGATAAGTTAATTAACATTTATTTGCATTCATTATAATACACAAATGAAGGCTCCGCCACCGTGCGGCAGGGGGGCCGCACTGAGGCCTCGCTGCCGACGGTAAAATGCGGCGGAGCCTTCCCGACGTCAGGGGTCATGGTGGGTCTCTCCCAGAAGAATTTTCAGACCCCCCCCCTCCGCCCCCGCCATGACCCCTGATGTTAGAGGGCCTGTAAAATTCAGCCCCTAAACTCCAATCACATATTTCTGGTAAAAAAAACTGCTTGTTTTGTTAACCTGGTTCTCACCTCTGAGAACACTGAAGCTTTCAGTTTTATTTTCAAATCAGGGTCTATCTCAAAATAACATGTTTTGAAACCAAAGTCATAGCATCAGCTGTATGGAGTGCAGTCTGCAGATGAGGTGGCGATATTGGTACCGGTGGCCGGCACACCCGCGCCTTCAGATCCCCGGAGGTGGAACACTGGTGGGGGGGGTTGGGGGGTGGGGGCAGCAGGTAAGTTTCTCTGTGTGGGGGGAGAGGAGGTGGGGGAGCAGGGTCACAGTCATCTCATTGGTGTCGGGAATGGTGGGAAGGGGTAAAGTATAAAGTTGATGCACCTTGGGGAGGAAGGTCAGGTGCGCAAGGTAAATGTTTTGAGGGGGGAGAGGGCAGGTAATTAAATCTCTGGTTATTTGGGGGGGGGGTGCGAGAGGGGAAAATCACTTTATTTAATTTTTTCAGATCACTCTGTCTTTAAATATTTAAATTGAAATGTAGGGCGCGAAGCCCTTTAAAAATGGCGTCAGTGCCTGCGTCCAAGGTAGCTGACGCCATGGTCGGGGATGGACCGTCCGCCTCCTCATCATCGGGGTGGGCAGTCCGCCCCAGCTATTTAAATGAGCCACCATTCTTAATATCGCAGCAGCTCCGTGACGGGCGGACAGCCATTGTTTTCAGTGGAAGTATAAATTCCAGCCTGAGGGCTCCATCACAAGCCCTACAATCCTCTAAGAACTTTGCGCTCCTCCAATTATGGCCTCTTGCACATCACCAATTTTCATCACTCCACCATTGGCGGCTGTGCCTTCAGTTGTCAAGGCCCTAAGCTCTGGAACACCCTCCCTCAACCTATCTACCTCTCTACTGTGTACAGTGTTGGTATCCTTACTTAAGAAAGGATAATATTGCATTAGAAGCAATTCAAAGAAGATTCACTTGACTGATTCCTGGGATGAAGGGGTTATCTTATGAGGAAAGGTTGAGCAGGTTGCGCCTATACCCATTGGAGTTTAAAAGAATGAGAAGTGATCTTATTGAAACATATAAGGTCCGAAGGGGACATGACAGGGTGGATGCTGGAAGGATGCTTCCACTTACGGGTGAGGCTAGAACTAGGGGACACAGTTTAAAAATAAGGGATCTCCCATTTAAGGTGGAGATTGGGAGAATTATTTTTCTCCTACAGGGTCATTAGTCTGTAGAATTCTCTTCCCCAGAGAGCAGTAGAGGCTGGGTCATTGAATATATTCAAGCTGAGTTCGATAGATTCTTAATAGACAAGGGCATCAAGTGTTATGGGGGCATGCAGGAAAGTGAAGTTGAGGCCACTTTCAGATCAGCCAAGATCTTATTAAATGGCGGAGCAGGCTCAAGGGGCCGAATGCCCTAGTCCTGCTCCGAATTCGTATGTTCGTACATATGTTCATATGTTCCTCCTTTAAGAAAATTGGTAAAACCTAACTCTGTAACCCTGTTCACCTGCCCTAATATGTGGCTTGGTCTCAGATTATTTCAGTTGGTGGAATGGGCAGAGAAGTGGCAGACGAAGTCCAATGCAGATAAATGTGAAGTGATTCATTTTGGTAGGAAGAACATGGAGAGACAATATAGAATAAAGGGTACAACTCTAAAGGGGGTGCAGGAGCAGAGGGACCTAGGTGTATATGTGCAGAGGACATTGAAGATGGCAGGACAGGTTGAGAGAGCGGTTAATAAAGTGAACAGTATCCTGGGCTTTATTAATAGGGCATAGAGTACAAGAGCAAGGACGTTATGTTGAACTTGTATAAGACACTAGTTTGGCCTCAACTCGAGTACTGTGTCCAGTTCTGGGCACCACACTTTAGGAAAGATGTGAAAGCATTGGAGAGAGTACAGGAAAGATTCACGAGAATAGTTCCAGGGATGAGGAACTTCAGTTATGAAGATGGATTGGAGAAGTTGGGACTGTTTTCCTTTTAGAAGAGAAGGCTGAGAGGTGATTTGATAGAGGTATTCAAAATCAAAAGAGGGCTGCACAGAGTAGATAGGGAGATATTGCTCCCACTCGTGAAAGGATCGAGAACGAGAGGGCACAGATTTAAATTAATTGGCAAAAGAAGCAAAAGGGACATGGGAAAAAACTTATTCATGCAGCAAGTGGAAGCACTGCCTGAGTGTGTGGTGCAGGCAGGTTCAATTGAGGCATTCAAAAGGGAATTAGACTATTATCTGAAAAGGAAGAATGTGCAGGGTTGTGGGGTGAAGGCAGGGAAATGGCATTAGGCAAATTGCTCATTCAGAGAGCCGGTGCAGACACGATGGGCTGAAAGGCCCCCTTCTGTGCTGTAATAATTTTCTGATAAAGCTCTTGTGAGGCATCGCGGGATGCTTTACTACATTAAAGATGCTATATAAATGCAATTTGTTGTTGTGTATGAGCCCAAATTCTGGCCTGTTCCGTTGTGCAAGGGTTGATTTGAGGGCTTATTTCAGGGCACCATGCTTCAGGCATGTGTGGGCCTCATAATAAAATGTAACTCAGACCCAGAGGGACCTCACCTTTACAATTTCAACAGCGGCCTAGCATACAGGAACTATTTTGAAGTTTGTTTGTTTTTTATTTTGTTTGGTAGACCTCAAAGAGAGTGTTGGCAGGCTGGTGGTGATTCCTGATGAGGGGTTAATAGCTGAGTTGGGGGGGGTCAGTGAGTAGTGGGAAGGGGGAGGATCTGATCGCCGATTCAATCTGTGGGGGAGACCAATCTCCAATCCCAGGAGGTCTGTTGGCAGGGCTGATCTTTGGATTGGGGGAGGGGGGTCCAATGGCAGTTAGGGATACAGGCAGCATAGTGGACTGGGAGCAAGCACTTCTCCTCTTGGCCCATAAGCACTGCTGTAAAGGCACTTACATGTTCCATGAAAATGTCCTTGCCTCCCTTCAGTTGTCAGGTTTCCTAAGGCCTGGCCAAGGTTAAACCTGGAAGATAAGCTAAATATGAAGTGTCCAACCTAATTATAATATTTACATTGCCAACCTGCCTCCTAGGATCCAGTTGATTGCCCACCCACTTTCATTAAAATTAGAATTGGTCTGATTTGAAGGTTGGGGTTGGATGAGATTTTTAAACTTTTAACTTCCAGCTTTTTTTTTTACTCATTCATGGGATGTGGGTGTCACTGGCTAGGCCAGCATTTATTGTCCATCCACAATTGCCCTTGAACTAAGTGGCTTGCTAGGCCATTTCAGAGGGCAGTTAAGAGTCAACCACACTGTTGTGGATCTAGAGTCACATGTAGGCCAGACCAGGTAAGGACTGCAGATTTCCTTCCCTAAAGGACATTAGTGAACCAGATGGGTTTTTACAACAATCGACAATGGTTTTATGGTCACCATTAGACTAGCTTTTTAATTCCTGATTTATTAATTGGATTCAAATTTCACCCTCTGCCGTTGTGGGATTCGAACCCATGTCCAGAAAGCACTAGCCTGGGCCTCTGGATTACTAGTCCAGTGACATTACCACTACACCACCACCTGTTCGTGGTTAAAATGAGTTCCAAGATGTTTAAAATGTTGGGCTTTTTTTTGTATTTGTAGCTACCTTGGCTGCATTTTGCTCCACACATTAGTGGATTTTGATGGTGGCCCTCCAATTTTAGTTTTTTTGTTTCCCCCGCCTTTCTTTGTTATTTGTGGTTTCTTCTGGCTTTGATGCCACATATTACAAAGAGGTGAGGATGGCAATACCTTTTGGGGTTCGGAACACATTGTAGAATTGAAATGAGGAAGAGAAGCTAACCATTAAGGCTTCAATTTTACCAAGCCATCCAAAAGACTGCAACTTACAACAATGCAGCACTCTCTCAGTAATCCTCTGGAGTGTCAGCCTAGATTATACGCTTAATTCCAGGGGTGGCACCTGAACCCACAATCTTCTGATTCGGAAGTAAGTGTCCTGACTCTGAGCAGCTGTCAATAGAGATTGTGAATGGCAGAGCTTGGAGTTATTGTTCTTGGATTACTCCAGTCATCTTTATTGCATAGAAGAACTATGCGATTAACCTCTAACCTTTGTTCCTCTTATTCAGCCAATTTGGCTTATCCCAAGAGTTTTCATTTAGTTACAAACCTTTCAATGTGGCCTTGATCAAATACACATGAAATAATCAAATATCCACTATATTGCTATGACCTGCCAATACAGTTATATCTGAAACAATTCCAGCAAATTTGTTCGGCTTGACTTCTTTCATAAACCCAATGTATTCCAATTTTTGCCTTCACTCTTCTTAAATATGCTTGAATGGCTTTCTTTACAAGAGTATAATGTTTTTCAGACCGTAGGTGTCAAACTGACAGAGGCCTATAATTGCCTAAATTGTGTTCCTGAGCGTGCTTTTTTTAAATTGGAACATTAGCTTTTTTTTAATTGTCTGTTATTAATAGAATCATACAACACAGAAGGCAGCCATTTGACCCATCACGCCTGGTCTTCGGAAGAGCTATTTAATTAATCCCACTTCCCTGCTTTTTCCCCCAGAGCCCTTCAAATCATTCCTTCTCACATATATAACCAATTTTCTTCTTAAAATTACTATTGAATCTGCTCCCATCTCCCTTTCAGGTAATGCATTCCAGATTATAACAAGTCGCTGCATCAAAAAAACCTCTCCGGTTCATTTTCCAAACACAAGCCTGAGGAGAGGCCTGATACAGGTACTTAAGATTATGAAAGGGTTGACGTAGAGAAAATTCTCTCACTTGCAGGTGAGTCCAGACTGACGGGTCATAAAGATAAGATAGTCACTAATAAACTCATTTGGGAATTCTCGAGAATCTTCTTTACTCAGAGAGTGATTAGAACATGGAACACGCCACCACAAGCAGGGGTCAGCAACATGTCCATACACAGACACCAGTGTCCGTGGTTACCATCCGGCCTGCCGATTCTCTGTGATTGCCAGGGGGCTGCCCATGGCTTGGTTTTGATTGATGGCTCTCCCATTAAAGTGTACTTCAGGCAAAGGCTGCCTGTCGGTAATTGGTCACTGTCTATGACTGACAGTGGGCTGCCTGGGCAGGATGAGCGCTGATTGGCATTCCGCAGCGCAGGTGCGCTGGGATCAGCCGCCTCTGCTGTTTTCGTGTGGTTCAGGGAGTGAGCAGGGTTGACTGCTGCGGGGGAGAGAGAGAGAGAGGCCAAGGGAAGAGCAGCAAGTGGGCCAGCACACAGCCAGAGGCGCAGTGCGGCACGGCGCAGAGGGAGCACGCTGAGAGTCAGGAAGCCCTTTAAACAAGCACTGACTCATGGACACAGAGAGTGGAGAGGGGGTTGGATACAGAGGGGGGGATGGACACAGGGAGGGGAGAGGGGGTTGGATACAGAGGGGGGGATGGACACAGGGAGGGGAGAGGGAGATGGACACTAAGAGGGAGGAGCGGGAGATGGACACAGAGATAGGGGAGAGGGGGCTGGACATAAAGATAGGGGAGAGGGGAATGGATACAGAGAGGGAGAGAGAGAGAGAGAGATCATCATCACTCCTGACAGATTGACATCTATCCAAATTTTCCACATCACTGCATCAAGTGTGCAGGCAGACATTGATTACTCGTGCAAGCAAAACAATGCCAGGTATCTCATTAAATAGGGAGAAAAATGTTTTAAATTGGACTGTATTTTGATGGCATTAGGTTGATTATACAATTTATATACAGATTAATTGCCCCCATGTCTGTGACTGAATCAATAATTTTGTCAAATGTCGTTGGTGCAACATATTGGTGCCTATACCTGATCACAAGGAGTATTTGAGATGACTAGGATAGATGCATTTAAGGGGAAGCTGAATAAGCACATTAGGGAGAAAGGAATAGAAGGGTATGTTGATGGGGTTAGATGAAGACGGATGGGAGGAGGCTCATATCGAGTATAAACAGAGGCATGTATCTATTGTGCTGAATGACCTGTTTCTGTGTTGTAAATACTATGTAATTACATTAAATTTGTGTCTTTTAGTTACCCACCCATCTGCCAGTTTTTCCCTATTTACTCTATCAAAAACCCTTCATAATTCTAAACACCAAATTACTTCTCCCCTAGCCTTCTCTGCTCTAAGGTCAATAATTCCAGCTCCTCTAGTCTTTCCACATACCGGAAGTCCCTCAACCACTGGTACCATTCTAGTAAATCTTCTCTGCGCACTCTTCAAAGTCTGAGGCATCCTGTTTGGCTCCTAGCAGAAATTCCATTCCCCAGCTCCTGGTTCCATTACCGTTCTACATAATGAATAAATACAGCCACAGTTCCTTCTATTTCTACACAGGTTTCCTTAGTGTCTCCAAGACTACTTATTGGTTCTATTGCCATATGACAATTCGACTCTATGACTCTAACTGTTCCAGTACTTTTTATATGAGCACTTCATTACTAATCTCTATCTGCTCCATGAATTGAGATGTTGCTGTCCAATAACACTGCTTTCTTCTCTCGATCTTTCACAAACCTCATATGCTTCATGAACAAATCCTTCAAAATCCCTGGAATTCTTTGCAATTTTCTTTTTTCAACTTTTGCTTTTCATCTTGGATGATCTATTCAGCGCTATTTATTTTAATTTTATCTGTTGTTCCAGCTGCCTCCTTTCCTAATTCCTTACATTTTGTGAAGTAATTGCATTTTTAGGCTATTTTTAACTTCCCTTTACAACCATTGAGGTTTATGTTTTGATTGGAAAAAGCTGAGGCATCCTGCAGGGATCTTAAAGGAAACACGATTTCTCTAGCTCCATATTCCATCCCACTCCCTAGCTGCTTGTTGATGGTAAACCCAGTGCTGCATCCTTCTTGACCCTGAAATTAGCTTCAAACTCAGTCCCTCACCAGGCCACCTAATTCCACATTCAAAATATTACTCACAACCTCCCCTACTTCAGCACCGCCACCCCCACCCATCCACCCACCCCACACTGCTGAAACACTCATGTACACTTTCACCACCACTAACAACAGAGCAGTCTGTTGGTAGACTCAATGCCATTCCTTCCATCGCCAATGCACTCTGGCTGCTGTATGTACTAGCTACAGGATTCACTGCAGTATCTTACTGAGCTTACCACAACAGCAACTCGCAGCCCCACAATCCCTCTCACCAACAAAGTCAAGCACATCAAATTCATGGGAGCACCATCACCTCCAAGTTCCCTTAAAGTCACACACCAACATGACGTAAACATGTACCACTACTCCTTCATCATCGCTTGGTCAAATTCCTGAAATTCCCTACCCAATAACATTGTGGGAGCACCTTCACCCCACGGACTGCAGTGGTCAAGAAGCTGGCTCACCACCACCTTCTCGAGGGCAACTTCATTGTTGCTAGATCAAAATCCTGGATTTCCAAAATATCACTGCAGGACCTACCACCTTCTCATAGCAACTAAGGATGGGCAATCAACATGTCACCCACATCCCAAAGACAGTTGTTTCTAAAATGCTCTTCTCGCCAGTTACAAGACTTCACTCTTTGCATCCAATTCCAAACTAAGTCCAGCTCACCCATCATTGCTATTTACACTGCCTGATACTGGCTCCCCACTCTCCAGGACGTTTACTTAAAAAACGTTGACCTTATTTACAAATACTTCGATGGCTTTGCTCTACCCAGACACTGTAACCTGCCCTAGGCCTCCATAAAGAAAGAATCAACTTTCATTTATATCTGCCTCACTTCACTCTGTCCATTCTTCTGAGTTTGGCTATTGTGGAATTACACACACCCCCAGACCACCACTACCACCCCCTCACCACTCCACCTTTAGCAGAAAAGCCTTTACAAACACAGTCCTCCATTGTGGAATTTCCTAATTTATTCTTATCCTAGTCACATCTCTCCCATTCAAAAGCCTTCTCTTTGATTTTGCCTTTGATTGTGTGCCTAACCTTTACCACTTTCTGTTCAGTATCTGATCAACCCCTCTATGAAACACCTTGGGAAGTTCCACTACATCAAAGGAGCTTCACAAATGCATATTTGTGTTATTATTCTTGCCAGTTACATGTCTTGTTCAGTTCACTCAGTAGTTTCTAAGCTGCTTCTTCCAGTTCCATTGCCCTGAGGGAAACTCACGCGATCAGATCGGCTGTCCACTTTATACACTGCTCAATTTTACTTTCCACTGATCCTAACAGACAACTTAAGTTAAAACCAGCACCCCCTCCCCGCAAGATCATTAATGCAAATTAGAGACAGCGGTGGTCCCAGCACTGAGGCACCTCACTCAGTACTTCACCCGACATTGATATAATTCCTCTAAAGGATATTCATAGTTTTCTCCCCTTAAACCAGTTTCTTATCCATTCCCAGGTCTTGCCCTGAATTCACACAGCTTTTAAGGTTATTTTTGGGAACTCTAGAAGTGCCATGTTGTATGGCATCCTACAGTCCAAATGGGTTGTCACTTCCTCAAAGAAGTTGAAAAAGTTGGTCAGACAGGATCTTCCCTTCAGAATCCATGCTGGCTGCTGTTTACTAGGTGGTTATTGAATAGATGATCCGCAATATTCCTGAGAATTCATCATAACTTGCTTCTATATACTTTAGCCCTGCTATTTACTAGATGAACAGGGGTGGGAAGAACTGAGAAGTCTGGTTTTCCACTCACCAGCTGGCATTTTATGTGGGAAATGGGAGTCTTAGCCATCAGCAAGAGCCCCGCATCGCCTCCTCTGGAAAAGGCCCCCTGCATTATGTGCCAATTAGGCACTTAAGTGGACAGCAGCAGGTCTTCCCTGAGATTAAGGATTCCAGCAACAGAAGTCCTGCCTGCTGAGAGCTGCCAGCCAATCAGAGGCCAACAGCTCTTTTACTGAGCAGTAGCACCGTGGGGACCGTGGCTGCTGTCGGTAATGGACCCACTGGAGGTGAAGGACTAAGGCTATAGGTGAGTCAGGGTGGGAGGGGTTTCGCAGGTGGCGGGGGTCATGGGGGAGGAGGGTGTAGGGGGGCTGGCTCTCAGCGGGCTCACCACTTCTTAATACCGGGTCCCTCGATCAGGCACGATGTGCCTTTTAATGAGGGAGCCCCTAACCCTGGAGCCGGCAAGCAACGCGCACGGGTTTGCTTGGCGTGTCCCCATGTGGCAACAGGCCTAAGCGTCACTGGGTTAATACCGGCGGAGGCAGGATGCGGCCCTGAATTGGGCATTAATTGCTCACTTAAGGGCCTCAATTGACAGCAGGGCGGGAAGCCTGTCCAGGGGCCTTACCACAATTGACTTAATTGGGGTGGAGGTGGGAAGATGGGGGGATTCCCCCCGCCACCATTCCGCCTGATTAAATGCTGTCCCCCCCTCCAACATTGACGTGGGGGAGAGCATAAAATTTCCCCCACCTGTGGAGTTTTGACTAATGGATTAAATATGATGCTCCCAGGCTTATTATAATATTTAAACTGCATCCCCCACGCACCCCCCACCCCCCACTTGCCCAATCCCACCTCTGTTAAAACAGAAGTAGGTGGGTTGGAGGCAAGTTGAGGGCAGGTTTGAGATTTTCAAAAATTTTAACATCCCATCCGACACAAATTACCCGTTTTTGGGGTTAAAATTATTCCTTTTCTCCTTAGAAACCTGAAACCAGTGCTGTTAAAATCTTCTCCTTAGATGCTGCATGAATGGCATAGTTCCTTGTTGAGTCCTATTTTGCAATGATCCGGAATTTGCAGTGCCAATAATGGTGACGCATTCAGTGTGCACCTTTATTGGATGTCAGACCGGCTCCACAACTTCTGGAGTGCACACGCTCTCTAACACGTAAATCCGGAAGTCACGGTAGGCCAATCAATGCCACTGCTGAGGGCTCATACTACTTCTAATGGCACTTATGAAACCAGTATGAATTTCGACTAATTGACTAATTGCCCACTAATAACTAATTATTCACACTGAAAAATTTTAGACCTGGTATTTCCAGGTATTAAGGGGCGTCCTCTAATTTCATGAATACATAATGAGGAGGCCGAAAAGGACCTTTCAATTGTTCAAATGAATTCAAGTAAATCATTTTTTAAGAACATTAATACGACTGTTTAAATGTTTTAAGAAGAATTATCATACTTTTTCAATGCTTTAATGTAAATCACTTTTTAAATAAGATTTATAAGACTTTTAGATTATTTTTAAGTAAATCCATTTTTAAACTAATCAGATAAATCTTCTTAAAAGGTCAAAACAAACCTTTACCAAGTCTGATAAATCTTGTTAAAGAGTAAAACTAGCATGATTTATCAGAATTTTCAAATGTTTCAACATCACTTTTTCAAATGATATATTTGACTTCTTCAAAATATGTATGAAGATTGTTCTGATCAAACTTATTACACTTTATAAAAATATGTTTAAGACTATAGTGGATACATTGGTGGTCATCTTCCAAAATTCTATCGACTCTGGAGCGTTTCCTATAGACTGGAGGGTGGCAAATATAACCACACTATTTGAAAAAGGAAGGAGGGACAAAACAGGGAACTACAGACCAGTTAGCCTTACATCAGTAGTGGGGAAAATGCTAGAGTCTATTATAAAGGATATGATAGCAGAACACCTGGAAAGCATAAACGGGATTGGGCAAAGTCAGCATGGGTTTACGAAAGGGAAACCATGCTTAACAAATCTACTGGAGTTTTTTGAGGATGTAACTAGTAGAATAGATAAGGGAGAACCAGTGGATGTGGTGTATTTGGATTTTCAGAAGGCTTTTGATAAGGTCCCACATAAGAGGTTAGTGTGCAAAATTAAAGCACATGCGATAGGGGGTAATATACTGGCATGGATTGAGAATTGGTTGACAAACAGGAAACAAAGAGTAGGAATAAATGGGTCTATTTCCGGGTGGCAGGCAATGACTAGTGGGCTACTGCAGGGATATTGGAGCGGGAGGGGGAGGATCCAGTTGTTGTGGTCCACGTTGGGACTAACAACATAGGCAAGGCTAGGATGGAGGACCTGTTTGGGGATTATAAAGCACTAGGAACGAAATTAAGGAACAGGTCCTCGAGGGTCATAATCTCCGGATTACTGCCCGAGCCACGTGCAAATTGGCTTAGGGATAAGAAAATTAGGGAAGTAAACACGTGGCTAAGGGAGTGGTGTGGGAAAGAGAGGTTCCATTTCATGGGGCATTGGCATCAGTTTTGGAACCGGGGGGATCTGTACCGGTGGGACGGTCTCCACCTGAACCGATCTGGAACCAGTGTTCTAGCGAAAAGGATAAATAGGGTGGTCTCTAGGACTTTAAACTAGTGAGTCGGGGGGAAGGGAAAGGGAAAACGACAGGGAGTATGATGATAAATAAAAAGGTAAGCAGCAGGTGTGCAGGAGGGTTTAAGTTCAAGGCAGACTATGAAAAAAGCAGAAAGGAAGGATAACTCAGGAGATATTATTAGAGATGTTGGAAATCATGAGGGTAAGAAAGCTAGCATAAAGGCACTTTACCTGAATGCTCATAGCATTCGTAACAAGGTTGATGAGTTAACGGCACAAATCATCGTGAATGAATATGATTTGGTAGCCATTACGGAGACATGGTTACAGGTTGGTCACGACTGGGAGTTAAATATCCAGGGGTACCAGACTATTCGGAAGGACAGACAGGAAGGTAAGGGAGGTGGTGTAGCTCTGATATTCAAGGACGACATCAGGGCGGTGCTGAGAGATGATATAGGTTCTATGGAGAATGAGGTTGAATCCATTTGGGTGGAAATTAGAAACTCTAAGAAGAAAAAGTCATTGATAGGCGTAGTCTATAGGCCACCAAATAATAACATCACATTGGGGCGGGCAATAAACAAAGAAATAACTAATGCCTGTAAAAATGGTACGGCAATTATCATGGGGGATTTTAATCTGCATGTAGATTGGTCGAACCAGCTCAGTCAGGGTAGCCTTGAGGAGGAGTTTGTTGAGTGTATCCGTGATAGTTTTCTTGAACAGTATGTAATGGAACCGACGAGGGAGCAAGCTATCCTAGATCTAGTCCTGTGTAATGAGACAGGAATAATTAATGACCTCATAGTTAGGGATCCTCTAGGAAGGAGTGATCACAATATAGTTGAATTTAGAATACAGATGGAGAGTGTGAAGATAAAATCCAATACCAGGGTCCTGCGCTTGAACAAGGGGTACTACAATAGAATGAGGGAGGACTTGGCTAGAGTAGACTGGAAACAAAGATTTTATGGTGGGACAGTTGACGAGCAGTGGAGGACTTTCAAAGCAATTTTTCAAAGTGCTCAGCAAAAGTATATTCCAGTGAAAAGGAAGGACTGGAAGAAAAGGGGTAATCTGCCATGGGTGTCTAAGGAAATAAGGGAGGCTATCAAATTGAAAGAGAAGGCATACAAAGTGGCCAAAAACAGCATGAAACTAGAAGATTGGGAAAACTTTAAAGGTCAACAGAAAGCCACAAAAACAGCTATAAAGAAAAGTAAGATAGAACATGAGAAAAAACTAGCACAGAATATAAAGACAGATAGCAAAAGTTTCTATAAATATATAAAACGAAAAAGAGTGGCTAAAGTAAACGTTGGTCCTTTAGAGGATGAGAAGGGGAATTTAGTTATGGGATATGATGAAATGGCCGAGGCATTGAACAGGTATTTTGTATCGGTCTTCACAGTGGAGGACACTAATAACATGCCAGTAATTGACAAAGAGACGAACGTAGGTGAGGACCTGGAAACAATCATTATTACGGAAGAGGTAGTGTTGGGCAAGCTAATGGAGCTAAGGATTGATAAGTCTCCTGGCCCTGATGGAATGCATCCCAGGGTACTAAAAGAAATGGCGGGAGAAATAGCAGGTGCACTGGCGGTAATTTTCCAAAATTCGCTGGACTCTGGGGTAGTCCCAGCAGATTGGAAAACAGCAGATGTGACGCCACTGTTTAAAAAGGGAGGAAGACAAAAGATGGGGAATTATAGACCGGTTACCTCAACCTCTGTAGTGGGGAAGATGCTTGAGTCTATTATCAAGGAAGAAATAGCAGGGCATCTCGATAGAAATTGTCCCGTTGGGCAGACGCAGCATGGGTTCATGAAGGGCAGGTCATGCTTGACAAATCTTTTGGAATTCTATGATGACATTACGAGCAAGGTGGACAATGGGGACCCAGTGGATGTGGTGTACCTAGATTTCCAAAAGGCCTTCAACAAGGTGCCGCACAAGAGGCTGCTGCATAAGATAAGGATGCATGGCATTAGGGGTAAAGTATTAGCATGGATAGAGGATTGGTTGACT
Source organism: Heterodontus francisci (assembly GCF_036365525.1). NCBI lineage: Eukaryota > Metazoa > Chordata > Chondrichthyes > Heterodontiformes > Heterodontidae > Heterodontus > Heterodontus francisci. The sequence goes on from NC_090388.1 coordinate 67,666,653, forward strand.
AACAGGAAGCAGAGAGTGGGGATAAATGAGTGCTATTCTGGCTGGCAATCAGTCACTAGTGGTGTGCCTCAGGGATCGGTGTTGGGACCACAATTATTTACAATTTATATAGATGATTTGGAGTTGGGGACCACGTGTAGGGTGTCAAAGTTTGCAGATGACACTAAGATGAGTGGCAGAGCAAAGTGTGCAGATGACTGTGAAACTTTGCAGAGGAACATAGATACATTGAGTGAGTGGGCAAAGGTCTGGCAGATGGAATACAATGTTAATAAATGTGAAGTCATTCATTTCAGTAGGAGTAACAGGAAAAAGGATTATTACTTGAATGGTAAAAAGTTGCAGCATGCAGAGGGACCTAGGTGTCCTTGTGCATGAATCGCCGAAGGTTGGTCTGCAGGTACAGCAAGTAATTAGGAAGGCAAATGGAATTTTGTCCTTCATTGCTAAAGGGATTGAGTTTAAAAGCAGAGAGGTTATGTTGCAGCTGTATAAGGTACTGGTGAGGCCGCACCTGGAGTACTGTGTGCAGTTTTGAGAAAGGATGTACTGGCACTGGAGGGGGTGCAGAGGAGGTTCACTAGGTTGATTCCGGAGTTGAGGGGGTTGGCTTATGAGGAGAGACTGAGTAGATTGGGATTATATTCATTGGAATTCAGAAGAATGAGGGGGGATCTTATAGAAACATATAAAATTATGAAGGGAATAGATAAGATACAAGTAGAGAGGATGTTTCCACTGGCAGGTGAAACTAGGACAAGAGGGCATAGCCTCAAGATTAGAGGGAGCAGATTTAGGACTGAATTGAGAAGGAACTTCTTCACCCAGAGGGTTGTTAATCTATGGAATTCCTTGCCCAGTGAAGTAGTTGAAGCTACTTCAGTAAACGTTTTTAAAGCTAAGGTAGATATCTTTTTGAACAATAAAGGAATTAAGGGATATGGTGAGAGAGCGGGTAAGTGGATCTGAGACCACGAAAAGATCAGCCATGATCTTATTGAATGGCGTAGCAGGCTCGAGGGGCCAGACGGCCTACTCCTGCTCCTAGTTCTTATGTATGTATGATCAGTTCTTGGGCCCCAGCTATTCACAATATATATTAATGACTTGGGTGAGGGAGCTAAATGTAACATTTCCAAGTTTGCAGATGACACAAAGCTGGGGAGGAATGTGAGCTGTGAGGAGGATGCAAAGAGGCTCCAATGTGATTTGGACAAGTTGGGTGAGTGGGAAAATGCATGGCAGATGCAGTATAACGTGGATAAATGTGAGGTTATCTACTTTGGTTGTAAAAACAGAAAGGCAGATTATTATCTGAATGGTGATAGATTGGGAAAGGGGGAAGTGCAACGAGACCTGGGTGTCCTTGTACACCAGTCACTGAAAGCAAACTTTCAGGTGCAGCAAGCAATTAGGAAGGTGAATGGTATGTTGGCCTTCATTGCAAGAGGATTTGAGTACAGGAGCAAGGATGTCTTATTACAGTTATACAGGGCCTTGGTGAGACCCCATCTGGAGTATTGTGTGCAGTTTTGGTCTCCTTATCTGAAGAAGGATGTTCTTGTCATGGAGGGAGTGCAAAGAAGATTTACTAGGCTGATTCCTGGGATGGCAGGATTGACGTATGAGGAGAGATTGGGTCAACAAGGCCTATATTCACTAGAGTTTAGAATGAGAGGGGATCTCATTGAAACCTATAAAATTCTAACAGAACTAGACAGGCTAGATGCAGGGAGGATGTTGTTGATGGCTGGGGAGTACAGAACCAGTGGTCACTGTCTCAGGATACAGGTTGTCACTCAGAGGGTGGTGAATCTGTGGAATTCTCTACCGCAGAAGGCAATGGAGGCCAAGTCATTAAATATATTCAAGAAAGAGATAGATATATTTCTTATATCCCAAAAGGAGCAAGGGATATGGGGAGAAAGCGGGAACAGGGTACTGAATTAGACGATCAGTCATGATCTTTTTTGAATGGCGGAGCAGGCTTGAAGGGCCGAATGGCCTACTCCTGCTCCTATTTTCTATGCTTCTATATCACCCTCCTTTCTATTGCTGGGAAGATCCTGGCTAGAATACTTCTGAACAGGCTTGTGCCTGCCATTGCAGAAGAAAACCTCCCAGAGAGCCAGTGTGGTTTCAGAGCAAACAGGGGCACCACAGACATGATATTTGCACTCAGACAATTACAAGAAAAGTGTCATGAGCGATACAAAGGCCTGTACATCACTTTCATAGACCTCACCAAGGCATTCGACTCCGTGAGCAGAGATGGACTTTGGAAAATCCTTGAAAAACGTGGATGCCCACCCAGGTTCCTGGCCATGGTGAAGCAGTTTTATAAAAGTCAGTACAGACAAGTCAAGCAAAACAGCAACCTCTCGAGTCCCTTCCGAATCTCCAGTGGCATGAAGCAGGGATGTGTGCTGGCCCCGACCTTATTAACCATCTTTTTCAGCATAATTCTGCAGCAGGCAACGGAAGACCTTAAGGAAGGAGTTTACATACGCTTCCGGACTGATGGAGGCCTTTTCAACTTCAGGTATCTTCAGTCTCACACACAGGCACAAGAAAAACTCATCCGTGAACTTCTTTTCGCTGATGACTGTGCTCTCCTGGCCCACCGTCAGTCAGACCTGCAATATATAACAATACATTTTTCCGAGGCAGCACAACTCTTCGGACGAAAAATCAGTTGAAAGAAAACTGAAGTCCTGCATCAGCCTGCACCCTGAGAAGAATATAGACCACCAAGCATTGTCATAAAGGGAACTGAGCTGAATGTCATCAAGCAATTTACTTATTTGGGGAGCGTCATCTCATTTGATGCCAACATAGGAAGTGGACAACAGGCTCTCAAAAGCAAACAGTAGATTCGGCAGGCTCTACAAATGTGTGTGGAGCAACCTCAGCCTCAGAGCACAGACCAAACTCCAAGTGCACAAAGCCATAGTCTTCACCATCCTTCTGCATGGCGCTGAGCCATGGGTGCTATACCGCCATCATGTATGCCTTCCAGAGCGCTTCCATCAGCACTGCCTCTGCAGCATCCTCAAGATCGGCTGGCAGGATCCAATCACAAACACTGAAGTCCTGGAAACAGCCGACATCACCAGCATTGAGGCCATCCTCCTGCAAAGCCAACTGTGTTGGGCAGGTCACGTTGCTCGGATGGACGACAGTCGCCTGCCCAAGATCGTTTTGGATGGAGGGCTGGCCATGGATAAAAGGAACAGAGGGGCCCCGTGCAAATGTTTCAAGGACTCCCTGAAGAAGTTCCTCTCTGTGTGCCACATCGACCATCGCCAGTGGGAAGGGCAGGCCATAGATCCTGATGCCTGGAGATGCTACATCAGGAGGGCTACAGACAAGATAAATCCATTTGTCCCCAGCAGCAACTATACCTTCACTTGAACCCGCTGTGGGAGAATCTGCCGGTCACGGATAGGCCTGACTAGCCACCAACAGGCCAGCAATCGATCAGTACAACCTTCCCAAAATCTTTGTCTGCAAAGAAATGTCAAGGAGGAGAAGAACACAGCCCTGCTGGGCCTCGCCAAGGCCGATACCGGGAGGGATCCTCCCTCCTTCAAAATGAAATTCGTGCCTTGGTGATCGTAGTAGGTAGGTGCCTACATTGATTCAGTGGCACACACCATCAATGCAAAATCTAGCCCAACGGCTGTATTAACAATGTTCTATCTTCACAGTTCCTGAACCATCGCATTCACACCCATCTATTCCTACATTCATTTGCTTTCAACTCTGCACCTGCAGTATTAACCTCTGCCCCTTGACTCAGAAGTAAGTTCAAGCCTCCACTCAAGAACTCGAACCCAGTCTGGGATGATACTTCAGTACAATACTGAGGGAGTGCTGCATATCCGGTGGTGATTAAGCACAAAAAAGGAAGCCCTGTCTGAATACCCAAGTGTATGCAAAAGATCCCATTCCATTATTCAAAGAACAGGGCAGTTCCACTAATGTCCTATATCACCACCACCAAAAGCTGATTATCTGGTTACTTATCTTAAGTTGCTTGTGGTCAGGTCCATTTGCTTACAAAACAACAGTGACCATGCTTCAAAAAATCATTCATTTGGCTGTAAAGTGCTTTGGGATGGCCTCTGGGTGCAGAATTCAAGTTCTTTCTTTTCAGCAATCCACAAATACAATACTGTGAACCCAATAAAGGTTCCCACTGCAGGACTGTGTTACTCCTGGAGTACCATCTTGTGTAGTACTGGATTCAGTAACCACAGCCTCACGTGGTCTCTGGTACTTGGAAAAAAATCTTCCAATTGTTCCATCTCTGCTTTTAGCCTAGTTATAACCTGCTTCAGCTTTCCACCTGTAATAATTTGTCTCTTGCAGGATATTTTCACAGTTAGGAAAGAAACATTAACAGTTTTAATGTTTTTCATGGGTTCATTGTTCAATTTGATCATGAGCTTCCTCTCCTCAGACATCGCACAGAATTTTCCCAGCCCAGTGGAGGTGGGTTCCAGTGCGTGCAAGTATGGGAAAGTTACGGAAATCACGCCCTCTTCCGGTTTTCCCTGGGGCGGGATTGAAGGTGATGTGGGGAGCCCCCTTGGTTCTGTTGGTTAAGGAATTAAGGAGTGGTTGAGGCAGTTAAAAAGGCAATTAGGACGTGTTTTAACCACAAGTCCTGGATCTCCCAGCCAGGCGACCTGTCAGAACTCACCAGGGTCACAGAGGTGAATGAACGGTAGGAAGCGCTTCTTCAGCAAAACTGACAATCTGAAAAGGCTTTGCTCAGTTACACTAGAGATCTCCAGCCATTGCCTCCTGCAAGGAAAGAGAGAGTGGCAGTGATTGTAATGGCTGTGTGGAACACTCTGCTGCTGAATTCCTCCATCACTTTTCTATCCAAGCCTGCCTGCTTGGTTGGAGAAGTTGTCCTCTTCCTCCCCTCCCTGGGAAAATCACCTCACTGCAACCCCTCAGATCCCACATAGGACCTCCAGGTAAGAGTGGGAGACCCGGGGGCGGGGTGGGTGGGGAGGATAGGGGGCAGCCTTTTCAGGTCTCTTCTCCATTCCTGTGGTTGCTGCAGCCTCAAAAATCCATGTACTGGTGAGCCCTCGTAATCCATGCATGGTCCCTTTAATTGGAAATCCTTCCTTTGACAGAATAGATACGTCATCCTCCCCATCCTCCCGAACTGGTCAGGGAGCTTGGAGACAGGATGACAGAGCAACAGCTAGGCACACAATTCAGTGAGTCCGGTTCCTAACCCAAGAATGGTCCCACCATTCCAGCAGCAACTATGGTGAGAAGATTCTGCCCATCGTCCACTTCCATTCCACAAAATGGTAGCTCGAATTGATTTGATTTTTGCTTATGTTGGTTCATTTTCAGCTTGACATGAATGTAGAATTTTAACATTTGGCAGGTTCATTTATTTTTAAAGTTAAATGTAAATCTTAATCTGGGTTCCCTCCACTTCAATTATTGCATCTTTTCATAGTGTCTTCTTCTTCTTTGGCCTCCTTGTCTCGAGAGACAATGGGTAAGCGCCTGGAGGTGGTCAGTGGTTTGTGAAGCAGCGCCTGGAGTGGCTATAAAGACCAATTCTAGAGCGACAGACTCTACCACAGGTGCTGCAGAAAAATTTTGTTTGTCGGGGCTGTTACACAATTGGCTCTCCCCTTGCGCTTCTGTCTTTTTTCCTGCCAACTGCTAAGTCTCTTCGACTCGCCACACTTTAGCCCCGCCTTTAAGGCTGCCCGCCAGCTCTGGCGATCGCTGGCAACTGACTCCCATGACTTGTGATCAATGTCACAGGTCTTCATGTCGCGTTTGCAGACGTCTTTAAAGCGGAGACGTGTAGATTCCACCATTTAGAAAATGTCATTGGGAAGATAATCTGCAAATTCTGTTTTCTACAAGACGCAGGTCAATTTAACGTTCTAGAGCTATTGAAATGAAGGGTTTATGTGTTGTAACTATAGGGAGATGCCTTGAGAAGAATGACATCAATTAATGTATTGGGCAGAGTTGTGACAAAAGATGTCAAAATCAGGATCATGCAGATTCACAACTGTACATGATGTACTGCCGAGTAAAACGGGTTGTCTGACTCAATCAGATTAAAAGCACACCAGTGACCATCTGGCCTTCCTCTTCCATCAAATCTACTTTAGTTAACACAGTGTGGGATCAATGAATAATAAATATTAACACAACTCTTCAGTATTTATTCAATACCAGGATAGCTCATTAACCTGGGTCACAGGAATGTTGGTTATGCAAAGAAGGTGTCATGACCTGCCAAGAATGAGGCACATTAATTTTGCCACATGCACATTAAACTTCAAATTGTTGCTGGGAAGAAGAGAAGGTCTGATACAAGGAATTGCCAGACTGGCTGGAAAGACATTTTTTGCATATTGACAGATGGTATTTGAAAGGACAAAGGGGCTATTCCCTGCTCCAATTTAATCCACAACGGACCTTTGAGCACCAGGTATTGTCTGCTAGGACAAGACGATCCACAAGGGCCAGGGCTGATTAGGCCAGCTGGTCACATGACTAACTGGCTGTTGCAGCTTTTTTTTGAACTCGCCACAGAGAATTTGAATTCAGAGGGCAGTTTTGCTCCTGGAAGAAGAACATCTCTCTCCTGTCTGCTCCCATCTCTTTCTCATCAGCTTCAGAATCCATTGAAGACACATGAACCCCAAGAAAGAAAAGTCTCCTACAGTGAACAAGGTTTAAGAAGAATACTGGGCCCCAACAAAAAGCAATAATTACCTACAAGCAAGGACTCTACAGTGAGCTCAAAGAATCGTAACAACGCTTCAGATATTGCCTCAAATGTGTTCACTTTATTTTGCTTCTGCTCTTTTTTGTCCCTATTTGCATGTGTGTATCTTGTGTGCATGATAGCGTGGGCGTGTCGTGTATCTGTAGGCATTAACCAAATTAGCGTTTAAGTTTAATAAATTTCACTTTTCTTCTATAAACCTACAAAAGCCTCTTTGTGCTCATTTCTTTGCCTTATAATTGGAAAGCAGTGAACAAGAATTCATCAAGGAGGAGCTCAAAACACCATGTGTTTAAAATTAAACCCTGTTACAGTATGACCAGGTGAAAGCTGAGAGGGACCCCTAGACACCCTTCTCACCTGTTCGTAACAAAGGCTTCAAGTGTCATATTAGAAAGACAACTATTATTCAAACTATTTCTACAACACCCATTCATAAGTTTGCAGTCATTTCCCCTCACATGATACAAGGGAGTACAATATTTGTGTTTTATACTTTATTAAAAAAAGTAATGTCATCAACCAAATCCAAAATACAAACAATATAAAACATGTGAAATAACTGTTATTGAATTAGTTGGTATGCAAGAAAAGGGTCAGCCAGCTGTAATTTTTGCATACTCCAGTATCAGTCCACTGCTGTCTTGAATGCATCCAGATAATTACAGGACATAACGTGCCAAAGATGTCTGCAGGGAATGGGCCATAATATACTGTCAGCTGTGGTTCAGCGATGGCATTCTCTCCACTGAGTAACAAGGCTTCAGGTTCCAGTCGCATGCAAGAGACTTGAACACATGATCTAGGCTGACATTCCAGCACAGTACTGGGGGAGTTCAGCATTGTGGAAGGAACAGTCTTTATATGTGACATTAAAGCTTTCCTGCCCATTCAGCTGAATGTAAAGAATCCCACAGTGCCATTTCGAAGAAGAGCAGGGGAGTTCTCACCAGTGTCCTGGCCAATATTTATCCATTATCACTTATCTGATCATCATCACATTGCTGGTTGTGGGATCTTGCTGTCCACAAATTGGCTGTCGCATTTCCTAGATTACACCAGTGACTACATTTCAGAAGTAGTTTGTTGGCTGTAAAGCATTTGGGGATATATTTTGGTCGCGAAAGTTGCATTATAAACGTAAGTCTTTCTTTCTACTTCAATAGACAGTCTTTGTAAGTAAAAAAAACCCGATTTTGTTCACATTTATATGTATTTTAAAAATGTGTATGATCTAGAAAATATAAAACTGTCAATTTGTCATTATTGATGTTAAAATGAAACTACTGCCAAATTCAAGGATGCAAACTCATTATTTGATGCATATTCTCAGAGTGATAGGATATGGATGAAACTTTCTCTCTATACCGTGAGAAAAATCTTCCAAGATACACTCCAGCCTTTTCTCCTTCTCTCCTCCTCATCACCACTGCCAACAATTAGCCCAACACCAACATAGCAGATAGAAAGCTTGCATAATACATCAGTACAAATCAGGCACTCTCCTAATAGACTACCCAATAAAAAAACAAATCCAAAGAAAATCTTTGTTGCTCTAACTCCAGTCACAGATGATAGTCACTGGGTCAGTGGTAAACTATTAATTGTGAATGTGATGTTTTAGCAGTATGTGGACAGAAAATGCAAAAAGCCATTTTCAAAAGGGAGAGATAGCTGGAAAAAAATCCAATTTAAGCAAATCTTGTGTGATATATAATTTGCATGAAGTGGCTCAAAATCTTTAAAGGGACGGGGATCCCGCCTCCAAGAGCTACTGGCAAATCACAAGGTTGGCAGCTCAGCAGCAGCGCCACGGGAGCAGTGGCCACTGCTGGTACTGCAGAGGCCTCAGCCCTAGAACCCCAGAACAGAGGTCGGTGAGGCGGGGTCGCCGGGGCCAGTCCAGAAGGCCCCTGTGCAGTGGGGTGGGGGGATGGTCATGCAGTTCAAGCAGGGGGGTCCCAGGGGTTAAAGTTGTTCCCGGTGGGCAAATTGCCCACAAAGGCGGGCCCCTCGTCAAGCACACAGGGAGGGCACTTTGTTTTACAAGGTGCCACCCCAGCGTCAGTAGGAAAAGGCCCTTAATTAGCCACTTAAGGGCCTCAATTGGCCTCTGGGCGGAAAGACCATCATCGGCCTAACCTGCCCCCGGAAGATCACTTGGCAATGGGGAGGCGACAGGCCCTCCACCCCACGTCGCGATACTCCATGCCCCCCCACCTCCGATCCTGCCTCAGGAGGCCTCCCAAAATCCTCGCCTTGATGTAGCATGGAGAATTTGGATAGGTGTCCTTGTCAGGAATGATCTTGATCTTTTTCCTTCTCTTTTCTTCTCTGTGTCAATCTCTCGCTCCTCTCTGTGTGTGTTTCTCTCTCCCTCGCTCTCTCTCTCTCCGTGTCCCTCTCTCTCTTTCCGCTCTCTCTTTCTACCCTCTGTGTGTCTCCCTCTCCCCTCTGTATCCCTCTCTCTCGGTCTGTCTGTCTCTTTCTCTCTACCCCCATCCCTCTGTCTCTCTCGCCCCCCTTTCTGTGTCTGTCTGTCTCTGTGTGTGTGTGTGTGTGTGTGTCTCTCTCTCTGTCAGTGTCTCTCTACGTGCCTGTCTCCCTCTCTCTATCTCCCTCTCTCTGTATCTCTCTCTCTCTGTCCCCGTCCCCTCTGTCTGTCCCCATCTCTCTCTCTGTAGCCCTGCTCCATCTCTCTCTCCCTCTCTCTGTAGCCACCACCCCCCATCTCTCTCTCTCTCTCTCTCTCTCTGTGACTCCCCTCTGTTTACTGACCTCAGCCGGTAAAGAGACGCTCTTTTGCACCATTGCTAAACGGATGTCTGCTGCCATCTTTAATACTGGCATAACACCTTCAGGCAACGCTTATAACAACCACCACCATCATTAGTGCTGGCAAACTGGCTTCAGCCAATGTTTACAACTGTGTTCGCCATCTTTAATGCTGATTCCCTTTCTCGGTATTTGTAAAAGATGTTTTTTGTCTAATTGCCACATGGCAATACAGTGCATTCTATCCCGTTATTGATTCATTTCATATTTCTAATTATGCTTGCATCAATAAATGAATTAATTACATTTACAGGCCTCACACTTGTTAAAACTTTTATTCCAGCAATCTGTATGTGGCATACCTTGGACAGATTTTCTGTTATATTGAATTTGGGAACTAAACATGTAAGGGACTAAGGTTGTGTGAGGTACACCAATATAGTAGTGTAGTCTTCCTTTGTATTTAAAGGTCATTAAACTTCTAAACACAGATGAACACTTCATTATCCAACAAGAGGGAAATACCTATAGAAAATGGGGATCATTTGAACTTTGGGTGTGAGTCCTATTTATGACCCATTATACAACCTGCCTGCCTTTCCTTCCCATTGAAGGAATTAGGAAGATCATATCTACAGTATCTTAACAACCTTCTTTGTTCAACATCCACATGCAAATAAATTGTACTGAATTAATGTAAAAGCTCGAGACACCTAATTCTTCAAGCCATCTAGATACACTGCCATATCAACAGCTTGTCATCTTAAACACTCAAAGAAGTCAACAGTCTATTGTGAAAACAAGCACATTGTTCTTTTCAGATAAGGAAGCGAAGTTTAGTTAAAGGTTTACCTCTTGACAAATTCCAATGGAAATTAATGGATAATTGTGTGAGCCACATTACTTATAGTACAATGATCATTAAGCTAAAGGTTTAGTGGAAGGTAGCAGTGTTGAACGTTCAAAATGTTGACTAAATTCATACAATCCTTTGAGAAGATTGGGGGGGGGGGGGAGCTGATATGGCATCATCTAAAAGATGATGGAAGGGCTATTGAACTTACTCAAATGTCAATTTAATACTCCCTGATGGTTTCCATCTAACTGGGATTCAGAGTACAGATAGACAAGATTAAAAGTGTTTGAGAAATCATAACGCAGCAAGGACAAAGGCCATCAGGTGAGCTTAGGGGGCAGGAAAAAATTGGGAGGGGAATAAAAAAAAAGAGGAAAGGGAGAAAAACAAAACTGTCCCTCATCCATATCTGGAGTTCCAAAGCATTCTTTTCAATCATTTCTTCTGGAATGGCAATACATTTATAAGTAAGAATCACTGGTGTGGCTAAGATTAACAAAGTATGTTCAGTTATATTGGCACAGTTTCCCATGCTGGCATTATTGGAGATTAAGGTTTGCTGCTGTGACAATGTAGTTGATTAGATGTTCAGACCTTCCAGTCCTCTACCACAAACCTCATGACCATACAGCAGATGTTCTCACATGTTGTATTTTAGCTAATTTTTAATTGCCACTGTTTAGTGACAATGCAATAGCGTATACAAAATGAATTTTAATAAATAGAACAAAAATCCAGATTATTCTCTAAAGCTCAGTATCATTCCAGTATATTTGGGGGCGGTGGGAGGGGGGGCGCAGTGACAGTGGGTATATAGCCTCATGTTGGTGAGCCGGTAGTATGGTTCAGATGCATGGAATGATACCAGTTAATGAATGACTAAAAAACACTTCTTTTAAAATTTCTTTCATGGGATGCGGGTTTCGCTGGCTAGGCCAGCATTTATTGCCCATCCCTAATTGCCCTTGAGAAGGTGGTGGTGAGCCGCCTTCTTGAACTGCTGCAGTCCTTGGGGTGTAGATACATCCACAGTGCTGTTCGGAAGGGAGTTCCAGGATTTTGAGCCAGTGACTGTGAAGGAACGGCGATATAGTTCCAAGTCAGGATGATGTGTGGCTTAAATGAATAACAAGAGAGTAGAAAGACTACTGCAACCGCAGAACAGCAAGACCACCAGGAGTGGACATTGGCACCTGTTCATAACAAGCAGCAAGTTGGGGAGATGGCCTTGCTGCTTGCCCCAAGCTGGTGTTCTGAGGCTAGCAGTTGAAATTCACCACCGCCGTGCTACAAAGAGGAGGAGACAAAACCTAAATAAGAGAACGTTTTGGAGAGAGTTCCGGCTGCTACCTCAGCAGGATTTTTTCCTCAATTTGTCTGAACAAAGGTTGGTGACTGCCAGCCAGAAGAAAACTTGGCATTGGAAAGCTTTGCTGGCATTCATTTCTGAAGCGGTTTGTTCATTGATACTCAGCAGATTGAGAATCCCCTACACTATGAAGTTGAAAATGATCTCAGATTCGATCACTACAGCGTGGAACACTTCTCTCTAGTGAAGTATCAGCCTAGATTCTGTGCCCAAGTCTCTGGAGTGGGACTTGAGGCCACAACATTCCAACTCAGAAGAGAGACGGCTACCACTGAGCCACCGCTGACACCTGATAAAAGTTCCACATTGTACAGTCTGGTAGATTTTGTAAAGGTCTGCATTTGAAAAGCAAAATTTGGAAGGAATGGGGTAAGATAGATTGCAAGAAACACTTTGGCGGTAGTTTTGACCTTGGATGATAGTGTAAAATGCAGAAAGTCCGTTCGGCCACTTGTTCAACACCTCTCCTGTTCAATGGAAACTCCAATGGAAACAAAAGTTTGGAGAGGCTTTTAACAAGAGGCCGGGCAGATGTCACAGTTCACACTATTGTCCAAAGTCAGAAACCCCCTGTCTCTGGATGTTTGTGTCCCTTGCACAAATCAAGCTGTAATCTTTCCCTGCTACGGCTACAAGGGGTTGGATCTTGTTGCCCCCCCACCCGGTGTCTTGACCCATGGTGGGGGGAGCCTGAAGATGGGTGCAGAAGAAGCCTGCCATGGACCTCGATGCCGGGAGGAGCTGGACCGATCCTCCCGGCTGCAGCGAGGCTCTGAGGCGGCCCTTCCCCCCGCTGGGCGATGGGACCTGAATTTAAATATTTAAGTTCATAAGATGAATACATTTAAATGGACTTAGCTTCAGTCCTCCGGGTCTGCCGTGATCTTCGGCGCAGCGGCCAGCACTGGTTCCCCATCCGGGGAAAGGCGGCGTGGCACTGGTGGGTGGGGTGGGGAGGTATTGATGATTTTCTGTGGGGCAGGATGTGGCCTTTACAGTTGGGCCACCATTTTTTGAGCTCGCCACCAAGATCAGCGGCAGGCTCTTAAAATCCAGCCCAAGGTGAGTGCAGGAAATTTGGTCTTCCTCAGGAACTGCTGGCTAGTCATGCTAAGATGTCTTCCTGTTAAAAATGGTGCACATCATCTCTAACAAGATGAAATAAAGCACAATAAAAGACGTACAAATACAGTAACTAAATTCTGTGTGTACTACTTCCTCCATAACTGTCAAAACTGCCATCTCCAGTTCCCAACTGCTCAAATGATTGGCACTAGCACTATTGTTACTGTCATACCATTCAACTTCTCTTTGTCAATTTCAATTTACAATATCAAAATTAGAGATTGTTTTAATGTGTGTGTTCTGAAGGTAGCTGAGCATCTCCATCTGTATGAGTTTACTGTACTTTGAATATAACACCTTAAGTTCATTTTTATATGCAGTAAGCTAAATTCACCTAATGAATAATAATTTTCTGGTTTTGAAGTCTAGCATTGGATTCTCCAAAGAGTATAACAATTCTTCTTTGGCCTCCTTATCTCGAGAGACAATGGGTAAGCGCCTGGAGGTGGTCAGTGATGTGTGGAGCAGCGCCTGGAGTGGCTATAAAGGCCAATTCTAGAGTGACAGGCTCTTCCACAGGTGCTGCAGAAAAATTTGTTTGTCGGGGCTGTTGCACAGTTGGCTCTCCCCTTGCGCCTCTGTCTTTTTTCCTGCCAACTACTAAGTCTCTTCGACTCGCCACACTTTAGCCCCGCCTTTATGGCTGCCCGCCAGCTCTGGCGAATGCTGGCAACTGACTCCCACGACTTGTGATCAACGTCACAGGATTTCATGTCGCGTTTGCAGATGTCTTTAAAGCGGAGACATGGACAGTCGGTGGGTCTGATACCAGTGGCGAGCTCGCTGTACAATGTGTCTTTGGGGATCCTGCCATCTTCCATGTGGCTCACATGGCCAAGTGACTGTTTCAAATGTCACAGCAATGAAGGTTTTGTAGGACAGCAGGCGACACTGATGACAATGACAGAAGTGATGGCAGTGGAGGTGGAGGTGAGCTTATGCTGGTATCTAAGGAGCTGCTTCTATCTCGGACTCTGAGAAGCAGATCACGGTGGACAGTAATACCAGTTTGCTGAGTCAACATGACAAAGTGTAGGAATAGTTTAGTAAACCCACCATGAGGGCAGGCAGAAGAAATCATGTTCAAAGAGGTGGCAGCAGCATAGGGGTTCAATGTTGGTGTAAGATGCATGTTTCAGAGCTTTAATATCAATACACATTTGGAAATTATTTTCGACTGGACAGAATGAAATGGTAGCTGCCCATTCTATCAACCAGTCAAGAGAACAGTTCTATTTTTGTTTTAAAAGTTCAAAACACCGTTGTGTTGTTAGCCAGTTAGGCCACAGCTTTAAAAATAAGTTCCAATTATTCCAAACAATAGCCACTGAAATGTAATAACTTTTTAAAGATTACGAACATATGAATTAGGAGCTGAAGTTGGCCACTCGGCCCCTCAGGCCTGCTCCCCATTCAGTAAGATCATGGCCGATCTGATTGTAACCTCAACTCCACATTCCCGCCTACCCCCAATAACTTTTCACCCCCTTTCTTATCAAGAATCTATCTACCTCTGCCTTAAAAATATTCAAAAACTCTACTTCCATAGCCTTTTGAGGAAGTGAGTTCCAACGACTCACGACCCTGAGAGAAAAAATTTCTCATCTTTGTCTTAAATGGGCAAACTCTTACTTTTAAACAGCGACCCCTAGCACCGCAGCCTCACAGCTCCAGTGACCCGGGTTCAGTTCTGGGTACTGCCTGTGTGGAGTTTGCAAGTTCTCCCTGTGACTGTGTGGGTTTCCTTCGGGTGCTCCGGTTTCCTCCCACATGCCAAAGACTTGCGGGTTAGTAGGTAAATTGGCCATTGTAAAAATTGCCCCTAGTGTAGGTAAGTGGTAGGAGAATTGAGGGAAGGTGGGGATGTGAGAGGGAAAATGGGATTAATGTAGGATTAGTATAAATGGGTGGTTGATGGTCGGCGCGGACTCGTTGGGCCGAAGGGCCTGTTTCGGTGCTGTATCTCTCTATGACTCTATGACTCTAAAACACAGAGCTACTCATAATTTGAGACAGATTGGCGCAAAACCATTAATCCTTTTTCTCAGGAGCCACAATGGTGGCTGATATGGGGAGTTTACATTGGTGCAGTAAAGGATTACTTTTCTAAGAATAAAGGACATTTTTGGAGCAACACCAAGTTTTGTTCAGCGTCTAGCTATGCTGTACCTATTCTTGGTCGGAGCCCTTGCTGTTAGCAGTGGGCATCAAAAACGTTAAAGTAATGTTCTGTTCCTCTGGCACTGACTTCCCTGTGGTTGTCAATAGTTGTTTCCCAAATAAGAAATTTCAACGCTGTAATAAGGATCAAACTTCCTTGGAGAAGCATTCAAGATGAACTGACGGCTATAAAAAACACTTTAACAAGTGTTTTTACGGTGACTGTTCTTGTAATTTGGCAAAAATGTTGATGGGACTGCCATTCAGAAAGGGCTGCAAACATGTAAGTGTACAATTACGTTAAAATTCTGTGTAAAAAGGTACACTAGGAGGAAATCCACACAAGGATGAAACAATCAGATACAAAATAAATGAGAATTAACTGAAATCAACACAAAACAGTGCAAGGCCACATCGCGTTTTGGCAAAGGTTAAAACTAGCAAAAGGGGCAAGGTAAATTAGATCATCTTTAGAGAACACTAAACTTGGATTTTAAAAGAATACGGCATGATAAATTAATAAAATAAATAACACTCTTGTAGCTATAGTGTTATCCGTCTTTTCCCACAACAGTACATAAATGAAAAATTAAGTAATGTCTATTTGATGTTTCTTACAATTTTCTCAGTCTATTCCAAATTATTGATTCAGCTAGACACAAACAGTGAACAGACCGCTTACTGTGGTAGGAACAAGAGAGAAAGCTTCAAAGGAACAGTGACCTTAGTACTATTGATCTGAGAGGGAAAGAGAGAGAGAAAATAAAAGAGGAGAGACCGAGAGTGAAAGAATGAATGGAGGTTAGAGGTGAGAAAAGGGTACCCATCAGATGGCAACTTTTTTTTTGTATCCTGTAACATTTTGGATTTTTTGATATCATTTTTCCACATAGAAGTTTTGCAAAAGAGTCACTTTTAATGTTAATAGGAAACACTGCGGCAGTTGGAATTCCGTGTGGAAAGTGTGAGGTCATCCCCTTTGGACCCAAAAAAGATAGATCAGAGTATATCTACATGGTGAGAAGCTAGGAACTGTGCAGAAGCAGAGATATTTCAGGGTCCAAGTACACAAATCACTAAAAGCTCACGGCCAGGTACAAAACATAATTTGAAAAACTAATGGAACGTTGGCTTTTCTCTCAAGGGGACAGGAATACAAAAGGATGGAAGTTGTCACACAGTAATACAAAGCTCCAGTTAGACCCTATTTATAGTATTTTATTCAGTCCTGCCACATCCAGTCATGAAGTTTTTTATTCATTTCATGGGATGTGGGCATCGCTGGCAAGACCAACATTTGTTGCCCATCCCTAAAATTTTAAGGAAATCTGCTATCAGCAAGGCTTGAACCTGCATTGGGTTTTGAATCCAATGCCTTAACCATTCAGCCATCGCTGCTGGTGGTGGACAATTAAACAACTAATCAGAGGAGGGAGGAGGCTCCACAAACATCTATATCTTCAATGATGGGGGAGCCCAAAATATCAGTGCAAAAAACAAGGTTGCAGCATTTGCATCCATCTTCAGCCAGAAGTGACGAGTGGATGATCCATCTCGGCCTCCTCCTGAAGTCCCCAGCATCACAGATGCCAATCTTCAGCCAATTCGATTCACTCCAAGTGATATCAAGAAATGGCTGAAAGTATTGAATACTGCAAAGGCTAAGGGCCTGACAACATCCTAGCTGCAGTACTGAAGACTTGTTCTCCAGAATTCTGCGCCTCTAGCCAAGTTCTTCCAGTACAGCTACAATACTGGCATCTATCTGACAATGTGGAAAAATTGCCCAGGTATGTCCGGTCCCCAAAAAGCAGGACATATCCAGCCAATTACTGCCTCATCAATCTACTCTCAACCATCAGCAAGGTGATGGAAGGTGTCACTGACAGTGCTATCAAGCAGCACTTACTAAGCAACAGCCTGCTCACTGATGCTCTGTTTAGGTTCTGCCAAGGATACTTGGCTCCAAACCTCATTCCGGCCTTGGTCCAAATAGACAAAAGAGCTGAATTACAGAGGTGAGGTGAGAGTGACTGCCCTTGACATCAAGGCAGCATTTGTCTAAGTATGGCATCAAGGAGCCCTAGAAAAATTGAAACAATTGTGAATTGGGGGAAAACTCTCCACTGGTTGGAGTCATACCTTGTATATAGGAAGATGGTTGTGGTTGTTGGAGGCCAATCATCTCAGCCCCAGGACATCACTGTGGGAGTTCCTTAGGGTAGTGTCCTAGGCCCAACCATCTTCAGCTGCTTCATCAATAACCTTTTATACATCATAAGGTCAGAAGTGGGGATTTTAGATGATGATTGCAAAGTGTTCAGTACCATTCATGACTCCTCAGATGCTGAAGCAATCCATGCCCACATGCAGCAAGACCTGGAAAACATTCAGGCTTGGATTGACAAGTGGCAAGTAACATTCACACCACACAAGTGCCAGGCAATGACCATCGCCAACAAGAGAGAACCTAACCATCTTCCTTTGACATTTAATCACATTATCATCACTGAATCCACCATTATCAACATCCTGGTGGTTACCATTCATCAGAAATTGAACTGGAGCGGCCATATAAATGCTGTGGCTACAAAAGCAGGTCAGACGCTGGGAATTCTGTGGTGAGGAACTCACCTCCTGACTCCCCAAAAGCTGTCCACTATCTACAAGGCACAAGTCAGGAGTGTGACGGAGTACTCTCCACTTGCCTCAATGTGTGCAGCTCCAACAACATTCAAGAAGCTCAACACCATCCAAGACAAAGCAGGCTGCTTGATGAGCACCCCCTCCACCACCTTAAACATTCCCTCCCTCCACCACCAACGCACAGTGGCAGCAGAGTGCACCATCTACAAGATGCACTGCAGCAACTTGCCAAGGCTCTTTCGACAGCATCTTCCAAACTCACAACCTCTACCCCCTATAAGGATAAGGGCAGTAGATGCATGGGAACACCACCACCTGCAAGTTCCCCTCCAAGCCACAAACCATCCTGGCTTGGAACTATATCGCTGTTCCTTCACTGTTGCTGGGTCAAAAACTTGGAACTCCCATCCTAACAGCACTGTGGTTCAAGAAGACGGCTCACCACCACATCCTCAAGGGTGATTGGGGATGGATAATAAATGCTGGCCTTGTCAGTGACACTCATATCCCACGAAAAATAAAAACAAAGTTCTGGAGTGCAGCACAGATTCAGCAGAATTATACTGGGGCTAAAAGGGTTAAATTATGAGGACAGTTTGCATAGACTAGGCTTGTTTTCCCTTGAGTATAAAACATTCAACTAGATCACAGCTGAGCTACTTCAATGTCATTTTCCCACACTATCCCCATATCCCTTGATATCTTTAATAGTTAGAAATTTATTGATCTCTATCTTAAATGTACTCAGTGACTGAGCCTCACAGCCCTTTGGGGTAAAGAATTCCAAAGATTCACCACCATCTGAGTGAAGAAATTCCTCCTCATCTCAGTCCTAAATGACGTACCTCTTATTCTGAGACTGTGTCCCTTCGTTCTAGACCCCCCAGTCAGGGGAAACATCCTTCCTGCATGAACCTTGTCAAGCCCTATAAGAATTTTATATGCTTCAATGAGATCACATCTCATTCTTCTAAATGCTAGAGAATATTGGCCCAGTCTCCTCAATCTCTCTTCATAATACAATCCCACCATCCAAGGGATCAGTCTGGTGAACCTTTGTTGTACTCTTTCTGTGGCAAGTATATCCTTCCTTAGGTAAGGAGACCAAAACAGTAGACAATACTCCAGGTGCAGTCTCACCAAGGCTTTATACAACTGCAGCAAGATTTCTTTACTCCTGTACTCAAATTCTCTTGCAATAAAGGCCAAACATACTATTTGTCTTCCTAATTGCTTGCTGCACCTGCATATTAGCTTTCAGTGACTTATGAACAAGGACACCCAGGTCCCTTTGGACAGCAACACTTCCCAATCTCTCACCATTTAAGAAATACTCTCCATTTCTGTTTTTCCTACCAAAGTGGATAACTTCACATTTTTCCACATTAAATTCCACCTGCCATATTCTTGCCCACTCACTTAGCCTGTTTAAATCCCCTTGAAGCCTCTTTGCATCTTCCTCACAACTCACATTCCCACATAGTTTTGTGTCTTTGCTAAACTTGGAAATATTACATTTGGCCAAGAAGCAGAACAAGGAGTTGTGAGTTTAAAAATAGAGCTAGGCAGTTGAGGAGTGATGTGGGGAAGCATTTCACATGAAGAAATCTGGAACTGTCTCCCCCCAAAATTTTGTTGACACTAGGTCAATTGAAAAATTAAAAACTGAGATTGATAGATTTTTGTCAAGCAAGGGTATTAAGGGTTACGCAACCAAGGTGGGTTCAGATACTGATCAACCATGATCTTACTGAATGGTGAAACAGGCTTGAGAGGCTGAATGGCCTACTGCTGTTCATAAGTTCCGATTATTACGACCTCAATACAGACCGTTAATACTTAAACAAGAGATATGAACTCCCCAGACCCGATTTAAGGATTACACAACAAAATGTCACATTTTAACACTTTTACTATGACAACTAAACTAAAAATCAACATTAACTAAACAGTATTTAGTAGGTAAGTAATACACTAAATTATAGAGAAAGGCATTTCCCATTAACTTATTAACACACTTGCATTGGTCACTGATTATGTCAGTGATTATGTCTCCTGATTTAGATTTGAGGGGGGGCGATCTTCTTGATGGTTGGCCCAAAAGCTCTCTTAATGCCATCATACATTCCTCTGATGTTTCCGGTGTCTGAGGCAACACCTATGCAGTCATATTCAGCTGGTCTCAGACACCGGAAACATCAGAGGAATGGATGATGGCATTAAGAGAGCTTTTGGGCCAGCCATCAAGAAGATCTCCCCCCTCAAATCTAAATCAGGGGACATAATCACTGACCAACGCAAGCAAATGGACCGCTGGGTTGAGCACTACCTAGAACTGTACTCCAGGGAGAATGTTGTCACTGAGACTGCCCTCAATGCAGCCCAGCCTCTACCAGTCATGGATGAACTGGACATACAGCCAACAAAATCGGAACTCAGTGATGCCGTTGATTCTCTAGCCAGTGGAAAAGCCCCTGGAAAGGACAGCATTACCCCTGAAATAATCAAGAGTGCCAAGCCTGCTATACTCTCAGCACTACACGAACTGCTTTGCCTGTGCTGGGACGAGGGAGCAGTACCTCAGGACATGCGCGATGCCAATATCATCACCCACAATAAAAACAAAGGTGACCACGGTGACTGCAACAACTACCGTGGAATCTCCCTGCTCAGCATACTGGGGAAAGTCTTTGCTCGAGTCGCTTTAAACAGGCTCCAGAAGCTGGCCGAGCGTGTCTACCCTGAGGCACAGTGTGGCTTTCGAGCAGAGAGATCGACGATTGACATGCTGTTCTCCCTTCGTCAGATATAGGAGAAATGCCGCAAACAACAGATGCCCCTCTATGTTGCTTTCATTGATCTCACCAAAGCCTTTGACCTCGTCAGCAGACGTGGTCTCTTCAGACTACTAGAAAAGATTGGATGTCCACCAAAGCTACTAAGTATCATCACCTCACTCCATGACAATATGAAAGGCACAATTCAACATGGCGGCAACTCATCAGACCCCTTTCCTATCCTGAGTGGCGTGGAACAGGGCTGTGTTCTCACATCCACGCTTTTTGGGATTTTTTTCCTCCCTGCTGCTCTCACATGCGTTCAAGTCCTCAGAAGAAGGAATTTTCCTCCACACAAGATCAGGGGGCAGGTTGTTCAACCTTGCCCGTCGAAGAGCGAAGTCCAAAGTACGGAAAGTCCTCATCAGGGAACTCCTCTTTGCTGACGATGCTGCTTTAACATCTCACACTGAAGAGTGCCTGCAGAGTCTCATCGACAGGTTTGCGGCTGCCTGCAACGAATTTGGCCTAACCATCAGCCTCAAGAAAACGAACATCATGGGACAGGACGTCAGAAATGCTCCATCCATCAATATTGGCGACCACGCTCTGGAAGTGGTTCAAGAGTTCACCTACCTAGGCTCAACTATCACCAGTAACCTGTCTCTAGATGCAGAAATCAACAAGCGCATGGGAAAGGCTTCCACTGCTATGTCCAGACTGGCCAAGAGAGTGTGGGAAAATGGCGCACTGACACGGAACACAAAAGTCCGAGTGTATCAAGCCTGTGTCCTCAGTACCTTGCTCTATGGCAGCGAGGCCTGGACAACGTACGTCAGCCAAGAGCGACGTCTCAAGTCATTCCATCTTCGCTGCCTCCGGAGAATACTTGGCATCAGGTGGCAGGACCGTATCTCCAACACAGAAGTCCTCGAGATGGCCAACATCCCCAGCTTATACACACTACTGAGTCAGCGGCACTTGAGATGGCTTGGCCATGTGAGCTGCATGAAAGATGGCAGGATCCCCAAAGACACATTGTACAGCGAGCTCGCCACTGGTATCAGACCCACCGACCGTCCATGTCTCCGCTTTAAAGACGTCTGCAAACGCGACATTAAGTCCTGTGACATTGATCACAAGTCGTGGGAGTCAGTTGCCAGCGTTCGCCAGAGTTGGCGGGCAGCCATAAAGGCGGGGCTAAAGTGTGGCGAGTCGAAAAGACTTCGCAGTTGGCAGGAAAAAAGACAGAAGCGCAAGGGGAGAGCCAACTGCGTAACAGCCCCGACAAACAAATTTCTCTGCAGCACCTATGGAAGAGCCTGTCACTCTAGAATTGGCCTTTATAGCCACTCCAGGCGCTGCTCCACAAACCACTGACCACCTCCAGGCGCTTACCCATTGTCTCTCAAGATAAGGAGGCCAAAGAAGAGAAGAAGAAAATTAACACACTCAGAAAAACCCACACCACATTTATGCATTACAGTGTTCTCATGAAAAAGGTATCCTTACAGTTAAAAGTCTCAAACTCCTCCCAGCTGCAATGGGTTGGATCTCCCAGTGTCCTTCTCAAAGCCAACACCCTCTTCGCTCACTTCTTCCATGCACCTTTGATTAGACTGGACTGGTTAATAAGGTAATCACTGGTGACCCTGTTGATTTTTTCTCCTCCGCAAACCTCAAGCCTTCAAATCGGGTTCGTTTCTTCGCAGCCTTTTGCTCTATTGGTGATCTAAGAACAGCTGTCTCCCGGAAAAAGAGTCCACTGGCCTCTCTCTCTCATTAGGCTGTACAGCTGACTGCTGTTCTTCCTTTTAACCTCTAGACCTAGGTAAACCTCTCAAACTTATCCAGATCAAAATTCAATAGTCGTTTGCCTTTTACAATTCTCAAGAGACTATAAGTCTGACCATAGCAAAACTACCTGGACCTTCCTTTGTTTCCATGCATTAAAAATTGCAACTTGAATTTCATTTTAGAGCCGTGGCTCCCTTTTTACAATCTGAGAGTCTGGGAGAGTGAAACTCATTGTCCTTTAGGTGTCACAACTTTGCACCCTGCTTTCAAAAGGGTCTTTGATCTGGGTTCCTTGTTCTCATGATAACCAAGACCCATGCCTTGTCTCTGGGCAGATTTTGAACAAGGCCACATGTTTCCTCCAAATGTCCATTTTACACTGCATTAAAGATCACAGCTTTTAAAATATAGCCATACCACAAATCCAGCATTCATGACACTATATCTTTAAAGTATAACCCACGACTGAAAGTTACAAAAGGAATTGAGACAATAGGAAAAAAATGTTCCTGAGCTGGCTTAGATGATGTTTCCTCTTTGAATGTAATTATTAATGAAAAAAAACTTGCATTTATATCGCGCCTGTCATGACCACTGGACCTCTCAAAGAGCTTTACAGCCAATTAAGCCACTTTTTGAAGTGTAGTCACAGAAGCAATTCTATGGCTTGTCTCCTTAATTGCAAACATCTCACGCCCATTGCATTGGAAAGTTTTTTTAAAAATCACTTTCTGACTGTGAACAATTACAAAATAAAGCAGAATGTCAGATACCTAAAAGGAAACTTTTGCAACAGAAGGAGCAATTGAGGTACAAAGGTTCCAGGTCAGGTGACCTCAAAAATATAAAGAAGTTGGTCTCTGTTAAGTATTGCAAAGCAGTGCAGTGGCAGTGCAGTGGCAGTGCAGTAGTGCAGCGTGCTCATTTGTGATCACAGAGATAAATTGATTGAGCTAAGAGATTCTGATTATAACTATTGCTCTGTTTATTCAGCTTACTGTGGAATAAATTCGTTTAATAATTGAAACCAAGCCTCGCGCCATCTAGTGTTGGCATGGTTTGCATTTGGAAGATTGAAGAAGTACAGGTACAAAAGACATTGTTACACCCCCAGGTCTTAGTATTGTACAAGTAGAGACAGAGCAGTCTGAGCCAACTGCCAGAAAGGTAAGAGACTCAGATTGTTTATGAGAGAGTCTGGAGCCATTAAAACTGAGAGGGCATGTCCAGCAGATTTTAATTCATGACACTTTCCAAGAGTGAAATGCAGGTTTAAAAGCACAGCACCAGCTGAGAGCAGTATTCAAAGCAAGAATGGAGGTCAGCTTTAGAGAGAGTTAAGAATTCTGGAAGAGAAAACAAGTATATTAAGAAAAAACTTAATTAACTAAACTGTAGCAACGTAATAGATCTGAGATCTTCACTTGAGGTCAGAGGAAATAGTAAACCAGCAATCGTTAATTCATGAAGAAAAACTAAAATTGGAGTCATCAAAAGTAGGAGCTGCTCATTTTTCTTGTGAGACACCTGCATAAATTATCTTTGAAGACTTAGAAGAACATTTTTATCGCCAAAAGATATGGAGGAGCCAAGGTGCATTAATTCAACTGCTCCACCGCGATAAAAAAGATGGGATCATGCCATTTGAAGTAATCAGCAAAAGAGTTGATATGATTGGATTATGAACGAAAGAGGTCGTCAATAAGGAAAATAAACAAAATATGAGACTTTTGGAACCCAGGAGTCGCTAGATGAGGAGCTATAAGACAAGTTGTCAATTAAAACATGGCAGAAAGATTTTCCAGCAAGCTAGGGAGCCATCAATAGAGTTTGGTGAGAGGTCATATAGTCAGTAATGCATGATGTCTGATTCTGTCAGAACAATTAGAAATGTTGGAAATCTGGATCTTTTAAGTTGTAAATCAGATGTCTGTTTGAAATAGCAACTTCCTGTTTTTGACCAGTCCAATTAGCCCCATTATAAAATCATATGTTGTAATTATCTCAGTCCCAGGATATCACTGCGGGAGTTCCTCAGGGTAGTGTCCTAGGCCCAACCATCTTCAGCTGTTTCATCAATGACCTTCCCTCCATCATAAAGTCAGAAGTGGGGATGTTTACTGATGATTGCACAATGTTCAGCACCATTCGTGACTCCTCAGATACTGAAGCAGTCTGTGTCCAGATGCAGCAAGACCTGGACAACATTCAGGCTTGGGCTGACAAGTGCCAAGTAACATTCATGCCACATAATTGCCAGGCAATGACCATCTCAAACGAGAGAGAATCTAACCATCTTTCCTTGATGTTCAATGGCATTACCATTGCTGAATCTCCTACTATCAACATCCTGGGGGTTACCATTGACCAGAAACTGAACTGGACCAGCCACATCAATGCTGTGACTACAAGAGCAGGTCAGAGGCTAGGAATTCTGCGGCGAGTAACTCATCTCCTGTCTCCCCAGTGCCTGCCCACTATGAACAAGGCACAAGTCAGGAGTGTGATGGAATACTCCCCACTTACCTGAATGGGTGCAGCTCCAACAACACTCAAGAAGCTCAACACCATCCAGGATAAAATAGCCCGCTTGACTGGCACCCCATCCACCACCTTAAACATTCACTCCCTTCACCACTGATGCACAGTGGCAGCAGTGTATGCCATCTACAAGATGCACTTTAGCAACTCACCAAGGCTCCTTCAACAGCACCTTCCAAACCCACGACCTTTACCACATAGAAGGACAAGGGCAATAGATGCATGGGAACACCACCACCTACAAGTTCCCCTCCAAGCCACACACCATCCTGACTTGGAACTACATCGCTGTTTCTTCACTGTTGCTGGGTCAAAACCCTGGAACTCCCTTCCTAACAGCACTCTGAGTGTTCCCATACCCCAAGGATTGCAGCGGTTCAAGAAGGCAGCTCACCACCACCTTCTCAAGGACAATTAGCGATTGGCAATACATGCTGGCATAGCCAGCAATGACCACATCCCATAAATGAATAAAAGAAAATTAGCTTTTCTGTCAGACCTAATAGTGGTGCTTTCTTGAGCACTTTTAGTTAATGAGGGGGACCTGGTCAATATAATTTAAGTAGGCATTACCTCTAAAGATGAACCGGCTAAGTCCATTTAACAATTGCAGAGCACAGCACAGCAATAGTGTTCTACTATCTGTCTGTGGGAGGCTGCCAACCCATTCCCAGAATATCGGGCGACATCAGCTGCTAACAACGCAACAGATCCTTGCTCTAAATGGTGCTGGATCAAACCTTGTTGACTACCTGTTCTATTAAGTATTTTTCACAGACAACTAGTATGTCAGTATTGTCGTAACAGCTACACTAGCAAGAAATGATAGGTTAGCCTGAGGCCATGAATTATTGTACACCAAGATGTCAAAAAACATCAATGGAAAAGAAATCAACAGGCACTTGGGGAGGTTTGAGTAAATTAAGGAGAGCCAGCATGGATTTATAAAAGGCATATCATGCTTGAATTTTTTGGTGAAGTAACAGAGAAGGTTGATGAAGGGAATGCAGTGGATGTTGTTATATGGATTTTAATAAAGCATTTGACAAAATACCACATAAAAGGCTGGTCAACAAACTTGAGGCTCATGGAATAGGAGGGTCAGTATCAGCTTGGATAAAAATTTGGCTTATGGACAGAAAACAGCGAGTTGTTTGGTAGTACAGAACTCGAGAATTTCTGAAAATAGAGACATGTTGTCGAAGCTTTTTGTCTTGCACTCATCAGGACAATACACAAGAATAACCAACGTAAGGGAAAACAACAACTTATACTGCATGAGAAGAGAGTGCTGACTGGTTGGCAAGTGAACTTTGATTGGTAGAGGCGTTGCCATGGAGAATGCACCAGTTTACAGTGACTGACAGTTAACTGCCAAGCTTTGTTTGAAATTTAAACCAGGCAGCATGACTCTGATTGGTCAAGGCATTGCCCTGAAGAATGAACCAGCGAATTGCTGTCACTTATTTTGTTCAGCTGAAACAGGCACAATGTGTGTCCATGCTGGCTGTACCCAACCAGCGCGTGCTTGCAAAACTCAAAACACAGTGTCCAACATTAGATGTGATTCTGCAATTGGACAAAATTTGCCAAGTAATCAGCAATGTGCTAAGAAAACCCATTTATGATTGTCAGAAGGGCTTGCAGTGTGGCGCATTTGCACATACTGGAAGCTATATGTATTAATACACAGGATCCTGTTCTTTGCAGACAGAAAGAACATGTACACACATTGCACCTGTTTCAGCTGAATAAAATAACTGACAGCCATTCGCTGGTTCATTCCTCAGGGCAATGCCTTGACCAATCAGAGTCATGGTGGCAGGACATATTGAGAGAGAATATGGAATCTTAGGCTTCATAAGTAAAGGTGTTGAGTACAAAAGCAGGAAAGTTATGCTGAACTTTCATAAAACTCTGGTTAGGCCACAATGAGAGTAATGCATCCAGTTCTGGTCACCACACTTTAAGAAGGACGTGAGGATCCTTGAGATGGTGCAGAGGAGATTTTAGCAGAATGGTTCCAGGGATGAAGGATTTTAGTTACAAGGTTAGGTTGGAGAAGCTGGTGTTGTTCTCCTTGGAGCAAGGGAGATTGAGGAGAGAAATAATCGAGGTGTACAAAATTATGACAGGTTTAGATTGCGATGAAACATAGGTATAATAGGCTTAATTAGGTAGAATTTAGATATAATTAATACATTATACCTTTTAGAATTAAAGATTGAATAAATGGTAAGTTTTCAAGACTCACTGAAATTTCCTCTTAAGAGCAGTGTTAAAAATCTATAAACATCCCTGTTAGAATAGAATGTGATCCAGAAACACCTTTTAAGTTGAAAAAAATCCATTCCAAGGTCTCTGTTTGAATGTAATTAGAAGATGAAACACACTGGGATATCTTATGTGAGGTCTGTACTGATAACTATAAACTTAATTAGTTGATAGTGTGAGTGATATAGACAGACTGACTCAAGAGGATGGTACAAGGTACCATAAAAATAGTAACAAGGTACAGATAATAAATTACCAAGTGGAATGGTACTTACAAAAAGAGATGTAAAGTAAACCCAATTACAAATATTTTGCACACATAAAAGCTCACAGCTTCAAGAGAAGGGAATTTCCAGCAAATACATTAAGTGGGAATGGTAGCTAATGATATTACCATATATGGATCTCAAAAGCAGGAAAACCACACACAGAAAGGTAACACCTACATTCTAAAAGATGAGATGATAGATTAGAAGCAGTATAAACATGAGAGCTTTGAATTTCATAAACAGACATATTGAATTCCTCATCAATGCTTCTCAACCTATGGTGCTCAGGGAATTTAAGGAAAAACTTTACTTTAAATTTTGATGGATATTCTAAGATATTTTGCTGTAACATTGTTAAGATTAAACTTTTAGATTCTATTTTCAAAATAAGATTATGTTTTATATCTCTTAGCAATCTTTGATATTGTAGTATACTTAGCTACTTAAAGTGTATTGCATATTCAACTCTTTAATAAAAACATAAAAGTTAATAAATCGTTTCATGTAGCATTCTGTTTACAACTACAAGAACCTCCTCTCTGTGTCTCCTTACGTGGGGAGATACTTATTGAAGACAGTTTCCCAGACCCTTATAATATCTGGGATATTTATGACTTAGCTATAATTATTTTTAAAATAGACTATCCGAAAGATAGTAATATTCTCTGTTAGTTTTCTTTCTATGAGGGAAGACTAGTTCAGTTCTTCAGACCCAAACAAGTGTCTGTAGGAATCAGTCTGGTCTGAACTTAATAAAGGCGACTTATAGGGGTGTACACTTGATTTGGTTTAGTCCCTCTAAGGGGTTAAGGTCAGAAATCACTTCAAGATAAGGTAAACAAAGAAAATTTATTCCCATTAGCTGATGGGCACAGATTTAAGGTTTTGGGCAAGAGGTGCAGGGCGGATGTGAGGAAGAACTTTTTTACACAGCGAGTGGTAATGACCTGGAACTCATTGCCTACAAGGGTGGTGGAAGCAGAGACGATGAATAATTTCAAAAGGAAACTGGATGGGCACTTGAGGAAAATAAACTTCAGGGCTCCAAAGATAGAGTGGGGGCATGTAACTGATTGGAATGGTCAACAGAGAGCCGGCATAGACTTGATGGGCTGAATGGCCTCCTTCTGTACCATAATGACAACATGACTCTAAGTGCAGATGTCACCCACATCTGAGGCCAGATGGGAGAAGCCAGAGGGATATACTGCGAAATAGTATTAATTCAGACATCCAAAATGACTCATAAGGATATCCACATATATTTTTGTTCCTATCTCTGACATTACCACTCCAGAAGGAGGTTTCTGTTTAACTGACCAAGCTCGTCAGTCTTGAATGCCTGGTATATATTGCCCAGTGACAAGACAGGTAGCTTTAATGAAGATCACGAAGGATATGTCTTTACTACAATATAAACCATCTGCTGTTATACAACAAACCTGACATCTAAATGACTCTATGACAATCTAATGTACCTAGTGCTACTCTGCCATCATCAACAAATCTGATGCCCTCTCGGGGACAAGCAGGACTGCACTGGATGCAAAGCATGTACTGTTTGCACTGAAACAAAGGATCATGGCAATGCAGCACAGTAGTTTTGACTCCCAAGTTTTTCCATTGCTCAGCATCCACCCTCATCCACTGCCAATTTTGTTAATAATATACTAATATTACTTTCTCTAAGGGATCCCTCTTATTTAAATCAGGACATAATACATGGTCCACTGCATATAATTAGAGTCTGGAGGCTTAAAATTGGACAAGGCCCAAAAACAGGCACAGGTATCGCAATGCGTCATTAACCCATGCCCATTTCTTACGCTTCAGGCAGCATGCAAATTTTATGCTGCCTGCTAATTTGTATAATAGCTAAACTCACTGCTGAGTGGCTGCACATCTGAGCATAGGGCCCAAGCTTGTGCAACGCTAGCACCACTTAAAGCTAGCCTGCAGTACTTGAACTCAGCCTGCATCTCTTAAAGGGGTGGTGCATTCTGGCTGGAGTAGGTGCTGGAACTGGTTGTAGTAGAGCACGTGAGCAGGAAGAACACTGAATCATGGTAAAACAGGGCAGAGAGCATGCTCCAAGCTTCTCTGACACTGCTCTAGATGCCTTGTGGAGGAGGTGGACAGGAGTAGAGAGTTCCTCCATCCACAGGGGCCCTGGAGGCCCTCAAGCAAAACTTTTCAAAGGCAGTGGGAGCAGATAGCCACAGAGATCACTGCCAGGAATCAAGCTCTGAGGAGCTGGATGCAGTGTTGCTAAAAGTTCAATCATACAAGTGGCCAAGTTTGATGAATGCATTTTCAAATACCATATCCTAGCAGTGTACCAGTAGCTTCACACATTGCACCACACCACCATCACTCACCAGTCAACAATCTCTATCAATCGTGACTCATACCTAACATTCATAGCTTCATCTCACCATCACCTGCTAAGCACTGCTGCAAGTCTGACACCCACAGCTCACAGCTTGCAACACTGCCAGCTTTTCAACCATGACAGGCACATCACTTAAACACATTGCACCACACTCATTGGCACACTTGCTTCTCTCTGGCAGGATAAGGTGCTGAATAACCTGAACAGTAGGAGCAAATCGACGGGGGACAAACATGGCTGGATGTCTTTACTGCCATGGAGCAGACAGTGCTCAGCATCATTATAGAGGCCATAACTGAGGTCATGGGCAGCAGAGCAGCTGAAACCAACAAAGATGATAATCTTCTTTCTCACTTTCACCTCATTCCACAATATCTTCCGACTTAGAAACTGCAGATGGTGTAAGCGTGAACCTCTTGCTTTCCACCACTGCACCCCACGCAACATCTCCCCCCACCCACCCCCAGCAAACTACCATCCTTTTACCCTGACCTTTCACATTTCAGATACCCAATATCTGAATCTTGGCCAGGCAGTGATGGAACAGCAAGGGACGGAAGAGCAGGAAGACAGCGATAAAGAGGAAACACTGTCACTCGCTCTCAAGCTCACTGCTCAAGTACTGATACTTTAGAGGGTAGCTTAGAGGCAAGACCTGCACGTGGTGAGACACCGGGCATGAATTGCCTGCAGCCAGGGCTGGAAACAAGGGTAGTGCAGGTGCCAGCTCTCCAGAGGCGAGGTCCCAAACAAGTTCTGCTGCAGAAGACTCAGATGAGGATTTAAATGGAGCAGCCTAATGAAGAAAGCTGATCGATATGCACACTGAAATGCTTGGCGCACTGGCAGGCCTGCCAGAAAGCCTATGGTCAATGTCAAGGAGCACGGAGGAGTCTAGCACCAACTTGGCACAGGGCTTTATACAGAGCTTGGAACCCATCCTTTCCAGCGTGGATGTGGTGACCAGCTCCATCAGCACACTTGCAGACCCATCCACAATGCCACGTCTAATGGCTGATATCTCAGCTTCCATTACAGCAGAAGTAGAAGCCAACCAGCGTCAGTGTGCTGCAGTGGTAACTCAGACTGAAGTCTTGCAAGGTCAACTTACTGCCACGCAAGTTCAACTGTTGGCATCATAGCTGCAGATACTAGGGCTGAAAGGGGCTTGCAGGGTGTCACAGCAGTCCAGCAATCTGTCTTCCAACAGATTATTAGGATTGCTAAGGCATGGCCACAGGGGAGTGGCAGTGGCTCCATGGAACACAATTCTTCTGTCCACTCTCAAGGTGACAGAATTTGTCCTCCCACCACTACCACTCCACCAGTGCTCTTGCTTCTGCCTGTCACCCAGCCAACCCAGACTGCTGCTGTCCATGGCGGTGTGGTACAGCACAAAGCCGGGTCACCTAGGGCCAGAGTTGTGCGAGGTCGTCCTGCAAGGTCATCTCCAGTCTCCCACAATGTAAGTTAGCAGCCTTCCACCAGCCATGCTGCAGCCACTGCATAGGAGCACTTGGACAGGCAAAGGCACACAGAAGAAAGGCACTAAAGGTGATTACTTCTGTATGAAATATGGCATGGTTTAAATCATAAATTTGGTCTGGAATGTTTATTTTATGGTAGCTTTTACTTTTATATTCAGTAACAGAGGAAGGTAAGATGTGGAACTGTTGGTGAATGGTGTTGCATTCACTGGTACCTCAGTCAGGTGAGTAGATCATGGACAGCCCAGCTAGGAAGTGGTTGTGTTGGTTGTCTCCTCCTTTCCTCTTCCTCCTCCTCAGCTGCTCACCATATAGTTAGAGGCAAGGGCCCTTCTCTCATGATGATGAGGTTATGCACCATGCAGTAGACTACAATAAATCATGACACGTGCTCTGGCGAGGACAACAGGCTTCTCCAGAGTAGTTCAGGCTAGGAAGTATTGTTTAAGTACCCCAGTGGTCTGCTTAATCACATTTCATGTGGCAGCGTGGCTTTTGTTATATGCAGGCTGCCCAAATGTGTAGGTGTGTGAGATATGCTGAGGAGTCATGAGCCATGTCATCAAAGGATAACCCTCGTCACCCAGCAGCCACTTTTGGTTTTTGTGGTGGCTCAAATGCAGATGGTGTAGTGGACTTCCACAGAATGAAGACATCATGGTTGGTCCCAGGATACCTGGCATTGACCTGCATGAATACATATGGTGTCACATCATTTGGACACTGAGGGAGTGAAATCCCTTTCAGATGCGATACATCTCAGAGTTGACATGTGGCACCCACAAAATGATGCGCATGCAGTCAATGGCACCTTGCCCCACGGGGAAACATGAAATCCTCACAAAGCCATGTGCTCACGAACAAGAGAGAATGAAATGTATTCAGCTGTCCTGAAATGTAATCCCAGTGACTGCCCTTATGCAACAGTGGATGGCAAACTGAGAGTTGTTGCTAATACCATCTGCTCCAGCCTGTAAAGAGACAGACATATAAATTCACAGTCACTGGCAATACTGTCCTCACCCTGCTTTGAAGTTGTAGTTTTGGTTACAGCAGGTGGCAGATTTTAGTGAGCACCATCCTAGTAAAGCGCAGACATCTGGCACACTGTTCCTCACTGAGATTCAGCTAAGAGAATTTCTCCCTGAACATTCTGGACAGATATGACCTCCTGCTGAGAGCCCTTCTCCACCCTCTTGCAGCAACTTATCCTGCTCTGTGTCTCCTCTGCTCATTCTGCCAATCATGCTGTAGGCCAAGGAGGATGCAAATTACTGCACCCATGGCTGGGACCAAGCGGTTTCTGCAGAAACCTCGAAGTCAGGATGTGTCACACCTCTCCCTGTAGATTTTGGCATCTTCAAACATCTCTGGAAACCAGTTAGTATAAATGGGTGATTGTTGGTCGGCACAGACTCGGTGGGCCGAAGGGCCTGTTTCAGTGCTGTATCTCTAAAAATAAAAAAAACATCGGTGGTGGGGGGGTGTCTTTCCTGCTGTTGAACACATGTTCAGCATGCATGTTTAAGAGAGGACGTTAGCTGGAGTGTTGAGATCCAAAATGGCAGCGCTGGCGTCAAATCAGCATTACAAGCTGATTGATGTCATGATATCCTACTCTACATACCTCTGGCGGACACTCCCTGCATGCATGCTAAAACCCTCACCAAAATAGCGTCCAGAGTAGCTAGCTCCACAAGTGTGCGTGCGTGCCGCAGGCCACATTTTGGAGGGAAAATGGCACCTCTAGCTCCGAAAAACAGGCCACTAGGGAGCTGAATTTCATGGCCCGGATATGCTCTACATCGCTTTATTAATTCGAATTTAGAAGCTTTCTTCCAAATGCTACATCTCTTGCAGGGTCAGAGCTGGGACCATTCTTGCAAGATCAAACACATCTGTCATTGAGCATTTTCTCTATGTAACAGAAAATCTTCTGGGGCCGAACAAAAACTTTTCACAGGAGAGTTACTACTTACTATAGTCCACAGATCTAATCAATTCACTGAAAATAATGTTATTCCTAAAATTTGGCTTTAGAATCTGCCTTATTTGTTTATTGCATGATATGTACTGCTAAAGGGAACAACAACCTTATAAGCCTCAATGCAACAATCAAGAAAGATCAGTAAACCTTCCAGTAGATTTGTATGACTGTGATAGTCATAGGCTCCGAGGGGTTTAACGTCATTGTTTACTGATCTAGATTGGACTTCAGCTCAACAGAGTTGCAGATGGTGATCTATGAAGAGCGATTTGTTATGTTGCCTTCTTGTTTTACTTTGTGAAAAAATATATACACAGCTCGAAGCAATCAGCACTGTGTCATCTGGTGAATTTCGCCGAGATTTAAGCTTGATGTTTGTGCAAAGAAAATGAACTAATTTCCTCAGTGCTCATTTTTCTTTCCATAAATATTGTTCTGCCAATGTTTCACTGGAACTACTTTTCCATCATACAGAACCTATTAGACCTGTTACTTAAATTGCAGAGGTATTAGACAGGCAGCTAACTTATCTATTTTAAGTATGAGGAGTAGTGTGCTAAATAAAGTTCCATATCTGGAACCTAGCATCAGGTTTAATACAGAAACCCATTCGCACATCATAGCTTGTACTGTTGATTTGCTTGTGCATGGCAATGCTTCAATTGCTGTGTGTCCATGGAGAATCTGTAGCTGTCTGTGGTAGCATGGTTGGAAGTAAGGTGGAGACTGGTAGGAGTAAAGGAAGGGTCTTGTTTTGCAATAGTTGATGTAGTGTAAATGCATCATGATCTGAAGCATGCTCGTTAGTGATTTAGTCAATCATAATAACAGAGATTGGCAGGTGCCTGAGGTGGATAGATAAATGAGATATATTTATAAATCTACGCATGTTAAAAACTGCAGAATATGGTACAATGTCTTCCACCATAAAGGATTCCAAATTCAATGAACTAAATGTAATTTTAAGAAAACACAAAAGCTCTCTGCTTCTAACTTCAAGCATTGTACCAGCACAGAATACAGAAAAGTGACGTGATATTTAGATTCCTCCTCTTCTGATGTGTGCACTCTTGAATTCCTTTACAGTGAAGTTGTGGTCAAATAGGTCAGAGAACAACGTCCATCACCTTGCCTCTGGTGCTGCATTACAGTCTAAATAATTAGAGAATTTTAAAGCCAATGCCACCACGTTATCTGAAAGCAATTCACTGAAGCAGAATCAATCATGACTATGACATGATTCCTGTCCCAATCATGGCTCCAATGGTCTAGTGATACTGCCTTTGGGAATTAGAACCAATGAAGAAATAGAATCCTTGGCAACCCAAAAGAATGAGATGTATTGTAACATTGTAGTACAGTGATACAAAGCAACACAACCATCAGGTGAATCAGTTTTATCTATATTGTACCTATTTACTTGCATTCAGATAGGTCAGTGTTACATTGAAGGAATTAATATCAAAAAAGTTCCATTGCACAAGTATTGTACAAGTCCATTCAAATCAATTCTCCAAAGGCACACCATAAATATTACTGGACATTTAATCTATCCTTGTTGGTACTGCAGTGTTTCCCACCGTGCTTTTGTTCCTGGCCATGTTTATAAATTGCAAAATATAATTGAGTTTTATTCATTCATTCCGAGACAACTACAGCATTGTACATGAATGCCAACACCCAGCCATTTCTTTACAGCTGTTGACCTTCTTTAAAAAAAATCCATAAAATGAGATCAAAATAAAACTAAGTGAAATGTACCAAAAACTCTCTCTTCTCAACCAGTTTCATTGCCATTCTGTCCTTAAGATCCCATTTTTCAATGAACCACAATTCATTCTATTCATTCTCTGTATGAACTAAAACATCCAAATTAATTTCTGCTTCACATTCACACATTTGTCATTAAAACCACAAGAAATCGAGGAAGTCAAGAAAAAAAGAAAGACATGCATTTATGGAGTGCCTTTCACAACCACCAGATGCCCTAAAGCGCTTTCAGCCAATGAAATATTTTTTTGAAGTGTTGTTACTGTTGTAATATAGCAAACACTTTGTTATTAATTAGCACACAGCAAGCTCCCACAAACAGCAATGTGATAATGACCAGATAATCTGTTTTTGTAATGTTGAGGGAGAAATACTTTTCAGGATACCAGGGATTACTCCCCTGCTCTTTTTCAAAATAATTCATGGGATCTTTTATGCCCACAAGAGCCCAGAGGGAACTTCGGTTTGATGTCTCATCCAAAAGACAGTACCTCCAACAGTGCAGCACTCCCTCTGTACTGCATTGGAATGTCAGCCTGGACTTGAGCACATAACCTTCTGACTCAGAGACAAGATTGCTACTCACAGAGCCACAGCTGCACTTACTATTAGATTAAGATGACTATTGTAATGGCTTTTGAAATAGCTTTCACTTGTTGCATATGTTCAGTTTTATTGAAATTTTTGACTTTTTATCTCCCTTTCTCTCTCTCTCTTATACATACACTTCAGAACCACTAAATACCAAAAACACATGACTGGACTCGAGCCCAGAGGTGAGTTCCGTGTGGGGGTGGCATGTTTTGAGGTCAGCAAACCTGGAAGAACAACCTCTTTAATTTTTTTGCTGTCAGGTTCCCACCCACAGGCAGCCTGATTAGCTGAGGAGATCAGATAGGTGTAGTGAGGGTGTGGTCCCGATCAAGGACTTGGTATCTAATAGTGGTCAGGTGGTGAGCAGATGGTGGTCAGCAGGGGATGGGGGTGAGCGGTGGAAACAGATGGTGGCCAGGGGTTCCAGTATGTGGTGATCCAGTCGTGGTTGAGGGGGTGTGTAATGATGGTTTGGGGGGTGGGGGGGGGGGAAGCATAGAAATCATAGAAAATTTACGGCTCAGAAAAAGTCCACTTGGTCCATTTCCGCCCACTGAAAATGAGCCACCCAGCCTATTCCCACTTTCCAGCATTTGGTACATAGCCCTGCAGGTTACGGCATTTAAGGTGTATATCCAGACTCCTTTTGAATGAAGTCAGGGTTTCTGTCTCTACTCACCTAACAGGCAGTGAGTTCCAGACCCCCACAACCCTCTGGCTGAAAAAAACTTATCCTCATATTCCCTCTAATCTTTCTACCAATCACTTTAAATCTATGCCCCCTAGTCACTGACCTCTCTGCTAAGGTAAACAGGCTCTTCCCATCCACTCTATCCAGGCCCCTCACAATTTTGTAAATCTCCCCTCAGCCTCCTCTGTTCAAGGAGAAAAACCCCAGCCTATCCAATCTTTCCTCATAGCTGCATTTTTCCATTCCAGGCAACATCCTCATAAATCTCCTCTGTACCCTCTGCTTGCAATCGCTTCCTTTCTGTAAAGAGGTGACCAGAACTGCACATAGTGCTCAAGTTGTGGCCTAACTAATGATATATACGGTTCCAGCATAACCTCCCTGCTCTTATATTCTATACCTCGGCTAATAAAGGAAAGGATTCCATATGCCTTCTTAACCACCTTATCGGCCTGTCCTGCTACCTTCATGGATCTGTGGACATTCACTCCAAGATCCCTCACTTCCTCTACAACTCTTAATATTCTCCCATTAACTGTATATTCCTTTGCCTTGTCTGACCTCCCCAAATGCATCATCTCACTTCGAGTTGAATTCCATTTGTCACTTTTCTGCCCACCTGACCAGTCCATTAATATCTTGCTGCAGTCTACAGCTATCGTCCTCGCTTTCAACCACATGGTCAATTTTCGTGTCATCTGCAAATTTCTTGATCATTTACAGCAATTGATGGTGATTGGGAGCTCCAATGGTGGTCAGGTGGGGAGCAGATGATGGTTGGGAGTTCCGATGATGATCAAGGGGTTGTTTCCAATGGTAGTTGGGGGATTACAATGATAGCCGTGGGCTCCAATGCGATCGGTGGGGTGCAGACAGATCACAGGGGGTGAAGGGGCATGGGTTTACTGGATAGCTTGTTGGGCCTGGAGGTAACGCTCCTGCTCCTCCTGGTCCACAGGCAATGCTATAAAGGCACTTATCTTATGGATTCAGCCCCTCACCTCCTTTCAGCTGTCGGGTTTCCTGAGGCCTGGGAAATCCACCTGACATGTGTTGAAAATAGAATGACCATTAAAATGAAGGCAGGCAGCCTTATTATTACACTTAAATGCCCAAACTACCTTCCATGAGTTGGTTGGTTTGAACGGATGTGGGACAAGGGGCAGGCGACCAAAGTCTGTTGCATTCCTGTTTCAGATTTTTCTCTGACCCAACCTCAGCTCACCAGTTTTTGGAAGTTAAGATTCAGCCCAAAGTGTCTACATCCTCTTAACTGATCTCTATTAATTGGCCTGATATTATTTTAGAGCAATAATCTTTAAAGAGACTCAGATCTACACTTCAGCAGAAGAGTAATATATGAGTGTAGAAATGCTGGTCAGATCTGCAGCACAACCTGTTTGGAGGAGATGGGGATAGAGGGGTTGTTACATGACCCAAAAGTACTTCGTTGACCTACTCCATTATTTTGCTGGTGACTTTTAGTGACATGTTTGAGGGTGTTCTTCACAAGGGTCCACGGAAGTTCTAATTTACTGTATTTCACCTTATGTCATGTCTATTATAAAGGATGTGATAGCAGAATACCTGGAAAGCATAAACGGGATTGGGCAAAGTCAGCATGGGTTTACGAAAGAGATGTCATGCTTAACAAATCTACTGGAGTTTTTCGAGGATGTAACTAGTAGAATACATAAGGGAGAGCCAGTGGATGTGGTGTATTTGGATTTTCAGAAGACTTTTGATAAGGTCCCACATAAGAGGTTAGTGTGCAAAATTAAAGCATTGGGCGTAATATACTGGCATGCATTGAGAATTGATTGACAGACAGGAAACAGAGAATAGGAATAAACAGGTCTATTTCCGGGTGGCAGGCAATGACTAGTGGGGTACAGCAGGGATCAGTGCTTGGACCCAAGCCATTCACAATATATATTAATGGCTTGGGTGAGGGAATTAAAAGTAACATTTCCAAGTTTGCAGACGACACAAAGCTGGTGGGGACTGTGAGCTGTGAGGAGGATGCAAAGAGGCTCCAATGTGATTTGGACAAGTTGGGTGAGTGGGAAAATGCATGGCAGATGCAATATAATGTGGATAAATGTGAGGTTATCTACTTTGGTTGTAAAAACAGAAAGGCAGATTATCTGAATGGTGATAAATTGGGAAAGGGGGAAGTGCAATGAGACCTGAGTGCCTTTGTACATCAGTTGCTGAAAGCAAACATTCAGGAGCAGCAAGCACTTAGATAGGCGAATGGTATGTTGGCCTTCATTGCAAGAGGATTTGAGTACAGGAGCAAGGATGTCTTACTGCAGTTGGTGAGACCACATCTGGAGTATTGTATGCAGTTTTGGTCTCCTTATCTGAGGGAGGATGTTCTAGCCTTGGAGGGAGTGCAAAGAAGATTTACTAGGCTGATTCCTGGGATGGCAGGATTGACATATGAGGAGAGATTGAGTCGACTAGGCCTATATTCACTAGAATTTAGGAGAATGCGAGGGTATCTCATAGAAACCTATAAAACTCTAACAGGACTAGACAGGCTAGATGCAGGGAGGATGTTCCCGATGGCTGGGGAGTCCAGAACCAGGGGGTCACAGTCTCACGATATGGGGTATGCCATTTAGAACCGAGATGAGGAGAAATTTCTTCACTCAGAGGGTGTGGAATTCTCTAGTGCAGAAGGCAGTGGAGGCCAAGTCATTAAATATATTCAAGAAGGAGATAGATATATTTCATAATGCCAAAGGGATCAAGGAATATGGGGAGAAAGCGGGAACAGGGTACTGAATTAGACAATCAGCCATGATCATTTTTGAATAGCGGAGTAGGCCTGAAGGGCCGAATGGCCTACTCCTGCTCCTATTTTCTACGTTTCTATGTTCCTGCCCTTAAAAAAGAATCCTGTGAGTTAATGTGAGCTGTGCAAAAAAAGATTTCTAATAATATTAAAAAGATATCGACTGTGCACTTGCTCCACATCTTGGTCTATCACACTTCAGTTGTCACACAGAAATTGTTGCGTCACACTTATATTAAAAAAAGAGATATTGGGCCAGATTTTCAAAGCAGGGCCAGGAACCTGATGCCCGGATGAATTCCAGGTCCCAAGACTGCACCTCCACTGCGTTGCTCTAATTGGGTAGGAGGCGAGCTTGGTGCCTGGCGCCAGTGGCAAAGGCATTCGGCAGCCATGTTGGGGGCTGCCACTGCCTTACCAAAGAGAGTGGGCAGCTCCTCAGAGGGCCAACAGCATAAAGGGATGTGACAAAGTGCAAACGGCCAAAACAGAGGTACTGCGTATATTCTGTCGCAGGATACTGAAGGGCCTGATAATTTTAAACATTAAAAAAAAACTTTTCCTTCCCCCGCAGCAAATCCAACAGCCGTGCACTAACATGCACCATGGTTCACCGAAATCTCCATTAAAAATTGCAACGCCGACCTCCACAGCCCGTTAATTCGGCTCCTAAAGGAGACTTCAGGATCCAGAGATGACCTCCGGGACCATGACTTTACATCATGCCTGCTCGGGGTCACGACTCCACTGGCATTTAAAATCTAGTCTCTTATTTTGAATATTAAGAAAAATTCTCAAAGACACACCAGAGTCAAGGCATATGGAAGCTTTTAATTGGTGCCAGCAATCACACTTAAAAAGACAACCAAAGACAAAAACATACAAGACTAAATAGCAAGTAAAGTCAACATGAACTCACTCATTACTTTTAATTAAAAGCAATCAGATACTGTACCCTTGAAATTAGTTTCACATTAGCAGTAGAATAATGCATCATGATGTGATGAGCTAAATGTGACCCTTTAATGATTAGTGCTGTTTAGTAATGGCACAGCAGTCCTATCATTCTAAAATATTTATTAACATCAACACTACGATATATCGATTAGACATATAGACTGATATAGTTGGAGCGAGAGAGGGCAAGGTCTTGAATATTGCACGTTCTCTCTTATTATGGCAAGTATCCAATATTGCTGAGAAAATGACAAGAGGAGTGATACTTCAGCTCCGATGATCAAAGAGACAGTGATCCACAGTTAAACTCAGCCCTGATATTTGTCAAGAACAGCAGATGTAAATGTCAATGCTCATCAATAATTGGTGGAATTGGAATACAGCTCATTATAGAAGCACCCATAATTTTTATAATAGGTCTCTGGTTGCATGCAGAATTGAACCCTACTGGTGAGATAATATCCACAGACATTACTGTGAATAACAGCAAAGACCATCACATGTCAGATTCCTCCTGAAATATTTATTATCCTCACAATGACACTTTGGGATCCACCACATAATGTATCCCTCACAAAGCAGTTAAAAATGGGCAAAGTAGCCTCAAACCATGACCCAGAATACAGATAAGTCTTCTGCTTCATCAATAATCCTGTTACAAGATTTGCATGTACACAATTGAGAGACAGGGCCAACTCTGCCAGTGATGTGCCATCCATTAAAGTTAGCGCATTACTAAACTAGCTTGCATCACAAATCTCTCTACGAATACCAATGTCTCAAAAAAAACAAACAAAAAGCCCAAATGCAAAACATACAATCGTGAAGGAATATTTTCACTAAGGAGGCATGTGATTTGGGTCTAGATGATAGTAGATTTACAAATTACATTTTCTGTTCCCGGCTTCACTTAGTAATTTCGAGTTCTTTATTCATGAAATATTTCCTTCCCTTCCACACACATCATAAACATGTGGGCCTGAATTTTCGAGGACCCTGAAGATGGAAATGGAGGCAGGGAGGCCATGAAAATACCAGCGCTGGACAGCTTGTCAGTTTCAAGACCTCGTTCCCGCCGCCGGCAATAATCACCAGGGTGGAGGGAGGGCGGCACAGAAATCCCACTTCCTCCCAATTAAGGGCAACTGAGGCTGTTTAAAAGCTCGTTACGAGCTTGTGAAGGTTTGAGATTTAGATTTTTAAAAGGGCGCTTGGGTAACACATGCCTTCTGAAAGAGATCAGCTGCAGAGCGGCAGGTAAAGAATGGGGAGCCAGTCATGGCTGCCCCAGTGCATCACCCCAGCCCCATAAAAGGGTCAGCGGGGCAAAAGAGGACTCAACTCCTGGTAAGGGAATGGCCTTGGTGCTGCGCAAGTGACAGGGAGAGTGGACACTCTGTGGTTGGCACCCCCTGGCATCATGAAGAAGAGCAAGGGGCAAGATTGACAAGGACAACTGGGTTGCCACCTGCCCAGAAGGAAGTCTGCAGCTGACAATGGAGGCACGCATCTCAGAGTTTAGGCTTAGTGGCAATGAGGGGCAGAATCCTGTGCAGCAGGAGGGTATGGGAGAGGAAAGAGGGGCAGGAAGGCAACAGAGGTCATACCCTCAAGACAGGATCTACTGCCGAAAACAGAGCTACCTGCAGATGACCCAGTGCTACAGGAGACTGTGTCTCTCCAGGCAAAGATCACAGACATCTGTGACCTCATCGTTGAAGACCTCGCACCTCGCAGCACTGGTCACTATGCCCTGCAAGTGACCATTAAAGTCACTGTGGTCTGGACATTCTTCACCTCTGGCTCCAAGGATAAGTTACAGAGCTTAGTGGCATCTTGCAAATGGCAGCACACCACTGAATCTCAAAGGTCACTGATGCCCTCTTTGCCTGAGCTGGACAGCACATTTACTTCATGAGAGACATGGCCTCGCAGGGACAGCGGGCATTGGGTTTCACCTCCATCACTGGATTCCCCCTGGTGCAGGGCATAATCATTTGCACTGATGTGGCTATCAAGGCACCAACTGACCACCCAGTGAGATTCATCAACAAGACGGGATTCCACTCCCTCAACGTTCAACTGGTCTGTGACCACAAGAGCTTCCTTCATGTGTGCGCTCACTTTCCTGGCAGTTGTCATGACTCTTTCATCCTCCATCAGTCCAGGCTGCCTCAAATCTTCACTCCAACCTCCAAAGTGCGTGGATGGATCCTAAGGGACAAGGGATATCCCTTGAAGAGAGGGTACTCACCCCTTTATGGGAGCCCCATACAGAAGTGATACAACCAGAACTACCTGCTCACAAGGACCGCCACTGAGCAGGCCATCGGGCTTCTGAAGATGTAATTCCAGTACCTGGACTCGTTGGATGACACCCTCCAATATTCTCCTGCAAGGGTCTCGGTCATTGTGGTGGTTTGTTGCATTCTCCATAACATGGCCCTCCAGAATGGTGTGGACCTTGAGGATGGTGAGCCTCTGGAAGGAGACAACTCATTGAGGAAAGAGCAGGAGCAGGTGGTGTGAGAGGAGGAGGAAGTGCAGGCAGAGGAAGATGGCTCAGAACAAAGAGGTGCCTCTGCTATATGACAAGGTGGCCGGGCACAGCTCACAGCACAAAGGGCTCGTGAGGATGCCACGAATATCAGGAATCTCCTGATTCAGGAAAGTTTCAACTCAGCCCTTCTGAAACAGGTTGAGGGGCATGGTATGGAAGGGTGTCCAAGATACCTACGCTAGCACATGCATGGAAGACGCAGCCTGGAACTTCTAAACACTTACCACCAATGAAAGAAGCACATCAGCCCAAAGGCTTTGCCCTCACCGTGGAGGATCCCAT
This sequence comes from Heterodontus francisci, assembly GCF_036365525.1. Lineage (NCBI taxonomy): Eukaryota > Metazoa > Chordata > Chondrichthyes > Heterodontiformes > Heterodontidae > Heterodontus > Heterodontus francisci. Next base: position 67,709,558 of record NC_090388.1, read on the forward strand.
TATGTCTTTCACCACTTCATACAACTTTTCCTGCTACTGCAGCAATAAAAGCACCCCCAGATGTGTGCCTTAAAATGTCATCCTTTATAAAGTGTTGAGAGAGGAAAGCAGTTCACAGAGGCAGTAGGAAGACACCCTAGTAACCCACTTAGTGCTCTGCACGACATGGTGGTCTCCACACTCAGCCACACCTACACGGTGTTCCTCGTGTAGCCTCGGAAGAGCTGGAGGCAGCCTCTCACTTGCCTCAGCTTGCGGCTGAAAAGCATGTGGCAGTCATTCTCTTTGTGGAGGTGCAGGGGCAGCCTCTGTCACTTGGCCCTGCTGCACAGATGGTCCCTCAATCAGAGGGGCCAAGGAGGCCGAGGATGATTAGGGTGCACCCTCCTCCATGACACCCTCAGCTCTTGCCAGGCACTCTGGATGCCTGGAGGAGGACACCAGCTGGGGCGCTGCCTAAATCCCCTCCAAGGATCTCTGTGTCACCAGCACTACTGATGGGTCCACACTACCCAGCATCTCATGGATCCTATGGACGTCAGCGCACAGTTCATGCATCCACTCGGAGTGATGCCACATATGGCTCTCCAAGAGGTTGGCTACTCTCTCTACGGAAGAGCTCATGCATTCATAGCCCTGAGCCATGGTGACGCATATGAGTTAGATGGACTCCTCCATCATCTGCTCAAGACCCTACACTGCCTCAGGGAACTCCAACAACTGGCAGCAAAACTCCTGCTGTTGTTCAAGGTAGAGGCTTCTTTCCTGTGACTCCTGAGGCCCTGTACTTGTGCCCAGTGAAACAGGGATGGGTCTGTCCTCCCTCCTCTAAGGGGAATTGATCACAGCTGCATCTGCCTCTGACACCTCCTCCTGCCCTCTAGTGCCGTGATCATCACCCTGTCCCACCGTTTCTAATGCGCGCGAGGACCCACCGAGGTGAGAGTATCTGAACTGGTGGACAGTGTGCTCATAAAGTGATGGTGTTTCTTCTTTTTCCTCGTGTAGCTCAGGTCCTGTCGAGGTAGAGGGAGAGGGTGTCCTGGATTGGACATCTGCACCTGTGGGAGACACAAGAAGAGAGGATGAAACCTAGCCTGGGAAAGTGGAAGCCTCTGCAGTGCTGAGGCTACCCAATGTTACTCAGTGCACCCCCACATAGGCAGGCAGGCAGTGAAGGCCTGTCTGGAGCACAGATAATCCAGCTTGCTGCTGGGTGCTTGATTCCAGGCAGTTGATCTGCCCCCCATCACATTGGGAAACAGAAGGCCGACTGGAAAATCCCAGTCAGCCTCCTTAACTTACCTTTAACAAGGGTCTTAATGAGCTTAATTGGCTGCCTGCCTTGTGGGGACACACAGCCCTGCTAGCTCCAAACCCACGTCAGCCAAAGTTGTCGATACAAGGAACAGGTTCAGGAAACTGAAACACGCCGGCTGGTCAAGGTATTTTCAGGCACCATCCACTTCCATTTCTGAGCTTGGCCTGATAAACCTCCGTGATTTGGCAAAAGCAGATTGGAAACAGTTCTTGAAGCTAAATCAGTGTCAGAGTAGCGGGAGACATTCAATGAGGAGATATTGAGGGTTCAGAATAAATATATTCTGATAAAGAAACATGGTGGGACTCCCAAATCTAAAGACTCCTGGATATAAAGTAGCAGACAGGACAGGATAAGGCAAAAAAGGGGCGCTTATGTCAAACACTCAGTACTGCTAAAAGCCAAGAGGAGTATAGAAAGTGCAGGGATGTAATTAAAAGGAAATTAGGAAAGCATAAAGAGGGCATGAAAAAATATTAGCAAGTAAAATCAAGGATAACCCAAAAATGTCTTCAAACTATGTAAAGAGCAAGAGGAAAACTAAGGGAAGGGTACATCCTGTTATAGGGATCATATCGGTAACTTGTGTATGGAGTTAGAAGTTATGGGCATGGTTCTTAATGAATACATTACATCTGTCTTTATAAAAGAGGGGGACAATGCTGACATTGTATTTAAGGAGGAGTGTGAAATATTAGATGGATAAACATAGTGACAGAGGAAATATTAAGAGGTTTAGCATCTTTGAAAGTTGATAAATCACCAGGCCCACATGAAATGTATCCCAGGCTGTTAGGAGAAACAAGGAAATAAATAGCAGAGGCTCTGACCATCATTTTCTAATCCTCTCTAGATACAGGCATAGTCCTGGAGGACTGCTAACATTGTAGAGTTGTTCAAAAGGGAGAAAGGGATAGACCAAGTGATTGTAGGCCAATCAGCCTAACCTCGGTGGTGGGCAAATTCATAGAAAAAATTCTGAAGGACAGTATTAATCATAATTTAGAAAGGCATGGATTATTCAAGGACTGTTAGCATAGATTTATTAAAGGAAGGTCATGTCTGACTAACTTGATTGAATTTTTTGAGAAGGTAACAGGAGGGCCGTTGAGGGTAGCACGTTTGATGCAGTCTACATGGATTGTAGCAAGGCTTTTGACAATGTTCCACGTGGCAAACCGGGTCAGAAAGTAAAAGCCCGTGGAATTCAAGGGAAATTCGCAAGTTGGATACAAAATTGGTTCAGGGGCAGGAAGTAAAGGATTAAAAAAAGGATGTTTTTGTGACTGGAAGGCTGTTTTCAGGGAGGATGCGCATGGCTCAGTACTGGGTCCCTTGCTTTTCATGCTATATACCAATGATTTAGACTTAAATGTAGCCATCATAATTAAGTTGTAGACTACAGGAAAATATCAATGGACTGGTCAGGTGGGCAGAAATGTGACAAATGGAATTCAATCGGGAGAAGTATGAGATGAGGTAATGCATTTGGGGAGGGCAAACAAGGCAAGGGAATACACAATAAATGGTAGGATACTGAGATTTGTCGAGAAACAAAGGGACCTTGGAGTGCATGTCCACAGATCCCTGAAGGTAGCAGGATAAGTAGATAAGGTAGATAAGAAGACACACTGGATACTTTCTTTTATTGCACAGAATATGAAAGGGGGGTTATGGTAGAATTGTATAAAACACTAGTTAGGCCACAGCTATAGAGTACTGTGTACAGTTCTGGTCACCACATTACAGGAAGGATTTAATTGCACTCGAGACAGTGCAGAGGCAATTTATTGGATGTTGCCTGGAATGGAAAATCTTAGCTATGAGGAATGATTGAAAAGGCTCAGATTGTTTTCTTTGGAACAGAGGAGACTGAGGGGAGATTGAATTGAAGTTTATAAAATAATGAGGACCCAGAGAGAGTGGAGAGCACGGACCTATTTCCCTTAGCAGAGAGGTCAATAACCAGGGAGCATAGATTTAAAATAATTGGCAGAAGGATTAGAAGGGAGTTGAGGAGGAGGTATTTCATCATGAAGGTGGTGGGGTTTTGGAACTCACTGCCTGAAAGGTTGGTGGAAACAGAAACCCTGATCACATTTAAAGAAGTACTTGGATATGCACTTGAAGTGTCTATCGTAATTTACGAGGCTACAGTCCAACATCTGGAAAGTGGGATTAGGCTGGATAGCTCTTTTTGGCCTGCACAGACATGATGGGCTGAATGGCCTCCTTCTGTGACATAAATTTCTTTGATTCTACGACTGATTCTAAAGTAATGAACTTCATCGATGTGGATAAAATAATATAGTTGGTGATTATCGTCTCAATTTGCTGTCACAATCATGTCAATTAGATTAATCAAGTTGTAGAGTACATTTGAAAGTCCTCAAGAGTGCAGCATACAGTTATCTCAAGTTATTTATCCCTATCAGCCACAGGAGAATTTACAGTTGCTTATCGCTTCAAGATAACTAAAACTCTTTGGCTAGAAGCAGTTTTGTCAATTGGAGAATTTGCATGGTTAGAGGAGAGCCATGATGCTGATCCCCACCAGCAGAGCTGATTTACAGGGGAAAACCGAGAACCTTGAGTTTTTCATCCATGAAGAGAGGCATGTGAGGAAGGATTTTATTTAGTGATGAAAGAGAGAAATCTTGAACTGTACTTCTAATTAAACTGCAACACTGGGACAAAGCATCTGAGCTCAAAACTGGTGAAAGGAAAATTTCTGACTGAGATCTGGAATTTCTTCATACAAACAGTGATCAACATGTGGAATGGGATGAATTATCACGTGGATTAGCCAAGGCCAAATCATCTGGTTCTGATGACTCATCGACCTGAAACGTTAGATCTGTTTCTCTCTCCACAGATGCCACAAGACCTGCTGAGTATTTCAAGTACTTTTTGTTTTTATTCCAAATCATCTGGTATCATTTAGATGCTGTGATGAGGGGGCTGCGAGGCATTTCTCAACTGCTGAACAAAGATGAGGTGAATAACCTTCCTCACCTGTATCTATATTGCATCATGGCTAGTGGAAGGACAAGAGTGCAAATTAACTGATTGATAATGTGACCTTATCGCCTGCCCCACACAGATCACTAGAACCCTGAAATACACACAAGTGGCTGGGTTTTAACTTTCTGACCCGCTCCAAGTGGGGGAGGCCGGCAGCACGTAGAGAACCCGGAAGTTTCAGCAGCTCGTTTGTCAGTGACTTTTTAACTCAGCCATTGCATCTGCATCTGACTTCCAGATTTTCAACCAATTAGAGCAAGCAGGCATGAAGACAACCCACATCAGTCTATTTCAGCTTAACTATTCAAAGTGACCCTGCTAGGATGAGACCTGTAGCATTGTAGAGGTCTTTAGACGGAGACAGAACCTGCAGCAATGGAAGCACAACATAGCAAGGCAGCACCAGGCTTCATCGATGTCTCTCTAGATATAATGCTGCAGGTTGTAAGACCCCACAGAGAGATTCTGTTCCCTGCTGACAGGAGGAAGAAGCCTGCCTCTGAAAACAAACAGGCATGGTTGGAAATCACTAAGGAGGTCAGCAGCAGGAACGTGGTGCCATGATTCTTGATGCTGTGCTGGAAGAGTCTGATCAAGCCTGGAAAGGTGTGTGACAAGAATATCCTGATGAGCAGCTTACACCAAACCCCCTCATTCCGCCTTCCCAAGTCTTGCCCTGCACATCACTCCTCATACCTACAAAACTTGCATCCCTCTCCGTTGAGGCACATCCTCGCATCCTCATCTGAACATCCACCACTGACACTCACGCTCATCTTAATGCAATGTCATACCTGTCCCTCAATGTGATCCTCCACAAATACTGTCCAGCCATCTACTCAACACATTCCATTTCCCACACTCATCCTGGCTGGTGCATACTGAAGGGCACGCCCAGATCTGTTGAAGCACCTGAAGTGTGTCTTCAGCATCCCGATTTCTTGCTCTATCACAGCTCTGATGGTCGGGTGGCTTCTATTATACCTCTCCTGACCATCATTGGCTGGGCTCCTCACCAGTGGCACCAGACGCATCTTCAGATGGTAGCCCTTGTTTCCAAAGAGCCATCAGCTAACTCTACTTTGAAGTGTGAATATCTGACAGAGGCTTAACTGGCACAGGATGAAAGCTTCATGGCAGCTCCCTGGGAATCTTGCACAGACATGCGCAATGATCTCTTTGTGGTTGCACACAGACTAACATTGGTGGGAGTGTAGGTCCTATCTGTTAATAAAGACTGCTGGGTGATCTGTGTGTACCATGGTTGCCATGTGTGCAGTCGATGATTCCCTGGACCTGTGGGAAGCCAGCCAGAGCAGTAAAGACAAGCACCCATTCATTTTGACTGGCTTCATCAGTTGAGAGGTGTGCATAAGTCCCCACTCTGGCAAACATAGCAGCGGTCACCTGTGAGATACACTTGTGGGAAGCAGATTGTGAACTCCTACAAATATCACTCTCAGATCACTGGAAGGAGCCAGAGGTAAATAAATCAAGGTCTGTGGTGACTTTGACTGCAATGAGAAACTTTTTATGTTGTCTGATGCAACATAAATGAGATGTGTAGAATTCAGTTGCTTGAAGATCTCAAACAGGTTTATTAACAGCTAACAAGTATATACAGTGCAGAGCTATCTATTTATAGGACTTGCCTCTTGGTGTTTCAGTTACAGATTGACATACTAAGATCTTAAAGGGACATCACTCTTAAAGGCGATCACACAACATTGACTGCCATTCTCAAGGTCTTCTTCCAGAAGGCTGCAAATGCCTGCGACCACCTGAAAGGAAACTCTGAGTCTCCTGAGCAGCAGTGCCTCAATCATGTCCAAAAAGATTATCCTCTGCCTGTAAATCCTTTGTTGGGGATATTGTCCCCTGCAAGCTGGACCTCTGTGCTCCTTCCCTCTCTTCTGTGGTGTGGCAGGTCGTTGAGGAAAAGGTTGCTGGTACGTCCCTGGTGCTGCTGCTCCTCTTGTTCCTCACCTGAGGTCCAAGGTAAAGCTACATAAGCGGCTCCCATGCTGATCCTATAGTTGACAGCTGGGAAGTGTAAGTCAAAGGCAATAAACTGCAAAATAGTAGAAATGGCCTCCAAAGAATTAGAAATCACCTCCAAAGCTCAGAACAAGCACTGTGAGCAAAAGCCTTTCACCTAGGCAAAGAAGCAGGTGTGAGCTCTCAGTACTTAAAGCATATCTTGCCTATCACTTATTTAGCCCCGTCAAATTCCGTTGCACTCTCACCTTGATTTCCCTGCTAAACTTCCCCAAGTTTGGGAAACCATGCACCCACAGTTAAAGCTCTACTCTTGAGAGTTAAAACAGCTCTTAATGAGCACGTTACACATTACAATTGTAAACCTGCCTATCCCACAGGGGTTTCCTGTATACTTCAGATCACTCTCAGGTTAAAGGCTGAAGTCGGCAGGTTGCTGCTGGCCTTCCAACGCGCCGGCACTTTGGCTCCTTTTAACCACCCGCCCACCGGCAAACCCGCTCACTTTCTGCAGTTAAAATTCCTCCAGCCAAGGAAGCAAAAATCATGTTGATTAAAGTCTGTATGACAACAGAGACAGTGTCTGCTGTTTTGTGGATTTTCTCCGATGGTTATAATTACTGGAGCAAGCTCTCCTTTCTTTCCCCAAAATCCAGAATGTCCCATTGAGCTGGCAGCATCCTATCAACCCATGCAACATGGCCTAAAGGTTTAGCTGTTGCTATTACCTTAGCCAAGTAACAATTACCTGTCACTCTGATTTAGCCTCCACAGCTCGATAGTTTACAACATCTCTCCTATTCTGTTCTTTCAATCTTAGCCAAACATCAAACAAGTTCCTGGAATCAATGTTAATTATTCTTGGGTGTTTGTAAAACAAAACTCGTGGAAATTCTAGGAGAAACAACACAAGAAACTTGAGTATGTCTCTACCAATGGCATACTTGACCTATTTTATGATCTGCCAAGTGCAGGTTAAAATGGTGTTGAAATTTGAATCTGTGCATTAGTAAATAACAATATAGGTTAACTGGGAAAAGCAACAGAATGGTGCATTGGAGACTATTCTATCACCCTCGTTCATGTACGGATAATTGTGGCTGGCATTTTGACAGAAATTCTCTTTTGCTGAATGAGAGAGTTGGATGCGCAAACGGGTTGGCTTGGATGATGCTCTAAGTTTGGTGTTCAGAGTGAGATATAGCAGATTACTGGTGACAGCAATAGTATTTCCAATTGTTTTTGTTATTTTACACTTCTGGCAGGAAGCAGCTTATACAAAAGATTTAAGGGTAGATTTTAACTCTCTCCAACTGGCATAAATGCGACATGGTGGAGTTAAAATCAAAATGGTCACAACAATTGCAATCTGCAAACTGCCTGTCTAGAGTATGCAGATTGCTGGATGTATGTCAATTAGGCCTGGCCCCAAAATGAACCAGGCCTCCCACTGCGGGCATAGGATGGCTGGTCCTCATGTTCAGCCAGCCAGAAGACAAATCCCTTTTTTAATATCCAATTGTCAATATTATAAATACTGGGCTATAGGTCATTTGTTCCAATAATCAACTCGTGCAATATAAACTGAATGGTACAATTTTAAAGGGGTTTCAGGAACAAAGACCTGGGGTGTACCTACACAATCTTTAAAGGCGGCAGGACAAGTTGAGAAGGCTGGTAAAAAAGCATATGGGATCCTTGCCTTTATTAATATAGGCACAGTCTATAAAACCAAGGAAGTTCAACTAAACCCTTATAAAACTGGTTAGGCCCCAGCTGGAGTACTGTTTTCAATTCAGCGCATCATACTATAGGAAGGATGCCAAGGCCTTGAGAGATTTACGAGAATAGTATCAGGGATGAGGGACTTCAGATATATAGAAAGAATGGAGAAGCTGGAGTTGTTCTCCTTAGAGCAGAGAGGGTGCTCAAAATCTTGAAGGGTTTTGATAAAATAAATAAAGACAAACTATTTCCAGTGGCAGAAGAGTCAGTAACCAGAGGACACAGATTTAAGGTGATTGGCAAAAGAACCAGAGGCGACATAGGAAAACAAACTTGATGCTCATGTCTCTTCACATTGTTCTACAGTGGGTGGGGGGCATGGTGTCGCTGTCTGAAAGGGGGGGGTTTAAGTGGATTAAATATTAACTCTTAAAAGGGAATTGGACAAATACTTGAAGGGAAATTTTTTACAGGATAGGGAAGGAACAGGAAAAGTAGGACTAATTGTATATCTGTACCAAAGAATTGGACATGATGGGCCATCTATGCTGGATCATTCGATGAATCTATAAGCGAACCCTCTCCACTTTATCATGCACATCCTTTAGCAACGTTCTTTCAATTGGCACGTGATTTTTTACTGAAAATACAAAAGGCTATCACCTCCAAGTTAAAAAGTGCTCATGTTTTTAAAATTGCTTTTAACCTTTTTGCAGATCATTAACCAGACAAAATCTGGACCATTAGGTTCATCTTTTCATTTTATTGACCATTATAAACCCATCTATTCTAGTTCCTATATATTAAGTGCTGCTGAGAGATCTCTATGGTTAAGGTGATGGACACTTGCTCCAAACTAAAGCCTGAAAGGTTGAAACTGTAAAAGCTTTTAACGCCAGCAAACTAAACAATTTAGATATTAAAGCTGTACAACAATGGCTCATTTCTTTGTATATTAATCTGTGTTAGATAATAGCTTCATACCGATTGCAGCAAAAGCCCATTTTCATATCTAAATTTGTTTCCACTTTAGTTAATGGACACTCCTTCATCATCAACAAAAGATTTAATGCTTTCTGTTCAGAGTGGAAACCAGTTTCCAGTGAAGGCCTAAAAGGAGTCTGTTTTGGGGCTCCTGGTGTTTTTAATTTTTATAAATAACTTAGAGAACAGAATATTGTCAAGGTATCTAAGTTAAGAATTATACTAAATTCCAGGCAATAGCCAATAATGCCAACTAATGCGCAATCATCCAATGGGATCTGGATGGTCTAGGTAAATGGGCAGAGAGTTGACAGGTACAGTTCAATGCAGGTAAGCACACATTCTTAGATCCCTCGTTAGATCCCTTCTCATCGCATTGAAATTAGCCCGCTTCCAATCTAGTCATTCTACCTTATATTGTTCCTTACTTTTCTGCATTACAAGTCTAAACTTAATGGTAGGATGATCACTCTTACCCAAGTGCTCCCCCACAGACACTTAGTCCACTTGGCCCACTTCATTTCCCAGCAGAAGATCCAGCAATGCCCCCTTTCTAGTTGGCTAAGAACATACTGATCAAGGAAGTTCTCCTGAACACAATCCAGAAATTCCTCCCCCTCCTTTTCCTTTACTCTAAAATTATCCCAATTGATAGTTGGGTAACTAAAGTCCCCCTGTATCACCACTCTATAGTTCTTGCACATTTCTGTGATTTCCCTGCAGATTTGCTCCTCTATCTCTTTCTTACTATTTGGAGGCCTTTAGAATACCCCTAGTAGCTTAATCATACCCTTTTTGCTTCTCAACTCTAACCAAATGGATTCTGTCCTTACCCCCTCAAGGACATCCCCTTTTTCCCTTCTCTATCTTTTCTGAACACTATATCCTTGTATATTAAGCCTGGCTCAACTCCTAACCCCTCAAAGAGTCTCGAGACAAAGTGCAGCAATTTCATGTCAGATCGGCAACTGGCAGGAACCATGCAAACACAGTAACCTTGAAATTACTAGTCAATATCACATCATTGCCATTAGTTGATAATACTTTATACCAACAGCAAGACCTAAATCAGTGGAATGAAGACAGAAAATGCTGGAAATAGCAGATCTGGCAGCATCTATAGAGAGAGAAAAAGAGTTAACGTTTCAGGTCGATGACGTTTCGTCAGAACTGGGAAAAGTTAGAAATGTGATAGGTCTTAAGTAATCAAATGGGGGAGTGTGGAAAAAGTAAAAAAAGGGAGGTGTGTGATAGGGCAGAAGACAGGAGTGATTAAATGCCAAAAGAGTTGGTGGGGTAGAGCCAAAAGGAATAGTAATGGGACAAGTGGACATGGGGAGACCAAGCATAGATTGGGTGACCACTTTGTGAAACATTCAGTTCTGTTGGAAAGCATGACCCCAAGCTTCTGGTGGTTCTGTCATTTTAATTCTCTACCTTGCTCTCAGGCTGAAATCTTTGTCTTTGGCCTACTGCAGTGTTCCAATGAAGCTCAACGTAAGCTTGAGCAACAGCACCTCATCTTTCGATTAAGCACTTTACAGCCTTCTGGACTCAACATTGAGTTCAACAATTTCAGACAGTAATGTCTACTCCCACTTTGTTTTCATTTCTTTGCATGTTTCAGTCTTAATCTTGTTTTTCTCTTGTTTTTGCATTCGACATTATTCTGCCATTCACACTGCCTCTGGACACATTTTGTCTTTTTACTTGTCCCATTATTACTCCCTTTGGCTCTGCCCCACTGACTCTTTTGTTATTTAATGTCTCCCATCTTCCACCCTATCACAGAGCTTCCCTTTTGTTCTTTTTGCACCCTCCCCCATTTGACCGACTTCAAACTATTAGATTTAGAACTTTTCCTAGTTCTGATGGAAGATCATCGACCTGAAATGTTAACTCTGTTTCTTTCTCCACAGATGCTGCCTGACCTATTGAGTATTTCCAGTATTTTCTGTGTTTATTTCAGATTTCCAGCATCCACAGTATTTTGCTTTTGCTATATCAGTGGAAACAGCTTGTTGTGCCAAACAAATTTTATTCCAATAAATGCACTTAATTACCTGTGCATTTCTTGACCTTGCTATTTCTTTTCCCATGCCAGCTTAATTTGCAGTTGAAGTTCTCCTCCCAGAACTCTGCAAACCAGACATTCCTTCTGTTGTTCTCCAGCGTACGGCTTCTGAAGTATCTATCAAAGCCTACGAAAAAAACAAAATGGTCAGCTATGTCAAATAGTGGGCAGCATATGAAACTTTCTGAACCATCTAGAATGTGTGATGTAAGTCAATAAAATGATGGTGTTCGCAACACTGTCACTTCTTTCCCTTCTGGGGTTTTTTTACTTGATAGATTTTTTTTCAAAAAAAAGGTATTAAAATTTACAACTTCGACAGTGCAGCTAACTTGGATAAGAAAATACAGAAAAATGTATCACTACTGTCCTGAGATTTGACAGTCTGCAGTGTAAATAAATTAATGTGGTCTGCAGCCAATTCCCCTCAACACTGATCTTTTCACCTCTTGGGGGAAATATTACAGAGTTTGGCACTTTCTGCTGAGCCTGGTCTCAAGTCATGAATTTCAATCAGAATACAGGAAAATAAGTGCTGAAGGTAGTTCTGTTAGGAACTAGTGTCTTAGGTGATCCTACCTTCAATTGAGGCTCTCTTGGGGAGGATGGTGACAGCCCCTTCAGCGACCTCTTCTTGCTGGTGTACTGGTGCAACTTTTGAACCCCAGCTGTCGGAGCCGACCCAGAGGAAGTGTTTTGTCTGATTGGATCTTTTAGCGGCCTCCATTAAACGGCTGTGGAAAAAAGGGAGTAGGCAGGCAGGATGAAGCATGATACTCCAGCTTGTGCTTGGAAATAATAGAAATCGTTCGGCTCAGTCACTCCTCCCCCCAACATTAAAAGGACAAAAGTGCAACCCATTTAACCAATCATTTTGACAACCCAATACATAAAAAAACAGCAAAGACACCTTTTTTGAAGACTGCATTTGTGTCATAGGAAATGGTCATCTAATCTGATATAAATCATTCCATCTGTCGTGTTCACTTTGTCACTTTCTCCCACCTCGGCGGTTAGTTTCTGATCTATTGCATTTGCAGGCTTTGAAAAACCAGCTCTATTTCCCAAGGGATCAAGGCTGCAGCCTGAAGTGTAATTGCACTAGAACTCCCTACACACCTCAGAGGAATTCACAGCGATTACAAATCATTTTTTGAACAGCTTTATTCATTTGCAATATTTCTGTGATCTGAACTCTGGCTGAAATCCTTAGCCGTCTCTTTATCAAAATAGAAATTGGCATCAATTGGATTAGCACTTTGGTTTCTAGGGCACCTGAACTGAACAGTCAATATGGTTTCAATGCAAAAAAAAAAGTAATGCACACCTGATATCATCTTCATTTGCAAATATAATTATTCCACGAGCATTGGGGGTTTCCAGCAAGCGTTTGATGATTTTGTCAAATTCTCCTGGTTTTGGCTCTCGAGGAATTTTCAGCGATTGTGCAATGCAAACCCTACCTAAGAAAAGGAACATTGCCACGTTATTATCTAAACAGTCAAAAGCAGCTGCAATAGTTGATCACATGTATTAACATGTTGTTGGAACTTTGTGCCCTCTAACCTACATGGGCCTATTTTATTGGACTAATAAGGGTGACACTGAGCTTCCTAGTGTCACCAATGAAAATCAGCACAGCAAATGCCCCTTTAAGGGCACCAGTAATATCACAAAGCAACCAAAGAGTCCAATTAAACTAAGATGCTTCAAATCAGCAACAAAACCAAAACCAAAGCTGTGACATATAAATAACTATAATGATCATTATAGTCGAAGAGAAAATCTATAACCTGCTGGGTCCACAGGTCTCAAGTGTACCAGTGAACACAGCATGCACCCTCTCCAAGACCATCCAGGCATGGACTATTTCACAGAGAACAGGCAGACAACCAGAGTGACCATCCTCCCCCATGGGCCCCGCCCATCCTTAGCCTGTAAACTGTCGCTTTGCCTAGGCCCAGGAGATGACCCACGAGGAGGTCCTCCAACTTGCCCATACTTCTACCTTAGATCCTCAATGGTGCAACCTGAGTCAGACGTGGCTCAGTTGGTAGCACTCTTGTCTCAGAGTCAGAATGTCATGGGTTCAAGTTCGATTCTAGAACTTGAGCAAAAATTCAAGGCTGATACTCCAGTACAGAGTGCTGCACTGTCAGAGGTGCTGGCTTTCGCATGAGATGTTAAACTGAGGCCCCGTTGGCCCTCTCAGGCAGATGTAAGAGATCCCACAGCTCAATTTCGGAGAACAGCAGGGGAGTTATCGAGTCCTGGATAATATTTATCCCTTAAACAACATCACAAAGACAGATTATCTGGTGATTATCACATTACTGCTTATGGGAGTTTACTGTGTGCAAAATTGGCTGCCACGTTTCTGACATTACAACAGTGACTATAATTCAAAAGTACTTCATTGACTGTAAAGTGCTTTCAGATGTCCACTGGTCATGAAAGGAGCTATATAAATGCGAGCCCTCTTTTTAAACCCACCCCTTCAACACCGGGGCTAAAGATCAGAAGCATAAACCTAAATTTGAGGAGCAGACCCTTCAAATAACCGAGTCGGGGCTGCAACCTGCTTGCACTCCATGTAGACATGGAACAGGAATTACTTCAGGCCAAAGAAGGCACATGCAGCCTGAGAATGGATCATTATCCCTCAAAGCATATTACATAGGAGTGTTACATGTAATACTCTCCACCTTAGATCCCCAATATTGCAGAGAGGGTCACAGAGTGAGAGCTTCACCCATCTAAGATAACTCAAAATAAACAAAGTTCTTCAAAACTGTGTACCTTATCAACTTCTACTCAAGGGAGAAATAAGGCCAGGAACATGTCCTAACAGCAGTATTACTGGGTCAGAATGCAATATCCAAACTGTGTTTCAGCTTCAATTAAGAATAACACCCTGACTGCATGAGTGTGGCATTTCAGCTGCCCAGGACTCTGGTCTCACTTCACACCACTTCCCAGACTACATGGATAACCTGCTGCCAGGCCTCTACTGATACAGCTCTCTAAGTCAGTGCAAGGATATGCATGCCAGCACACCTGGGTCAATCCACCCTTCCTTATCCTGTTCCTGTTTTTTTGTGTTGACATGGCAAAGGTTGCGAACTCAGTAAAAAAAAAATGAAAAAAAAACTTGCATTTATATAGTGTCTTTCACAGCCTCAGGTCATCCCAAGGTGCTTTACAGCCAATGACGTATTTTTGAAGTGTGGTCACTCTTGTAATGTAAAAAACATGACTGCCATTTTTTTTACAGCAATAGCTCACAAGCAACAATGTGTTACTGGTCAGATAATCAGTTTTTAGGTATGTCATGCACACCAGAAGTGCCATGATACAACATTCACACATTAACTCTGAAGAGTTATGAAAAAACAGACTTTGTCTTTAAAACAAAATGAACCTTTATTTTAAAAAGTGAACAATGGTCCAAAATGGCCAGTGAAGAAAAAGGGGATTAGTCTTTTGTGTATTCAAACAGTCTGACAAATACAAAGGGCAAATCTTCAAAGCCAAATAGGTGTTAATGAAACCCATCTTACACCTATCTTAAAAACATTCCAGAATTGAATGTCTTCTTCTGAAACAAAGGATGCGTGAAGCAGCCATGTCCTAGGTCATTGAGCGATCACCATGGGGGAGAAACCAGAGTGTCTCCTAACAGGAGGTGAGAAGTGGCACAGTTTTACCCTTCAAAGAAGACAGCCAGAGAGAGAGAGAGAGAGAGAGACTGACCCAGAAGGTGAAGATACTTGTAACAGCTGGCATTCCAGCAACCCAGAAAGCACATGCCCTGCTGAAATATCTGACATCCACATTATAAAGCAGAGAGAGCTGGAAGTGACCCACCACAGAACCTTCAATCAAGAGAGAAATCTATAATCATTCCAGGCCTGCAACCACGTAGAATTTGAGTCTCAAGAGAATTCAACAGTTTATTGTAACCGTCACCCCACCACCCGCACCGCCCCCCACCCCGCCCACTAAAAACCACCTTTCTCTTTCCCTTCTCTATCTGTTCCTTCTTGTGTGCGTGAGCAAATGCATGTGTGGATGCAGTTGTGACAATTTCAGGATAAAGCGTATTGAACAATAAATAATTGACTTTCCGCTTTTAAAACATACAAGAAAACCTGTCGCTCTCTGGTTATTTGAAAAATAAAACACCAAGGGGCTAAACTCTAATACAAATACACTTGCTGCGGTCAGGTGGGGAGTTGAACAGTGGGAACCACCCACGTCACACCATGTGGTCGTAACAGGTATTAGCTGAGGAATAGATACTAGGCAAGACAAGAGGGAGAATTCCCCTGCCTATCTTAAAAATAGTGATATGGCATCTTTTAATTTCAGCTGAGAGAGCAGATGGGGCTTTGGTTTAACATCTCATCCGACAGTGAAACACTCTTCACTACTGCACTAGAATGTCAACATGGATAATGTGTTCAAATCTCTGCAGAACCCACAACCTTCTGACACCGAAGCGAAAGTCCTACCAGCAGAACTACAGCTACTCTGCCTCCTTAAAATTAACAGTAAATTTAGGGTACAGTCATGATGTGGTCTTCACATCACTAGAAGACGTGAATAAAAGCAATCCCCACTGTATCAGTGTGTCTTTTCCAAGCTTCATATGCTTCTTTCTTTACAACTTTCCTTGCAATGATTGTACAATCAGGGTCAAATGCGAGAGTACTTTTTATATTATGGATTTATATACTGATTCAAAACTCAATTTGCAATCATTTGGCAACTCTCGATAATTAAATTTTACTTGGCTCCATCTGAACTATGTTTTGGAGATGAAAGGCCAGTGCTATAATAAACCAAATACCCAATCTTTCCATTGACAGATTGCAGATTCAATTAAATAAACATTGATTATAAGGTTTGGTGTTTACAACACAAGATTACATTGGCATCGCAATGGCTGTTATGGATTTCAGCCTCAATAATGAATAGCTTATGATTATTTTCATCTCAGCCAGACTGCCAAGTGAGCTTTTACAATTTTTGGGGGTGGAAGAGGAACTGCCATTCTTTTCATCTTATTCACACCAAATATTCCTCCTGCAACAATCTGGCCACTAATCTGATGAAAGGTCATCTACTTGAAACGTTAGCTCTTTTTTTCCCTCGACAGATGCTGCCTGACCTGTGGAGTATTTATGGGATTTTCTGTTTTTATTTCTGATTTCCAGCATCTGCAGTATTTTGCTTTTGTGTTGTCGCCATTAATCTGTTCCGGTTCTTTAAGTTACCAATCAGTTTGCTGCCTGTTTACTTGTTTCTTTAATAAGTAGCTCAAATAGACTAAGGTCGAATTTTCTTGAAGATTCGCCCAATATTCCGCGATAGCTTTGGTGGAAGACAAGTGAAATCCCCAGAGAAACAAATCAAACAGCCATTTTTGCTGAAAATCGAGAGATATCTGAAGATATTAAGTAGCAGGATGGAACAACATGCTTTAAAAATATTGCTTGGGTACGATAGACAAATGTTATTTTGAGGCGAGAAGAAATCTTTCTACTGGGATGACCAAAGCCCCAAGCTCAGTACCTTCTCCACCGACTCCATTCCCCTCAAGGCCTTTGCCTCAGGTTAACCCATATTTTTCACAACCAAGCCATCCCAATCGACCTTGAGCTGAGCTTTCAACCTCACATCCTCTCAGTCATAAAGACCACCTACTTTCACCATATCATCATCTGGCTCTGCCCCTGCTTCAGCCCATCTGCCACCAAATCCCTTATCCATGCTTTTGTCACCTCCAGATTTAATTATTCAAAGGCATTTCTGGCCGGTGACCACCCCCACCCCCCACCGCCTCCCCCCCCACCCTCCCACCATCCTCTACTTTCTATAATCTACATCTTATCCAAAACTTTGATGTCTGTATCCTATAAACTTGTTCGCCCATCACCCGCATACGGGCTCTCAGGTGCCCAATGCCACCAATTTAAAATTCTCATGATTTTGTTTAAATCCCCCATGGCCTCTGTTTTTATAATCATGTCCCGCTTCCCTGATTCCAGACTCCTGTGTATCCCTCCTCACTTTGCTTCACCATTGGCTACTCTGCTTTCAACTGTCTGGGCTGTCTGTGCTGCTCCCTCCTCTGCACCTCTCTGTCCAGCTTGGAGCTTCCTTAAAATTCACCCCTTTGAACAAGCTTTTGGTCACCCCTCCTAATAGATCATTTTTGGACTGGAATCCATAAAATCTTAGAATGGTTACAATACAGAAGAAGACCTCTCAGCCCGTTGTGTCTGTGCTGGCTCTCTGCAAGAGCAACTCACCTAGTCCCACTCTCCTGCCTTTTCCCCATAACCCTGCAAATTCTTTCACTACAGATAATTATTCAATTCTCTTTTGAATGCCTCAGTTGAATTTGCCTCCACCACACTCTTAGGCAGTGCATTCCAGATCCTAACCACTCGTTGTGTAAAAAGGTTTTTCCTCATGCCGCTGTTGCTCCTTTTGCCAATTACCTTAAATCAGTTTCCTTTGGTTCTGATCCCTTCTGCCAATCGAAACAGTTTCTCCCTATCTACTCTGTTCAGATCCCTCATGATGTTGAGCGCCTCTATCAAATCTCCTCCTAATCTTCTCTTCACCAAGGAGAACAGCTCCAGCTTCTCCAACCTATCCACGTAACTAAGTTTCTCATTCCTGGAACTATTCTTGTGAATCTTTTCTGCACCCTCTCTAATGCCTTCATATGTTTCCTAAAGTGCGGTGGGCAGAACGGGACACAATACTCCAGTTGAGGGTGAACCAGTGTTTTATACAGGTTCATCATAACCCCCTTGCTTTTGTACTCTATGCCCCTATTTGTAAAGCCCAAGACCCCGTATGCTTTACTAACCACTTCCTCAACCTGCCCTGCAGCCTTCAATGATCTGTGCACATACACCCCCAGGTCCCTCTGCTCTTGCACCCCCTTTCGAAATGTACCCTTTATTTTATATTGACTGTCCTCATTCTTCCGACCAATGGAATCACTTCACACTTTTCTGCATTAAATTTCATCTGCCACTTGTCTACCCATTCCACCAGCCTTTCTTCTGTCCTCTTTAAGTTTATCACTATCCTCCTCACAGTTCACAATATTTCCACGTTTTACGTCATTTGCAAATTTTGA
Source organism: Heterodontus francisci (assembly GCF_036365525.1). Classification (NCBI taxonomy): domain Eukaryota; kingdom Metazoa; phylum Chordata; class Chondrichthyes; order Heterodontiformes; family Heterodontidae; genus Heterodontus; species Heterodontus francisci. The sequence goes on from NC_090388.1 coordinate 67,727,846, forward strand.
AATTGTGCTCTGTACACCCAAGTCTAAGTCATTAATATATACCGAGACAAGCAGGGGTCCTAATATCAACCCCTGGGGACCCCCACTATATATCTTCTTCCAGTCCAAAAAACAACCGTTCACAGCTACTCTTTGTTTCCTATCACTCAACCAATTTAATGTCCATGCTGCTATTGTCCCTTTTATTCCATGGGCTCTAACATTGCTAAGAAGCCTGCTATGTTGCACTTTATCAAATGCCTTTTGGAAGTCCACGTACATCACATCAACTGTATCACCCTCATCAACCCTCTCTGTGACCTCATCAAAAAACTCAAACAAATTAGTTAAACACAATTTGCCCATAACAAATCCATGCTGGCCTTCCTTAATTCATCAGCATTTGTCCAAATGACTATTAGTTTTGTCCCAAATTATCGTTTCGAAAAGTTTCACTACCACTGAAATTAAACTGACTGGCCTGTAGTTGCTCGGCTTATCCTTGCATCTTTTTTTGAACAGTCCTCTGGCACCACCCCAATATCTAAAGAGGATTGGAAGATTAAGACCGGTGCCTCTGAATTTCTACCCTTACTTCCCTCAGTATCGTTGGATGCACCTCATCCGGTCCTGGTGACTTACCAACTCTAAGTATAGACAGCCTATCTAATATCTTCTCTTTATCAATTTTTAGCTCATCCAATGTCTCAACTGCCTCTGTGGGACATTTTCCATGCTACAGGCACTCAATAAATGCAGGAATGTTGTCCTCATCATCTTACTAGGTCTCCTTGGCCTGTGTACTATCCGTAGATAGCACCAGACGATAGACTACCAGATCTCCTTTGATATCACTCTATGCCAGGCAGCAAGAAGCACATAATTCCAGCCCTGTGACAAATCTCTCCTCCAATTTTTTCCCAATCCCCCCTACCTGGACAAGACAGCCACATCAGGCCTCCCTCTGCAAATGAAACCTTCATCTATTTAAGAACTGAACACAGGGAAAGATAAATATGCAGTACAATAGTAGTCGCATCAGCATCAATTGCAGGTTGTGTTTGGGTACAGATGACAGGCTAAAAAGCAGCAAAGATCCTTGAACTCCCTTGACTGTAGCAAGAGACAACTATCTCAGACAGTAAATGTACATTTTGTATTGTCTGACCTCCAGTACATCAAAAGACAATTCAGATGCTTTTGATCAATGCCTTTGACGTCCTGTGTGCTGACACAATAACACAGCAGGAGTATCACATGCAGAGAAGAAATGAAAAGCACTAGTCTGCCAGCAGTCAAGGTCAAACTCCTTGAATCAGATCACACTCTCCAAGTGCAATAATTAAAAAGCAGACAGGAGCCAGTGTCCAATTTTCAGAGTGCTACTATTTACATGCCTTCTAAATAAAATTAGCTCATTTGGAAGGAAAAAAATTGCAACAGGGAGCTCACTGGGCACATCCTTCTCCCACGGTGGCAAACCCAAGGTCCCCACCTGCAAACTGGCTTGAGTCCCCGTTGGAGGGCGTCTCCAGAAAGGCAGCCAGGATCAGGGGGAATCTCAGGGCAAAATGGAAATCTTGCCTCGCATCCCAAACAAGGAGTTGGTGGAAAGCTGAGGCTATTATTTTGTACAGAGCAGTTTTCAAAGAGAGTTGGTGTATCAAATGAGAGTAATTCAATTTTACTTGTCACATTTCATGCTGATGTATCAATACCACCATTGGCTTAACTTTCTTTGCTCGCTACTTCTGGTTTGTGCAAAGTAAAACTTTAATGATGATCAGAAAGAAAGAGGGAGATTGTACAATTGCCCTGTATTCAGCACTATGCTTTCAAGAAACCAAACAACAGATCAACAAAAATGATGAGACAGTCATACTTTTATAAATTTGTTCCAGCCATAGGATCTTTTGCTTCAGAAACAATGCAGTTTATGGCAAGCAGTCAGTTTTACCATTACCACCTATACTCATAAATGTAAATAAAGCATCCTTCATTGTTCTCCCATAAGTGAAGACCTGGGCTGGAATTTTACAGCCCCTGCAGTGAGCTGGCTGGTGGTGGGTCGTGGGGGTGGGGGGGGGGTGGTGGGGAGGGTTGTAAAATTGAGTGGGAGGTGTGGGGGGGTGACCCCCTCCCACCCCCAGTGCAATTTTACACAGGGTGGCAGCGAGGGAAGTGGTTCGCACACCCCAGGCCAATCGAGGCCCTTAAGTGGACAATTAACAGGTATTTTACCCTCGCCGGACAGACAGCGAAGGCCCCAAGACCCCCACTCGGTAAAACCAGGCAGCCTTACTGCAAGCTGGGGGAGGGGGGGCCTCCTGTGCCCCATGGAGCGCCGCCCCCACAATCGACTCCGCTTGCCTTGCCAGGGCCCGGCCAATTGTCCCCAACAAGGCCCTAAAAACTTACCCGAGTGCTGGGGCCATCCTTCCCGTTGCCTCTGATGGCTGGGTGTAGTCCAGTAGTGGCCATTGCTGGGACCAAGAGCTGCTGGCCCACTGATTGGCTGGTAGCTCCATTAGACAGGACTTCCTGCCTCAAGGAGGTGGAAGTCCCGCCCAAGACCAATTAAGGGCCTGGGGAGCAAAAAATCCCAGCCTGGCTCCCCAGGTCCGGCGGAGGCGGGCTTGACCCCAACTTTACCCACCTTAGCTCTGTATCCCTTGATACCCTTACCTAAGAGGTATATATCAATCTCAGTCTTGAAAACTCCATTTATCCCTCCGTACCACCACCTTTCAGGGGACAGAATTCTGATTTCTACTACACTTTGCGTGACAAAGTACATCTGATTTCCCTGCTAAATGGGCCAGCTCTAATTTTAAGTCTATGCTGCTTCATTCTTGATTTCCCCATTTGAGGAAATAGTTTCTCTGCATCTACCCTGGCAAACTCTTAACATTTTAAACACTGGGGCCCCTTAGCAAGTATAAAGTTGTTATCTTCAGTTCCATGCTAACAAAGAACAGCCCAGATTTTTGTAATAAATCACTGAGGCTATCTGCGCTTACCAATGTTGAAGAGTAAATCAGACAGCAACATCCGGCATCTGCACATGCACAGTTAAAAGCGGAATTAGGAAGTTGCTTCCAAGCTGCTCTGCGAGTGTGAAGTCTCATTCCTACAGATTTTAATTATCGTGGAGATTTAAAAAAAAAATTAATTCTTAACTTTTTCTTTTTGTCTATTTTATATCTTCCCTTCTTAATCCCATTTTTTTCTTCACTTTGTTTTGCTTTCTGTACATGATTTGACATTGTATCAAATATTCTAACTTCTACTTGTTCGTTTAGACTCTGCGGCCCCTTGACCGGGGCAGGTTTTCTGAGCCAGGCGAAGGAGTAGTGGTCAGCATGCTTTGGAGTTTTGACTCCACTGCATGCGTCTTTTATTTTTGCAGTTGGTTCCCCACCTAGCAGCCAGCGTTGCTGACAGGCTTGGCTCCCTTTCAGGCAGGGAACATTCCAGAAGACACGATAGGCCAGGAACAGGCAGGAAACCTTTTCATACTGATTGTGTGGGTTTGGGGGGGGGGGGGGGGGCGGTGGGGAGCGGAATCCATATCTTGAGGGAAAGGTCTGATTCGGGGAGAGATCTGATCAGTGGGGGAGTGCCATTCTTAGAGTGGGGGTCAGTGGGGTTGGGGGGGGGGGTGGGCGTGGAGAGGGAGCTGATTGGGGAGTTTGGTGATCCTGAAGGGGGAAGCAAGTTTGCTTGGGGGGCCAGGAGGAAGCACTCCTGCTCCTCTTGGCTCACAAACAGCGTTGGAAAGACATATACAGTTTCCTCACAACTGTCCAAGCTTCATTCAGTTGCTAAGTTTGCCTGGGAAACCTGACCGGCCAGGGTTAAACCTGCAACAAAGACAAAATCTGAGTCTTGTTACGAGATTTAAATGACCATCTCCTATGCATGGGTTGAATACCTGCTTCCAGTCCCACCAACATTAACACCAGAAGTGGGCAGGTTGGGATTGGGTTTTGAGATTCTTAAAATTTTCATATCCCACCTATCCCAAACCCACCTGTGTACCCCAGTGAGGATGCTTCAATCTGATTGGTTGAAGAGACACGCTGTTGCATGCCCTGCTCACACACCTTATAGAGGGCGCCACATTGAAAAGGATCTGTTCAAAAGCCCACAAAAAGTCTGTGGGCGGCTGTAAGCATAATGAATGGCAAGCTCCGTTCTTTTGCTGCTGACCACAAAATCTTGTCCCACGTATTCATCAGCAACAACTTAAGCCCAGCAAGGCACATGAAACTTGTAATAGTTATTCCTTTTGATGAGTTAGGTCAAACAGATAAAGAATTTAAAACCCATGCTGTAACTAAATTTTATTACAATTAAATTTATTATGCTATTTCATAAAATAGAATTGGAAAACCAGTTTCTTTCATAGCAGAAACCCTTGAAGTGTGAAAAGTTTTTACACCTACTCTTAACTTAATGCACAAAGTGAACTAAAGGAATGGAACACTTTACAATTAATATTAACACTTTGTATGAATAATCCTCTCCTTCAATGTCTTCTCAATTATAGTGCTACATTTATATAATTCTCTCTTACATCCTTACCGTCTTTTAAACAATGCATCTGCTCAGCCTTTTTGATTTAAACCTTTTTATTACTTCTGCTGCAAGGCAGATGAAACTCTAGCTATCTATCTGCCAACACTACGACTTATGACATCTTGGGAGATAAATGGAACTTGAAATATGGATCAAAGGCTCAATGACTCAGACAAGGTTAACATCCAATAGTTTCATACTGTTGCGGGTCAAGATTATTACATTATGTTATTTTTCAGGTATTTCCAAATATGTATGCACAAAAGTGATTGATTTTGGAAGCAAATTCGCTCAGGCACTTCAACTGTTGCTTGCACAGCTTGTCCATTTTTATCTACTTACAGTGTCAAGCCCCTGTCCAACGGGAAACATGAAATTTAGCGCGTCTCAAGAACACAAAGGTGATTTTCCAAAAAAGCCATTTACAGTATAGTATTCTAACCATTAATGCTCCACTAGTTACAGCTCAGCTGTCCTCAATATCGCAAATTGTTACACTCTGAATCATTACTGTGCTTGAAGATTGGGTCGCATAATTCAATGATGTTCAGGGGTGGCACAGTATTCGCATAGACTTATTTTGGCCACAAAATTGGGCTCCTTGGCACCTGTGGCTTTGGCGTTATGGGTCATATTTTGGTACCAAAATAGCGTCCACGCTCTGTGTACACACTTTTGGCTTGGCCCACGCTGGATGCCATCTTGGTGAAGGTGTTACAGCATGAGGAGCGTACACCAAATGTATACAGAGCAGCCAGATTGAAGCGTCAGTCACAATGTAACGCTGATTTGACGCCACACTGCCGTTTTCAACCTCACCATTCCAGCTAACACCTTCTCTTAAAGACACACAGTTGAACAATGTGTTCAGCAGCAGGAAGGAGCCCTAGCCAGTGCTATTTAAAGGGATCATCCACCACTCTCAGGTTAGTTGCTGATTCATTTTTACTGGCTCTGTTTGAGTTTGTAGAAATGTTTGGTGGTTTGCGGAGTTGTTTAAAGTTGCTGAAGTCAACAGTGTTACGACCAGGTGAGAAAGAGGTCTAGGGTTCCCTTTCAGCCTTCACCTCGTCTTACTGTAATGGGGTTTAATTTTTCAACACACCATGTTTTTAGCTTCCCCTTGGTGAATCCTTGTTCACCACTTTCCAATTATAAGGCAAATAAACCAGCACACACACACACACACACAGGTTTTCTTAGATTTAAAGAAGAAAGACTGAAATGTATTAAAACTTAAACTCTAATTCGGTTGATCCCTATGGATACACAACGCACCCACGCTAGCATGCATACGCGATACACACATGCAAATAGAGACAGAAAACAGCAGAAGAAATAAAGTGGAAAAGCGTGAGGCAATATCTGAATAGTTTTTGTTATGGGTCTTCGAGCTCACTGTAGAGTTCTTGATTGCAGGTAGTTCCTGCTTTTCCTTGGGGCCCAGTATTTTTCTTAAACCTTGTTCGCTGTAGGAGACTTTTCTCTCTTGGGGTTTATGTGTCTGCAGTGGGTTTTTGGAGTCCCGTGAGAAAGAGATGGGAGCAGACAGGAGAGGCTGTGGTGAGCCAGCCAGGAGAGGTCTTTTCAATCCAGGAGCAAAGAGCTTTCTGCTGGCTCTCAGTTCAAAACAGTTCAACAGCCAGGTAGTCATGTGACTAACTGGTCTGACCACATCTGTTTGTGGATTGAATTGGAGCAGGGAATAGTTCCTTTGTCTACAAGCACTATCTGTTAATATGCAAAAATGTATTTCCAGCCAGGGGCCTGGCAACCCCTTGTCACAGGCCTTTGCTTCTTCCCAGCAACAATTTGAAATTTAATTGTCCGTGTGGTGAAATTAATATGCCTCATTCTTGGCAGGTGCGGGCCTGCATGACAACAGGGAGTGCTGCTTCCTGTGGAGAAGGCCTGGATTCTGACATCAAGGTGTCTGGTCAGACCTCTTGCTCTGAGTCATGGGTGCTATAGTTATCAACTCCTTTGGCCTGCAGCATGAGAGTGAGCTGGAGCAGAAGCAGCAAAAAAAAAGGGCAAGCTGTTCACAGAGGGAGGAGGAGGAGGAGGGAGAGAGGGGCTCTCAGTCGGAGGCCTTAACCACCTAGTATCTTCCAGGAGTGCTTCTTTTACCTCCACATAGTGAGGAGCAATGTTTATGTCACCTGCGCTTTACAAAGAAGGTGCTCACAGAACTCTGCCACCTCTTGCAACCAGACCTGCAGCCTCAGAGCAGGGCAAGGATGGCACTGCAAGTGGTCGTGAAGGTGACCATGGTCCTGAATTTCTTTGTGCTGCAGCAGGGGATATCTGTAACAACTCCCAGTTCACCATTCATTCCTGCAAGATGACGGATGCTCTTTGTGTCAGGAGAAGGGAGTTCATGGTGTTCTCTCTAGCTAGAGAGAAGCAGGTGAAGCTTGCACATGGCTTTGTCAGGATAGCAGGCTTCCCCATGATGCAGGGTGCCATTGACTGCACACATGTGACTTTGCGGGCGCCACATCACAATGCTGAGATGTATTGCAACTGCAAAGATTACCATTTGCTGAATGTACAATTGGTGTGCAACCACACTCGGCATATCATGCTGGTGAATACCCAATATCCAGGCAGCAGTCATGATGCTTTTATTCTGCACCAGCCCACTGTTCTTTCAGCATTTGTGGCACCATGTCAATCCTGAGGGCAGCTGAGCTATCTGCTTTATATCTGACTAATGACTCTGCTCCGTAAACCAATCACATGTGGATAGCACGGGTACAATGAGAGTGGTCTGCTGTATTCTCCACAAACTGGCCATCATGACAGCACTGCCCTTGCCACCAGCATGCAGCTCAGGAGCAGGAGGGGGAGGAGGAAGTGGAGGTGGCAACCAAACATCCACTTTCCTGCTGGCTATCAGTGATCACCTCATCCAATTACAGGTGCAATGAACACAATCTGAAATACAAAAGTCAACTATTCACCCTTCTGCATTCCCTCAGTGCCTGTGTTGTGGGTGCCTTTGCCTGTCCTAGTGCTCCTACACAGTGCCACCCAGTTGCTGCGGCACTACAGATAGAAAGCTTCAGTCTTTCAGTGAGCGCAAATTGCAGATGACCTTGGAAGACAACCTCGAGCAGCTCTGGGCTAAAGGCTCAGCTTCCGATTGTACCATCTGAGTACGGGCAACTGCAGTCTGGGCTGGCTGGTTGACAGGCAACAGCAAGAGCACTGGCAGAGTTGCAGTCGTGAGAGAAGACAGCAGGATCGTGCCCCAAAAAGCTCTGCCACTTCCCCCGGGGGATGTCTCAGCAATCCTAGTAATCTGCTGGAGCACAGATTGCTGGACTGGCGTGAGACCCTGAAAGCCAATTTGAGCACTGCTATCAAGTGTCATGAAGACAATAGCCTCCATGGCATCTGGATAAGATTTCTTGACATCAGTCTGAGCTTCCACTATGTGGCTTCTGCTTGTGCTTCAATGGAAACTGAGACATCAGCCACCAGACACTGCATCACGGTTGGACGCGCAAGTGTTTTCATGCAGTTGACCACCACTTTTACACTGGAAAGGATGGGTTGCAAACTCTGCACGAAGCCCTGTTCCAAGTTGGAGCTGGACTCCTCCATGCTCCTTAACAGCTTTCTGACAGGCCTGCCAATGCACCAAGCATTTCAGTGTGCATATCCATCACCCTTTTTCTGTACACCATCTCTTCGAAGTCCTCATCTGAGTCCTCTGTAGAAGAACTCATGTATGACCTCATCCGCCAGGGAGCTGGTACCAGAGCTACCCTTTTCCCCTGCCCTCACTACAAGCCACTCATGTGTGGTGACTTATCAGTGCAGATCATATCTCTAAGCTACCCTCTCTAACGTACACAAAATTTCAGGAGCTGAGCCGGTTGGCTGAGAGTGTGAGATCGAGTGATGGTGTTTCTTCTTCATCAGTTCCTGCTCCTCTTTCATTTCATGCTCCCACACTGTTGATTGACTAGGTGACAATTCTTGGATATTTGAAAGGATAAAGGCACAATGCCAGGGTTTCAGTGAGGGAAGGGGGGGGAAGTAAGAGGTACATGCTTACACCATCTGAAGCTTGCAAATCAGAAGAGATTGTGGGATGAGGGGGAAGTCAGATATGAGAAGGAGGATTAGGTAGGAACATACTGTCATCCAATATGGATTAATTAATGATGCTGGTCACGGCCTCACTCATGGTCACTCCAATGATGGCCAGCACCATCTCCACCATGGGCATGAGCTCATGCAGCTGTGCCTGTCCCCTACCAGTTAGTTCCTGCTGTCTCCAGTTATGCACCACCTTGTCCTGCAAGAGAGAGGGAAGTGTGTCAGTGAGTGTGGTGCAATGTGTTTGGATGACATGCCTGTCATAGTTGACAGTGTGTACAAGCTGTGTGATGTGTATGTGAGACTTGCAGCAGTGCTGAGTGTATGAGGGTGAGGTGAGGCTATGAATGTGAAGGGTGAATTGTGCTTGATTGAGACTGTTGGTAGGTGAGTGAAGGGGAGTTGGTGCATTGTGCAGGGTGTGAAGCTAGAGGTTTATTTGTAAGGATACATTCACTGACATTGACCGCTCGTGTGATGTCATTAAACACTTGCGGCACTGCATCCATGTCCTTGGGGCTAGACTGCTGACATTGGGATGGTTACCTGCTCCCACTGCCATCTTATTGCCTGTCTGGAGGAAATCCTGGCCCCCTAAGGGAAGCGGACCTCTGTCCTCATGACCACTTCCATTATCAAGGCTTCCAGGACTACAGCAAAGAACCTTGGAGCACATTATCTGCCTTGTTGCACCATTTCCAATCTTCTTTCTGCTCATTGTGTAAGCAGTTCACACACCTGCTGCAGACAGAATGCACCTCCCCTTTAAGAGGTGCAGGCTAGCTTTAAGTGGTGCTAGCCTCACACAAACTTGGAACTCCTGCTGAGCCATGTAGCTACTCAGCAGCGTTCTTAGCGCTGGGCTGCATGCCACAATCATTCAAATTAGGAGGCAGCACCAAGTTTGGATACCGCCTGCCTCGCTATGAATGGGCATGGATTAAGGTTAGTCTCACATTGAGAACCCCATACCTGTTTTCCTCCCCCATAGAAATAGGCTATTCAGCCCAACTGGCCTGTGCCAGTGTTTATGCTCCTGTTGAGCCTGCTCCCACCCTACTTCATCAAATCCTATGAGCATATCATTTTACTTTTGTCTCCCTCATTATACTTTAATGCCTCTATGTTATTCACCTCAATCTTGTGGTAGCAAGTTTCACATTCTAAACACTGTCCAGGTAACAAAATTGTCTCCTGAATTCTTTATTGAATTTATTACTGGCTCACTTTTGTTTATGACCTCACGTTTTGGATTCACCCACAAGTGAATCTCTACACCCCTATTAATTCACTACATCGATCCTATCATAATCTTAAGGACCTCGATCAGGTCACCCCTCAGACCTCTATTTTCTAGAGAAAAGAGTGCCAGCTTGTTCAGTCTTTCCTGGTCAACATATTTATAAAGACAGTGTTCAAGTCGAGTATAAAAAAGTGCATTCTGAATGTAGTTATTGTGTCAAAAACCAATGCATATCATCTAAACACTAAATGTTAGCATTGGCTACTGGTGCACACCATCAGAATTTACCTATGAACACACCAATTGCTCTTATCATGGGGACATGATGTGAAATATTTGATATAAATCTTCATGCAATGATCAGTATTCTTTTTAATGTGGTGCATTTAACACTACAGCTGTGCCTTTAATTACAATTGAATACAATTAAAGATGCGTAAGTGCATGTCACAGAAAAATCATGATTTTAAACCCATTTAATCTGGAAGTTCTTTTTGCAACCCTCTCAGATAAATGCCCAATTATATCAACATGTCTGTCCTGAGGTAGATTTCAATCAAAGTAAATCCATGCATGTATTGAAGACTCAATGTCGCATTACATCCAACAGTGTTGTATTGAGTGATGACAATGTTTCTGATTTATTGAGTTTACTTTCAACGATGTATTAATCACTTGCGCCCCAAGGATCATGGAGGTTTCATAATTGGCGCTTCTATCCCTCTCGTCTGTCAAGATAATAACAAGAGAATAGCTGTTGGATTTCAACCTAACCTGGCAAATAAGTTTGCATGCTTGGTTACTCAGATGTATTTAATATCAGGAACAGTCTGATAATCTCATCAAAATGTAAGGGAGACAATGGGTTGGATTTCACGTCGGGCGGATGGGAGCTGGCCACCGATGTAAAAGTCGGTGGTGAACCTGCTTCTGCCTGGTCTAGGGATCCGTCCTGCATTTTATGGGTCCCCAGGCTTTAATTATTCCGAGGTGGGATTTCCATCTGCTTGCGGCAGGAAGAGCTGCCTCATTGAGCTGCTGGCCAATCAACGAGCCGGCAGCACCACCGGGAGCGGTGGCCACTGCTGGGACTGCAGCCCAGCTGAGGACATGGAGCCAGGAGTGCAGGTGAGTTTAATTTGCCTTACCGGGGGTAATCGGTCGGGCCCTGGCGAGGCAAGGGTGATCATTTGGGGGACAAGGGGGTGTCTTGGGTCCTGGAGGTGGTTTGGGAAGTGGCAGTGTCCCTCAATCGGGCACCCTGTGCCCATTTGTCAGGGCCCATCCCCAGGGCGCTGATAGGCTGCCAGCTTTCACTGGGTGGTCCTTCCCGGTTCCAGGTACCCGCTTGCCATGGGTAAAATCCCCTATTAATTGGCAACTTAAGGGCCTTGATTGGCCTGGGGCGAGCGGCCTGTTCCCCCCCCCCCCCACCTCCCTTATGTAAAGTGAGGTAAAGGCGAGAGCAGGTCGGAAAGGCCTCCTGCTACCTTTTACGCCACCACCGCCACCCCTACTCCCCGAACCACCATCCACTCACTTGGGTTGTGTAAAATTCCAGCTAATTACTAGGAGCCATAAGTAAAAGATAGTCACTAACTCCAATGGGGAACTCTGGAGAAACTTCACAAAATCATGAGGGGTCTGGACAGAGTAGATAGAGAAAAACTGTTCCGATTGGTGGAAGGATCGAGAACAAGAGGGCACGGATTTAAGGTAACTAGCAAAAGAAGCAATAACGACATGAGGAAAAACCTTTTGCCGCAGCGAGTGGTTAGGATCTGGAATGCACTACCTGAAAGTGTGGAGAAGGCAGGTTCAATCAAGGCACTCAAGAGGGAATTGGATTGTTATCTGAAAAGGAAGAATGTGCATGACCACAGGGAGAAGGCAGTCGAATGGCACTAGGTAAATTGCTCTTTTGGAGAGCCAGTGCATACACAATGGGCTTCTGTGCTGTAACAATTCTGTGATTCTGTGATATTGTACATTGAGGTTTATTGATCTGACCATTCCCATGATTTAGCACCGTTCTAACAATGTGATGGACTTTATACAAAATAAGTTAAATTGTTAAAAGAAAGAAAGCCTTGTTTTATAAAGCACCTGTAACAACTTCAGATGTCCCAAAGTGCTTTATAGCTGATGAAGTACTTTTGAAGTGTGGGCACTGTTATAACTCAGGAAACATGGCAGGCATTATTGTGTACACCAAGGCCCCGCAAATCAGATAAATACTGCATAATCTGTTTCAGTCATGCTGGTTGAGGATAATAACAGCAGAACAATAGGAAAACTCCCTTCTACTTCTTTGAAAAGTGTCATGGGTCTTTTCCATTCACTTGACAGGACAAACAACCTCAGTTTAACCTTTGCATCTGAAAGTTAGTACCTCCGACAGTGCAGCACAGCACGGGAGTATCAGCCTAGATTTTGTGCTCAAGGCTGGAATTATTCGCCCCCCAAAGAGCGGGCTGGTGGCAGAGGGGAGCATAAAATGGAATGGGAGGCTCGGGGGTCCCTCCCCGACCTGCCCCTGCCTCTGCTGCCATTTTAGGCAGGGCGGCAGTGGTGGGAAATGGCCTGCCCACCCCAGGCCAATCAAGGCCCTAAATGGCCAATTGACAGCCATTTAAGGGCCTCCGCTCACCACCACGGGAATTTTACCCATGGCTGGTCGGGCAGCCCAGGCCTGAGAAAAGCCATCTGACAAAAGCAGACAGCTTTCTGATGGCCTGGAGGGGGGGGGGGGCCCTCCTGATTGGGGATCCTGTGCCCAATGGAGGGCTGCCCCTGAAGCCCCAACTACTCCCAACATCCAGCACGCCGCTCGTCAGTGCCTGACTGATCACCACTGGCGAGGCCCCAAAAACTCACCTATCCAGGGCCATCCTTCCTCTTCCTGCTGAAGCTGGATTGCAGTCCCAACAGTGACCACCGCTCCAGGTGGTGCTGCAGGGACTAAGAGCTGCCGGCCCACTGATGGGCCAGTGGCTCCATTAGGCGGGACTTCCTGCCTCAAAGAAGTGGAAGTCCTGCCTAAGCCCAATTAAAGGACTGGGGACGCTTAAATCTGGACTGGATCCCCATGCCCAGCAGGTGCAGGATCGGCTCCCATCCGCCGAGGGAAAAATTCCAGCCCAAGTGTCTGGAGTAGGACTGAAATCTGCAGCCTTTTGACTCGGAGGCCAGAGTGGTCCCCACTGAGTCACCGCTGGCACCTGAGGAGAAAATAAGAAGCACTTTACATCAACTTCTACTAATTGTCAGAAAGAATCAATCACGGTCTCCACTTCTACCCTCTGGTAGCTCATTTATATCCTAGATATGACTCAATGAGCATACAAGTGCTTTCTGAAGAAAGAATCATTTTTGAAAAGACAGAAGCTTATACTAGCTTCCAGACACTCACTTCAATGAGAAAGGGAACATTCCAGTATTTGTATTGAAAAGTTATCTTGCTATCTCTTTAAACAAGCTGTCTACATGTAAAAAATACAGCAATCAATCAGATAGAATCCATCGAAAAACAAAAAACTGCGGATGCTGGAAATCTGAAACAAGAACAGAAAATGCTGGAAAAGCTCAGCAGGTCAGGCAGCATCTGTGAAGAGAGAAACAGGGTTAACATTTCACGTTGTCATGATGAAAGGCCACACAGACCTGAAACATTAACTCTGTTTTTCTCTCCACAGATAGAATCCAGAACCTGACCTGGGTGACTAATGGCTCGTAAATAGAAAAGGAAGAGGTCAGGATTTTTTTCCTCGGGAAGAAGGAGGCAAAGATTGGATGGAAAGCTTTACACTGAGGCAACTCTTCAATCACAGTTGTTGGTTCATGAAAATAATTGACACAGAAACAGAAAGAAAGAATCAAATAGAGAAAAGGAATTCAGATGATGTAACAATGAGCAGTGGCAAAAAGACAGCTTTAGTGATTAAATTCTAACAGGGTAAAATGCATGAAGAAATTATCTTCTTTAAGAGTTCAGATAAATGCTGCAAATGCACCTGGTTACATGTTTCTTCAGTCCAGGGAAAGTACTGAGGATGGCAAATTGTAATTATACAGCAGGAGGTGATATGCAGCAACCTCTGCACAATGCAAAGCTATGATCCGAAATAAATCCAGCTCACAGATTATCTGCACTGTGTGCAATTTCAGCAAAGGCCACAGATATGGCAGAAACAATTGGATGTGTGGTTTGCACCTGCCCGAAATAAACATTTTCCACGAAGCTCCAGCTTCTGGGCAGAGGCTCAATTGCACAATTTAAGCCTACCACTAGGAGACTGCATACTTTGTGCAGGGAGAAGGTCGGGGAGTGGCGAGGGGATGTCCTGCACAGATGGAGCAATTTAGAGGGCTAGAGATAGAGCTAGAGAGGGAGAGATATATAAAGGAAGAAAAAATTGTGTGCTAGTGTGTTGCTCCAGTTCCCATTTATTATTAAACACAGTATTGTTCAGATATAACTGTATTTGGAATTTGTTTGGAAAGAAGCTATTTTATTTTATTTAGAGATACAGCACTGAAACAGGTCCTTCGGCCCACCGAGTCTGTGCCGACCAACAACCACCCATTTATACTAATCCTACATTAACCCCATATTCCCTACCACATCCCCACCATTCTCCTACCACTTACCTACACTAGGGGCAATTTACAATGGCCAATTTACCTATCAACCTGTAAGTATTTGGCTGTGGGAGGAAACCAGAGCACCCGGCGGAAACCCACGCAGTCACAGGGAGAACTTGCAAACCCCGCACAGGCAGTACCCAGAACTGAACCCGGGTCGCTGGAGCTGCGAAGCCGCGGTGATAACCACTACGCCACTGTGCCGCCCCAATATTGATTAATTTTTCAGATATCATATGCAAATAGAAATCTCTGGATGAACTGTCATTTTCATGAATCTGATTGGTCCCACATACTCAGCAGGATAACATTTCAAACAGTTTAAAGAATTATACTGCAGGTCTGGAGCAAAAACCCATAAAGGAATACAAGATGTCGGCTGACCAATGGATTTAATCTGGAGTGAGGTAAGTTAATTATAGTGACTTCTCCCCTGTACATTCTAATCGAACATCAATTGGAGGCAAACTCTGAGAATTCATAATTTGAAATAAAATTAGTGAAAATTTAGAAACACATGGGTTAATTAAAGGCTTGGAATTGTTAAAGGAAAGTTTAGCGTTTTTTGAAGAAGTGACTGAATAGATAAATGAAATGCAGTATATAGATGTTCATAAGGTTTCTCATATGGGATTTCACAAAAGCCTTGTTAGAAAAATTCAGCCGTATTTATAAAAGGAAATCGAGCAGAACCGCTAGCAAGTTGTTTGATTGACAGGATACATTGGCCGTGAAATTTGGCTCCGTGGCACCGCTGGTTAATTACACCAGACATCCACTGATGTATAGGTTATGGCCCTGTGATAACATCTGATAACACCAGGAAATAATAGAAGCTTGCAATTAATGAATTAATGTCCCAAGAAGCTTAAGCTGATATAAGCAAGAAATTATCTTGAAATAGATTGCAATGATAATACTGTATTCCAAGGAAATCAGAAATTATTATTTTTTTATTCATTCATGGGATGTGGGTGTCGCTGGCCAGGCCAGCATTAATTGCCCATCCCTAATTGCCCTAACTGAGTGGCTTGCTAGGCCATTTCAGAGGGCATGTAAGAGTCAACCACATTGCTGTGGGTCTGAAGTCACATGTAGGCCAGACCAGGTAAGGACAGTAGATTTCCTTCCCTAAAGGACATTAGTGAACAAGATGGGTTTTTACAACAATCGACAATGGTTTCATGGCCATCATTAGACTAGCTTTTTAATTCCAGATTTATTAATTGAATTCAAATTCCACCTTCTGCTGTGGTGGGATTTGAACCCATGTCCCCAGAGCAATACCCTGGGTCTCTGGGTTACTACTCCAGTGACAATACCACTACGCACCGTCTCCCCTAATTGAATGTGCAAATTCAAATTAAATCTCATTGTGCCACAACTTGTACTGTTCCTTAGAACTCAACAACTGCAGTTTTTAAATTGTGTTTTGGTATATAAATAGCCTATCCTAAAGGCCTGCTCAAGTCACACAAAAAAGTTCAAAAAGGTCTTTTGTTAGCTATATTCTTAAAAACTTCCTTTATCCAAGTAAGGGAAGAAAAATATTACATAGATATTTTATTTCAAAAGAAAGTGATCCACCTTTATTGTTTGGACTGCCCATTCAGAAACTAATAAGATCAAGGTTATCTGGCTTGTTGATCAGGTTCATCTTGTCGGCAGAAATAATGAACAATGTGGTTACCAACCTTCTGAAAAAAAATCTGGTGGCTCTTCAAATAAGTCTGTCCTTCATCTCAAAAAAAGGTCGAAAATACGCTGTTCACAGTCCTTCTCTCCAAATGGTAAACTTGGTCAACAACATAATTGTTCTACAAATAGGAAAGAACTTCCTTGATCTGAAGTGTTAGAACAACTGGATTCCCTTGTAGCAGCAGACAAGATGTAGCCTCCAGCAGGTTACTCTGGGGCCTCAACTATCCAAAGACAAGGACTACGTCAGTTCACCAAAAAGCTCCTGGAGGGAAGTGCCTTTTAGACACTTCACAACATCCTGCCTGCTACCAAGAGGGCACCAATAGATTGTATGAGACCAGGATCAAAAGGAGGCACAATTGCAGGCACCAAATAGGAAACATCATGGCAAAAAACATCAAGAAGGAACAGAGTCATTAAAATATCGTTAGCACCAACATTATAGACACAAATTGTTTTGAGGTATGGTGGGAAATTCCTCGGACCATGAGTTGCTGAATATCTCCAAAATAGGAGGCATGGTAGTTGTAGATGAAAGCCAAATATCTGTGTATAAGATAAATGATTTGAGTAGAAGCCACTGGTAGTGGCAGAGAAAGAGAAGGAGGAAGAATCTATTTGCATTCTGCTTTGGCTAATGAACCAGGATGTGCTTTTAAAATAAGGATGTTTTCTTCACTTCAAGCGTCATTGGGGACCATAGCATGTGTGTTGGAGGTGTCCACTAGCCAATATGCACAGCCTAGTATGACTCTTTTCTAACACTGTAGTCCACTGTGCAATGTCTGGCACCTCCAGGGATATCTGCAGCAGAGCTCCAGCCTAAGGGTCTGTTCATGCTTCTTCCAGAGATACTCATTTAACATAAAGGTTTTGGGTTACAAATCTCCAGCTTGAAAAGGATTAGGGATCAGTTAAAGAAGACCATATGGCACGGTATCACTGCTCCCAATGATGCTATTAGGTTGGCTGTCATGCTGATTTGTGGTCGTGGTGGGGAAGGGCCCAGGAACAGCAGGAACAGGGACATGGCTGGAATAGGCATCAAGAGTCCCAATGCATCCAGGAACTCCCAACAGCACAACTCTGATGCCTGGCAGAAATCAACTGGGCCAAGCTGCCTATGCAATAACGAAAGTGGTGTCTATCTCACAATTCAGCTGCCAGGAGGCAAAGGGCAGCTCAATCCCAAGAGGCTCATACGCATACACGGTAACCAGTTATCTCACATAGACATGCTGCTGAAGAAGCACAAATCTCGATCTAAGGGCATTTTCATCATACTGTCACCAAGGGGATATACTGTGAAAGCAAATATTAGAAACTCATAAATAACGTGATTTGAAATTAAGGATCTGGTTGCACTGAAGCTGAGGGCTGGATTTTATACGCCACCCTGAGGTGGGGTTGCAGGCGGAGACTGGGGGGGGGGGTGGGGGGCTACCCCTTGAATCGTGACGGGTGGCAAGGGCGGAGGGCCTGCCCCATCGCCGCCTCGTCAGCAATCGATTTTGCCAGGGGGCAGGATAGGCCAACGGCGGCCTTCCCACCCAGAGGATAATTAAGGCCCTTAAGAAACCTATTAATGGCCACTTAAGGGCCTCTTTCTACCACTGCTGGGATCTTACCTCTTGGTTAGTTCTTGGAGATGGGATTCCTGCCTTTAAAGGGACAGGGATCCTGACGCGGGACACTTAGACTTGAAAACACTGGAGGATCACTCCGGGGGGCCAGGAAAAGGCCGAGGTGAGGTCACCCCCACCCCCCCCCAACCTATTAAGCCCATCACCAGGAACCCCGCCTCCTCCACCAAATCCAGCCCTGAATGTGCAGAGAGCACTTATTGCAGAAGTTTGCAAGATTTTCTCATCAGGTGTCAGTGGGGCGATATGTCAGATTTAGCTGGAAGAATTAGGGCACTCTAAATGATCGCAGTGGAGGGCATGGGACGCCATGCACCAAACTGTAAATGCAGTGGCCACATCTTCAAGTTAAGAAAAGGTCCCCTGTATGAGAGCTTGTCAAATACAAAGCATGAGTGAGCAGGAACAGCTAGTGGAAAAAAGAGAAGGGGCCTGCTAGCCAAAGAATTGTCTCACTTCAGTCCTCAGTTGTACAGCGCTGGAGTCTGGACCTCACATGGCCTCTATTTAAAAGCAGGATTCTATATGCATTTTTTCACCAGAAATTCGGGAGCCTGCAAAGCACCTGGAAAGACATGATATTGACTGTGAAGGAATCCATTACCTGCACCGCGGTGTGCAACCATATATAACCATTTAACAGAACTGCAGTCCAGTAGAGAGCACATGTCACGTCCAGGCCCATCTGCATTATTCATAGATACTAAGCCAAGACTATCTCTAGAATAGGGATCTTGTGCTCCATTCTCCAACAGGCTGTCTTGTCTGGTTGCCTAGGGGTTTGCTGCCTCGGGGTTTTCTCCCATGTTGATCAGTGGATGGTCTGTGTGAATGCCCAACAACAGGGATATTGCTGGAGAAGGCACAAAAGGAAGTTGCTGTCTCTCAGGGTATATCCATTTCAAGCCTTTCAAATGACAGCAGAGGTAACAGGAAGCGAGCAAGAGAGGCAGCCACCACCTGAAGGGTCCAATCAGTTGTAGGACCATCTCTTGAACCAGGAAGGCTCCCACTGACACCCAGCATCCTGCCATTGGGACAGCAACTGGCAGGATTGGTTTTAGAAAACAAGGGCATCAAAAACTGGATAACTATAGAATCATTTCTAGGGTTTTGCTTGTCTCTGCTGTGGGTGAGTGTTCTCCTCCTCCACCTGCTGCCTCTTTCGATGGCAAACATGCCTAGTATGCAGCTGACTTCAATGGTAGACCAGGAAGACCATAACGTGTTTTTGAGGTGGCTGCATAGGCATCTTTGATTCAGTGTTCTGCTGCTGTTGGCAGCAATGCCGGAGGTGCCACGAGCCAGGTCACGATGGGCTGAAGGGCCTGTTTCTGTGCTGTATAACTCTATGACTCGAGGTGGAGGGGTGAAGAGAAGAGTAGATGTGGAGAAACTGTTTCCAGTGGCAAGAGAGTCAGTAACCAG
This sequence comes from Heterodontus francisci, assembly GCF_036365525.1. Classification (NCBI taxonomy): domain Eukaryota; kingdom Metazoa; phylum Chordata; class Chondrichthyes; order Heterodontiformes; family Heterodontidae; genus Heterodontus; species Heterodontus francisci. The sequence continues at coordinate 67,747,178 of NC_090388.1, forward strand.
AGGTCATAGATTTAAAATAATTGGCAAAAAATCCAGAGGGAAAATTAGGGGAATTTATTAGGCAAAGAGATGTTACAGTCTGCAGGGTGGTGAAGCAGATTTAATAGTAACTTCCAGAGGAATTTGCAGAGCTATGGGGAAAGAGTGAGATAGTGAGACTGATTGCATCACTCTCTCAAAGAGCTGGTACAGATAAAATGGGCCAAATGGCTTTCAGTTCTGTCTGATTCAATAAGGAGGGGAAAGCAAGTCTCCAGGAGCCATCCATACACTCTTCTTTTCCAGGAGGTCCTGGGATTGTATATAGAGGCCGTGTGATGACCTGACTGATGTACTGCATCCAAGAAACTTGACTTCTAAAATAAATTATTACACAGCCCTCACATTCTGCTTCTGGTTGCCTATGGGGAAAGTGATGAAGCTGTTTGTCCCGGAGAATAATGCTTCAGTCATTTGCTTGACGCTAAACTTCAGGTTAGGTGATATTGCTGAGGTTCCATTTGGCAGCTTGGAAAATTCCAGTTTAGGGCCATTGTGAACTTGACAGCCACTGACAGTGCTGTCCTGTGTTAGAGGTTGTCTGGTGGTTATATTCCTGGAGACAGCACAGTCTATCACTGTCTTCCTGGTGAAATGTGGAGTTTTTCCTCTGACATTCCAAGACAAGTGTGCCTCTGCTTGTAGGTAAAGCTGAGTGGATTAGGGCTGGCAAAGCCTTTCATCCTCTTCCAAATAACAAAAAACAAAGGAATCTCCACTGCAATGCCCATTTTCTTAATTAGAATGATAGCAATTTGAAATGTGGCAGCCAAAACTCTTGGTCAAAAGACTCAAAATACAAACAAAGTTTAACACTGAAAATAACACCAAGGACAAAACTTAATAAAATGACACTTTCTTTGGATCTCAAAACATAAGGAGACCCTCTTTCAAAGCTGACTTCCTATTTACCCAGAATGTGCCTATCAGTTTTGTAGGAGTATAGTGCCTTCATAACAAGAATCATAGGAATATTTTGTATATACTGCCCTTGTCCTTCTAGGCAGTAGAGGTCATGGGTTGGGAGAGTGGTGTTGAAGAAGCCTTAGTGAATTGCTGCAGTACATCCTGTAGCTAGTACACATTCTAGCCATGATGTGTTGGGAGAAAGAGTGACTTTTTAAGGTAATGGGTGGGGTGCTGATCAAGTTAGCTGCTTTGTCCTGGATGATGTTGCATTTCTTGAGTGTTGTTGGAGGTGCACTCATCCAGGCAAATGGAGAATATTCCATCACACTCCTGTCTTGTGCATTGTAGGTAGTGGAAAGGGAGTTAGGAGGTGAGTAACTCACTGAAAAATAGCCAGCCTCTGAACTGCTCTTGTAGCCACAATATATAATATGGTTGGTCCAGCTATTTTTCTGGTCAATGGCAACCCCCGGGATATTGATGGTAGGGAATTTGACGATGATAATGCCATTAAATGTCAAGGGGGGGCTGGTTAGAGATGGAGATGGTCAATGCCTGGCACTTGTGTGGCACACATGTTACTTATCACTTAACAGCTCAAGCCTGGATGTTGTTCAGGTCTTGCTGAATTTGGATTTCTTCATTATCTGAGGAATTTTGAATGGTGCTGAACATTGTGCAATCATCAGCAAACATCCTCCCTTCTGACCTTATGATGGAGGGAAAGTCATTGATGAAGCAGCTGAAGATGGTTGGACCTAGGACAATGCCCTGAGGAACTCCTGCAGCGATGTCCTGGAGCTTAGATGATTGGTTTTCAACAACCACAACCATCTTCCTTTGTGCTAGCTATGACTCCAGCCAGTGGAGAGTTTTTCTCCTGATTTCCATTGGCTTCAGTTTTCTTAAGGCTCCTTAGATTTAGATTTTAGATTTAGAGATACAGCACTGAAACAGGCCCTTCGGCCCACCGAGTCTGTGCCGACCATTAACCACCCATTTATACTAATCCTACACTAATTCCATATTCCTACCACATCCTCACCTGTCCCTATATTCCCCTACCACCTACCTATACTACGGGCAATTTATAATGGCCAATTTACCTATCAACCTGCAAGTCCTTATTGCTACACTCAGTCAAATGTTGCCTTGATATCAACAGAAGTCACTCTCGCCTCACCTCTGGAATCTAAATCATCTTAAAGTTATTGATAGTATCTTATGTGCAAGTGCAAGGGAAGCTTTGTATTGATCAATTTTATTTAAGGTGTAAATGGACGGAATGAGAAGGGCAGTGCATCTGAGTGAGGTGAGTTGAGAGTGACTGCCCTTGACATCAAGACAGAATTTGACAATGTGACATCAAGGAGCCCTTATAAAATTGAAGGCAATGGGAAAGCTCATCACTGGCTGGAATCATACCTAGCACAAAGGAGGATGTGTTTGTTGAAGGTCAGTCATCTCAGCCCCAGGACATCACTGCAGGAGTTCCTCAGGAACAGTGTTCAGTACCATTCACAGCTCCTCAGATAATAAAGCAGTCAGTGTCTGCATGTAGCAAGACCTAGACAACATTCAGGCTAAGTGGTAATTAACATTAACATTACACAAGTTTCAGGCAATGACCATCTCCAACAAGAAAGCGTCTAACTGCCTCCTCTCGAAGTTCAACGGCATTATCGTTGCCAAATCCCCACCATCAACATCCTAAGCCTCACCGTTGACTAGAAACTTAACTGGATCAACCATATTAAACACTGCAGCTATAAGAGCAAGTCAGAGGCTGGGTATTCTGCAGCGAGTAGCTCAACTCCAGACTCCCCAAAGCCTTTCCACCATCTACAAGACACAAGTCAGGAGTGTGACAGAATACTCTCCATTTGCTTGGATGGGTGCAGCTCCAATGACACTCAAGCATCTCAACACCATCCAGGACAAAGCAGCCCACTTGATTGGCATGCCATCCACCATTCGTTCCTTCCACTATGGGTGAACAGTGACAGCAGTGTATACAATCTAAAAGATGCACTGCAGCAACACCCAGGTTTCTTCAATAGCACCTTCCAAATGCACAACCTTTATCACCCTGCAATTTCCCCTCCAAATCACACACCATTCTGACTTGAAAGTATATTGCTATTCATTCATCATTGCAGGGTCAAAATCCTGGAAACCTCTTCCCAACAGCACTATGGGAGTACATTCACCACATGGATGTTGTTCATTACAATGGACTGTGGCGGTTCAAGAAGGTTGTTCACCATCACCCTCTCAAGGGCAATTAGGGATGGGCAATAAATCCTGGCCTTGCCAACAATGCCCATATCACAGGAACTAGTAGAAAAATTAGATTAATAATGTGATTATTCATACTTTGATCAATGGTCAACCTATAGGGTAATGGACCAAGAGCTGGAAGGTAGGATTAGATTGGATAGCTCTTTTTCAGACAGCATGGCCTCCTTCTGTGCCATACATCTTTCTGTGATTCTATGTTTCTACGTAACAGTCTCTCCTTCAGAGGGGAGATGGTAAAAGTTAATTGTGAATAAAGTGCAGAAGAAATCTTGTAGCACCGAACATGGTTTCGCGAAATTACTTTTTCTACTCCCATCTTTTTCACCCTAATGATGTATTTACAATTTAAAGTAAAATCAAATGGGAAGTGCGTCAGCTGTATTCCTTAATTCTGGAACATATTATTTCTTCATACCTCCTGAGCCAAGTTTTTAAATGGTTAAAACTATTTCCTTAATTGTACCGTTCCTGCCATATGCTTCCACAATTGTCAGCAACCAACCTAGCAGCTCACCAGTGTAGCCATGCTCTCTTCTGAGCTGAGACAGTGGGCTGCATCTGAAAAGCCCGTGCCAAAATAGGCACTGGGAGGAAATATTTGCGGCCCGCATACACGGGGCACACGTTGCAGAGCCGCCGCAATTCCAAATGCAGCGGCTCATTAGCATGGTCGGGGTGGCCACCCACCCTCACACCCCACCCCAATGATGTGGGGGGTGGGGGGCAAGCTGCCCCCAGCAAGGCGCCCGGCGCCAATGCGCAGGCACCATTTTTAAAGAGCTTACAGCCCTAAATGACCACTTGAATTTTTAAAGGAAAATTACATCCCACATTATTAAGGGTGATTGAAGAGTTTTTACCATCCCCGCTCCCACCCTCCCCCAATAGTCTCATATTAAATTTACTGCCCGCTCACCCCCCCAAAATACTTACCTTGACAATGTGACCTTCCACCTCCAAAGTTCTGAAACTTTAACCCTCAACCTCTTCCTATCACCCGCCCCCCCAACCAAACCGAGGAGTTTGACCCCGCTCCCCCCTCCCGCACTGAGAAAGGTTCCTCCTCGCCCGCCACCCCCCCCCTCCACCCCCCACCCCCACAGGAGTCGTGCCTCATTTGCCCAAATGGGGATTCAAAGGCGCGACATTGCAGGCCACTGGAATGGAGATTGGAACTGCTTTCAGAATCGCTGCGGCCGGCTTGTTCATGAAAGGTAAGTATCCATTTAACTCTTACATGCCCTCTGAAATGGTCTAGCAAGCCACTCAGTTGGACCTAACCGCTACAAAGTCAATAAAAAGGAATGAAACCAGACGGACCACCCGGCATCGACCTAGGCAACGGAAACGACAATGGCAAAATCAGCTCTGTCGACCCTGCAAAGTGCTCCTTACTAACATCTGGGGGCTTGTGTCAAAGTTGGGAGAGCTATCCCACAGACTAGTCAAGCAACAGCCTGACATAGTCATACTCACGGAATCATACCTTACAGACAATGTCCCAGACACTGCCATCACCATCCCCGGGTATGTCCTGTCCCACCGGCAGGACAAACCCACTAGAGGTGGTGGCACATTGGTATACAGTAGGGAGGGAGTTGCCCTGGGAGGCCTCAACATCGACTCCGGACCCCATGAAGTCTCATGGCATCAGGTCAAACATGGGCAAGGTAACCTCCTACTGATTACCACCTACCGCCCACCCTCAACTGATGACTCAGTACTCCACCGTTGAACACCTCTTGGAGGTAGCACTGAGGGTGGCAAAGGCACAGAATGTACTCTGGGTGGGAGACTTCAATGTCCATTACCAAGAGTGGCTCGGTAGCACCACGACTGACTGAGCTGGCCGAGTCCTAAAGGACATAGCTGCTAGACTGGGTCTGCGGCAGGTGGTGGGGGAACCAACACGAGGGATAAACATACTTGACCTCGTCCTCACCAATCTGCCTGCCGCAGATGCCGCAGACCATCGCACAGTCCTAGTGGAGACGATGTGCTGCCTTCACATTGAGGATACCGTCCATCGTGTTGCGTGGCACTTCTTTTTCTTCTTTGGCCTCCATGTCTCGGGAAACAATGGGGAGGCGCCTGGAGGTGGTCAGTGGTGTGTGGAGCAGCGCCTGGAGTGGCTATAAAGGCCAATTCTAGAGTGACAGACTCTTCCACAGGTGCTGCAGAAAAAAGTGGTTGTCGGGGCTGTTACACAGTTGGCTCTCCCCTTGCACTTCTGTCTTTTTTCCTGCCAACTGCTAAGTCTCTTCGACTTGCCACACTTTAGCCCCGCCTTTATGGCTGCCTGCCAGCTCTGGCGATCGCTGGCAACTGACTCCCGTGACTTGTGATCAATGTTACAGGACTTCATGTCGCGTTTGCAGACATCTTTAAAGCGGAGACATGGACGTCCGGTAGGTCTGATACCAGTGGCGAGCTCGCTGCACAATGTGTCCTTGGGGATCCTGCCACATTCCATGCGGGTCACATGGCCAAGCCATCTCAAGAGCCGCTGACGCAGTAGTGTGTATAAGATGGGGATGTTGGCCGCCTCGAGAACTACTGTGTTGGAGATGCGGTCCTGCCACCTGATGCCAAGGATTCTCCGGAGGCAGCGAAGATGGAATGAATTGAGACGTCGCTCTTGGCCGACATACGTTGTCCAGGCCTCGCTGCCGTACAGCAAGGTACGAAATACACAGGCTTGATGCATGCGGACTTTTGTGTTCCGTGTCAGTGCACCATTTTCCCACACTCTCTTGGCCAGTCTGGACATAGCAGTGGAAGCCTTTCCCATGCGCTTGTTGATTTCTGCATCGAGAGACAGGTTACTGGTGATAGATGAGCCTAGGTAGGTGAACTCTTGAACCACTTCCAGAGCGTGGTCACCGATATTGATGGATGGAGCATTTCTGACGTCCTGTCCCATGGCGTTCGTTTTCTTGAGGCTGATGGTTAGGCCAAATTCGTTGCAGGCAACCGCAAACCTGTCGTATGGTATCAAGGAGCCTGAGCAAAACTGAGGTCAATGGGAATCGGGGAAAATCCTCCGCTGGTTAGAGTCATACCTAGCACAAAGGAAGATGGTTATGGTTGTTGGAGGTCAATCATCTGAGCTCCAGGACATCACTGCAGGAGTTCCTCAGGGTAGTGTCCTGGGCCCAACCATCTTCAGCTGCTTCATCAATGACCTTCCTTCAATCATAAGGTCAGAAGTGGGGATGTTCGCTGATGATTGCACAATGTTCAGCACCATTCGTGACTCCTCAGATAGTGAAGCAGTCCGTGTAGAAATGCAGCAAGACCTGGACAATATCCAGGTTTGGGCTGAGAAGTGGCAAGTAACATTCACGCCACACAAGTGCCAGGCAATGACCATCTCCAACAAGAGAGAATCTAACCAACTCCCCTTGACATTCAATGGCATTACCATCGCTGAATCCCCCTCTATCTACATCCTAGGGGCTACCATTGACCAGAAATTGAACTGGAGTAGCCATATAAATACCGTGGCTACAAGAGCAGGTCAGAGGCTAGGAATCCTGAGGCGAGTAACTCACCTCCTGACTTCCCAAAGCCTGTCCACCATCTACAAGGCACAAGTCAGGAGTGTGATGGAATACTCTCCACTTGCCTGGATGGGTGCAGCTCCAACAACACTCAAGAAGCTCGACACCATCCAGAACAAAGCAGCCCGCTTGATTGGCACCCCATCCACAAACATTCACTCCCTCCACCACCGACGCACAGTGGCAGCAGTGTGTACCATCTACAAGATGCACTGCAGCAATGCACCAAGGCTCCTTAGACAGCACCTTCCATACCCGTGACCTGGAACAAAGAACAAAGAACAAAGAAAATTACAGCACAGGAACAGGCCCTTCGGCCCTCCAAGCCTGCGCCGATCCAGATCCTCTGTCTAAACATGTCGCCTATTTTCTAAGGGTCTGTATCTCTTTGCTTCCTGCCCATTCATGTATCTGTCTAGATACATCTTAAAAGACGCTATCATGCCCGCGTCTACCACCTCCGCTGGCAACGCGTTCCAGGCACCTACCACCCTCTGCGTAAAGAACTTTCCACGCATATCCCCCCTAAACCTTTCCCCTCTCACTTTGAACTCGTGACCCCTAGTAATTGAATCCCCCACTCTGGGAAAAAGCTTCTTGCTATCCACCCTCTCTATACCTCTCATGATTTTGTACACCTCAATCAGGTCCCCCCGTCTTTCTAATGAAAATAATCCTAATCTACTCAACCTCTCTTCATAGCTAGCGCCCTCCATACCAGGCAACATCCTGGTGAACCTCCTCTGCACCCTCTCCAAAGCATCTACATCCTTTTGGTAATGTGGCGACCAGAACTGCACGCAGTATTCCAAATGTGGCCGAACCAAAGTCTTATACAACTGTAACATGACCTGCCAACCGTTGTACTCAATACCCCGTCCGATGAAGGAAAGCATGCCATATGCCTTCTTGACCACCAACTAGGCCTCTACCAACTAGAAGGACAAGGGCAGCAAATACATGGGAACACCACCACCTGCAAGTTCCCCTCCAAGTCACACACCATCCTGACTTGGAACTATATTGCTGTTCCTTCACTGTCGCTGGGTCAAAATCCTGGAACTCCCTTCCTAACAGCACTGTCGGTATACCTACCTCACATGGACTGCAGCGGTTCAAGAAGGTAGCTCACCACCACCTTCTCAAGGGCAATTAGGGATGGGCAATAAATGCTGGCCTGGCCAGCGACGCCCACATCCCATGAATGAATAAAAAAATAATAATTTGCATATTTTAATGCGGGTCCTATCGCTGAGCGGCGGGGCGGGGGGCCACCACAAGGCCTTGCTGCTGCCGCTGAGATCGATATGGGCCCTGCCAGCGTCAGGGTTGGTGGCGGGTCTCATCCGTTGCAATCTTCATGGGCTCCCCCCCCACCACTGTTCCCGTCGTCAGAGATCCTTTAAAAGCCAGTCCAGTGAATGCTTTCTGGCTAATCAACTAGGGAAAGGTAGCACACGGATTTGGGGGAAGAGGTTATCACAGCTCAGCCAGATTCTGTCCTTATTCAATACAGGCACTTCACAACAGAGGCCACTTTCTCAGAGTTAGAAATAGGAAAGCTGGCTGAATCTTCCTATTCTTGGCTCCGAGGAACTAAAATCAATTACTGTACCCCCACCATTATCCCAGATAAGAGACGATATTTCTACATATGTCAGTGATCATACTTGGAACCTTGCTTGTCAACATACTCACTGCCATACCACTTGTTGCACCAACCCCCTGAAAAAAATCAAAGAATTTTGTATTTTTAAGCAAAAACATATTTCTGTATATTTTTCCTTTTGGCAACCAATCTAGCTGCTTCTGAGGTTCTTCACTGTTTTGGGGTCAGCTGGTGCGACAAATTCATTGGGGAGCCAATTGGAGTTTGGTACCTGTTCAACATGCTGCCTCGTCAAGAGGTTTAAGTTGTGTGGATAGGAAACCCGGCTTCACTTTGAATAACACATCAATATTCAAAATAACAGCCCTGGCCTGGGAAATCAGTACCAGTACAATCTCGATGGATAAATAGACAGCCAGACATATATACAGATGGACAGACAAATGTTTAAATAGACAGACAGATGCTTAAATAAATAGGCAGACATAAAAATGCACAGACATATAAATAGACAAACATATAAATGGACAGACAATTAAAAAGCGCTGCATCTAGTACACATCTATCACACTTCAAACATCACATTTCAAAATTCTTTAAGAGGAAGCCAATCATTTCCTGCTGGTTTTTCTGACCTTGGAAACAGTTGGGAACTTACAGAGAAGCAATTACCTTCCAGCTAACCTCAGAATGTGCCCAGATACCTCAATTCCACTTCATGGCCTTCAAGACACAGGCCACTTTATATGTAGCTTTTGTGGTAAAATCCTATATTGTATATCATGTGATATCATGCTCCTGTTACTTTTAAGCACAGTCTCCACAGGAGATCGGCTATAATGTATTCAGACTTTAATGGTAAAATGTAAAATAAAATTATGTAAACAATGTTGCTGGGAGTGTGTTGAGTCATTATACTTTCCCAGCTTCTGTTTATTCCCAGAGATCAGCTTTGATACAGTTATGTCCCTGTATTGCAATAGTAGTTGTTTAGATCAAGAAGGTTAAGCAGAATTCAATTATTTGGTAATTGAATACTCGACTGATTTATTAAAGTAGTTCAACTAATATGGAATGCATTCGACCATTAGAAAAATGAGAAAGGTTCCTGGTTAAATGAGTAGATCTTGTTTTTGCAAAACAATGTACCTTGTTAAAGGAACTCCAGCTTGTTGAGAGTACATTTATTTAATTATTTCGTTTTTTTCCCCTGCAACTGCAACATTCTTAATGGGATTTTATAGAACAAGCTCTGAAGGACTAACTGACAGCATTGTATCAATTGTTCAGCTCGGGCCTCAATTAACATTTAATATTTAACCCTATTAGCATTAAAAGGACTTTTAAACATTCACTACATGCACTCATAGTTCATATATTATCTGCAAAAATGATTCTTCTTCAAACTGCTGGTAATTTAATTATCCAAAGTAGGGTTGGAGAAAAAGAATATTGCTTGATTCATAACATACTGGTAACAAGCAGTACATTCTCAGCTAGGGCTGTTAGTGAAGGAATTGGAATTGTTCTGTTGATAATCGTCTAAATTAACGCACGCATTTATTAAACTTCAGCCAGTCTTTATTGGTGAAGACTGAATTCTCAGTGTAGAAGTAATCCTGAAACTTCAAGGCTGTCGTTATTCAGAGCGATGAGGCCGAGGGAAATGCAGTGTCCTGGGAAATGCATCATACAGACACAGATTTGATGGGCTTCCTTTTGCATCTATCTCAACCACAAATGAATAGAAGGATTGGCCAAATCTTTAGGAATGGGTTGCACTGACCATTTAACCAAATGATGAAAATACTTTCAGGAGAGGCAAAATAATAGCAATTGAAATTCTAGCTATTTGAACTGTCGAGGCATATAATTTCCTTCGAAGCAAAAGTGGTTCTAATTATCATTTTTTGTGCTAAGCTATTGATACCATCTTTAAAAAATGTATTGCTGGAGCAACAATGCAGTTATTACAATTAGTCACAGGGTGTTGTGCTCGGCCAAGGAAAAAAACACAATTCTCATCACCAGTCAGTAAACCACGCTGGAGAATGTCATAATATGGACATCAGCGAAGCACAGCATTTTAAAAATTTATTATCGGTTCTCAGCATGTGAGCATCCCTGGGAAGGACTACATTGATTACCAATCCCAAAGATTGGTTTTGGCTGTGAGGCTGAGGGCCAGACATGAAAAATAGCCACCCATAGATCCAAAACCCTCGGCAAGGAAAGAAGAAAAAAAATAGTGATGAAAATATTCAAATGATCAATAAATCAAATATGATTAATAATTGTCCAAATTAAATCTGACATCAGATTAGCATGTAAACTCAGACCTCTGCAGACTTGCTCAAGGTGTCACTCAGATGAAGCCACAGTCATATTAAGCGGAGCAAGTAAATTTAATTTTACGGCACACGTGACAATTATTATTGCAATTAGCCTTGTAATTTATGTCTCTGCACTGTATCTTTTTCTCATCGAGACACAGTCTGGTGTGTTGTTTAATGACAGGTGTCGAGAACAATATCAATCCTGTCTCAGAAAGACAGAGGAAAACAATGCATCAATGTGCTAATGTGCTAATTTATTTGTAAGTTGTGAGCATTGCATTTCATTTATTAGGCATGAAGAGCAACAATAGGTTGACGCAAAAGTATTATCTGTCACCCTTGCTTTGACTGGAATAAAAGCTGAGGAAATATCCAGACTTTATATAAATTAGTGGCAGGTACCAAAATTTTCTTAATCTGGTAATTGAAATTTAATAACTTGTAAAGCGCAGCTGTCCCCCGATTCGAGGACAACATCTACTCAAGGTCATTAGTTTCTGCTATAGGTCTTCAGGTGACTGAGCAGGCTGATTCTCAACCCGCAGATCTTTGGGCACATGGGGCAGGACATCCCAAGAGGGAGTGGGATCCGGAGTGCAGGATTTACTTCCTTTTCTTTCCTTCTCTGCTGCCCCTCTGCCTTAACATTAAGGCGTTTGGACTCAAAGCACGGTGCAGCTTCAGGGACAAGTTGCTGCCATTTTGAACAATTGATGACTGGGAGGAGCTTGCTACCAATGTCAATGCTGCCACTCTCCAAAGAGAGCTTCAGAGTGTCTTTGAAGTGTTTTCTTTATCCATCCACCCCCGAATGCTGGCCATTAGAGAGTTGAGAAAACAGGACCTGGTGGGGCAAATGGTTTTTGGCCATCCAGACACAGTGTCCAGTCCATCGAAGTTGGTTTTGCAGGAATTTTGCCTGAATGCTTGTGGAGCTGGCTTCAAGAAGGATACTAGCATTTGTTCAATGGACCTCCCATTCAATTCAGAGGATGTGGCGGAGACATTGCTGATGGAATTGTTCTAGCACTCTTATGTGTTCCTGATACAGAGTCCAGGTGTCACTGCAGTACAGGTGTGTGGTGACAACAGCTGCTCTGTACACGAGGACTTTTGTTGACTTGCGGAGGTCTTTGTTGTCAAATACTCATTGCCATAGTTTGTAGAAGGCTGTTCTGGTGTTAGATCTCCTCATCAATGGGTGGCCTTTTAAGAGAGGTGGCTGCCAAGTATAAGAAGTGCTCAACATATTCCAAAGTCTCTCATATATGGGAGGTGGAATATTTGGCTGACCAGGTGTGGGTTAATATAAGAGTTTTGTTTTGGCAACATTCAAGGGCAGGCTGAGCCTCTTGTATGCAGAATTAAAGAGTTCGTGAGCAGCTTGCAAACCTTGTGCAGAGTGGGCAACAGCACTGCAGTCATCTGCAAACTGTAAATCATGTATGTCTCTAGTGGTCAGTTTAGTTATCACGGAGGAGACTGAGGTTAAAGTGTTTTCCATCCAGTCGGTATTTAATGCTCACACCAGAGGGCAGCTGATCTTTGATGAGGTGAATAGCCACTGTCTGGCAGATTGTAAATAGTATGGGAGCTATTACACAGCCTTGCTTGAAGGCGTCTGTTTCAGATCTCGCACTCAAGACAGTTGCAGTCATGTCATGGAGCAATTGCAGGATTGTGATGAAGTTTCTTGGACATCCAAATTTTTGGAACACAATCCACAGAGCCTTGCGATTTACTGAGTCAAATGCTTTGGTCAGGTCAATGAATGCAATGAAGAGTTCCTGGTGTTTTTCTCAACATTTTTCCTGGATCTGTTCGGCAGCAAAGACTATGTCGGAGGTTCCTCTGGAAGGTCTAAAACTGTGCTGTGTCTCTGGGAGAATTTCCTCAGCCACAGGAAGTATTCAGGAGAATGCGTGTCAGGATTTTCCCTGCTATGGACAAGAGGGAAATACCTTGATAGTTTCCACAGCATGATTTATCTCCCTTCTTGAAGATAATTACAATTGTCGCATTCCTGAAGTCTGGGGGTGGGGGGAGGTGGTAGGGGGATCTGTAGGAACAGAGTGCATGGAGTCTTGTAGTGAGCAAAAGTCCACCAGCTTTGAAGACCTCAGCTGGAATACCATCGGGGCCGCAGGCTTTGCTGTTTTTCATCTGTTTGATTGCTTGTTGCAGCTCTCCCATCGATGGTGGTTCATCCATGGATTCTACCACAGATACTGGGGGATAATCTGGAGAGTATCAGCTGCCACTGTAGATTCATGATTGAGGGGTTGTTGAAAATGTTCTTTACAGGGTTGATGGATGGCATTGTCATCCTTAAAAAGAGAGACATCATCCTATGAGCGAAAGGGATTTTGTCCATTTGGCCTTGGTCTATAGGTGGCCATGGTGGCTTAAAAACAGCTTCACATGTCATGATGGTCGGCATATTGTTATATCTCTCGGGCTTCCTCTTCCCACAACCTGTCCTTTATCTCCCGGATTTGTCTTTGAGTATCAGCCTTGAGTTGTTGGAATGTTGCCTTCTTGACTTGCGACCTTGGGTTGTTCTACCAGGCAAGGAAGGCTGCTCGTTTTTTGTTCCAGGAGGTCACATAGTTCAGCATTGTTCTCGTTGAACCAGTCTTGGTGACGACGATGCTGAAGTCCAATGGTCTGGACACAGGAGTCTAGTACAGCTGACTTTATTTCTTCCCACTGTTCTGAAATTGGATTGGATGCGTGAAGATTTTCCAGATTGGTTGTGAGCTGCACGTGGAATTCCGCTCTTCAGTCAGGCTGCGTTAGGGCTGAGACATTGATCTTCTTCCTCTTGGACTTTAGGGTCTTGCAATGTCTTGGTGCTAGGTGAATGTTCATCGCCAAGTGGACAAGTCGATGATCTATCTAGCAGGCATCAGTTCCCTGCATGAATTGAGTGACATCACTTAGATCTTTGACTCGAACACTGATATAATCCAGGAGGTGCCTGTGCTTTGATCTAGGATGCCTCCATGTGGTTTTGTATTTGTCCTTCTGGTGGAAGAGGGTATTTGTTGTAATGAGGCTATGCTGAGTACACTTTTTCAGCAGGAGAACACCATTTGCATTGGCTTTTCCCACCCCGTTTTTCCCAATGGTTCCTCTCCAGACATTGGAGTCACAGCCAACCCTGGCATTAAAATCCCCCAGTAGGAAGATCTTCTCTTCTTTTGAGATGGCAGTGCGGACTTCATCAAGGTCAGAATAGAACTTTTGCTTAAGATCTTCATCAGAGTCTAGGGTCAGGTCTTAAGCGCTGATGAGGGTGGCACATTGATTACGGCTGAGCTGTAGGTGAAGTGTCAGGAGTCTTTCATTTATGCAGTTAGGGATTTCTGGCAGTGCATCCAGGATCCTATTCTGGATGGCAAAACCAACTCCCTGAACACGAGGGTCGCTGTCAGGCTTTCCTTTCCAGTAGAAGATATATTCTCTTGGATTGTTCCTTCAGCTGCCCCTCCAGAGGAAGGCGGGTCTCACAGTGGGCGGCGATGTCAATTTGGAGTCCTGATAGCTCACGTGATAAGATTGCGGTTCTTCTTTCCAGAAGGTCACTCGAGATTATCCATGAGTGTTCTGACATTCCAAGTTGCAAAGTTTAAAGTTTTCTTTCTTTGACAATGAAGATGGTGATCCTGCAGGGTGTGATTCCCCAGCTGCGAGAAAGTGTGACAGCCTATTTCTAGGACACCTTTTCCAGCCCCTTCCCTATTTAGGGTAAGCAGAGGATTTCCTGAAGAGGACTGCACAGTCACGGATGCTGCTGCACACAGGTGTCCAATGACCTTCACACATCTGTCACCTTCGTGCAGATTCTTGATTAGGGACTCCCAGATTCACAGACCTATCCCCGTCGGCAATTCTCCGTCATCACTGGACTTAGCAAATGGACCCTAGTAGAAGCCTGTGTGTGACTTCGTTTAACATGAAGACCTTGGGGCACCGTCATTGTCCACACGATCTTGACAGGTTGGTGGTCAGATTTTGGTGATGTGTCGAACCATGATGACCAGGGCCGCCTTGCTGCTGCAGCCTTCTTCTGCCTTTGCGGCCAGTGAGACGCATAGTCTTTCTTCACCTGTACTGCCTTTGAGGACTTTTTGGACTGCACTTTTTCTAGCACCTCCCCCCCGGCCTTATTACCACGGGTGGCCCTACCAGGAGCCAAGAGTTCCCGACAGCATCGTTCAAGGGATCGTGGGAGCGCACAAGCTGCTCCACCACGTCAAGGTGGCGATCCACGGAGGGACTTGTAAAGTACCTCTGTGCTGAACATCAAAGTTAGCCTTTACAAGCTCACCCCCGCGGCAGGTCTGACACCCAGGAGAGCACGTAATCAGGTGGGATGGTGGCGGGGGGACCCTGCCACCTTCCCAACTCTCCCGAAATTGTCTGGGGCCTATGAACAGCCTTCCCACCCCACCGTCATTTGAGACCCTTAAGTGTGCAATTAATGCCCAATTAAGAACCTCATCCCGCCGCAGCTGGAATTAGCCTAGCGACCTAGAAACCTGTCACCTTACGCGGAGAAAGAAAAACCGTCCGGGTCGCTTGCCAGCTCCTGTGGATTGGGGGGGGGGGGGGGGGGGGGGGAGGGGCCTCATTAAAAGGCACTTAGTGCCCGAACGAGGAACCCGGCATCGGGAATAAGAGCCCGTTGAGAGCCACCCCCCTGCCCTTGCTCCCGAGCCTCTTACACGCCCCTCCCGCACAACCCCCACCCCTCAAGACTCCTCCCACCCTGATCTACCTGCGGCCTGGGTCCAGCACCACTCCTAGGCCTCAGATGGGTGCTCCACCAGCAGTAACCTCCGCCTCAGTTAAACGGCTGCCGGCCTCTGATTGGCTGGCAGTTCTCAGAAGGTGGGATTTCCATTGCCAGAGTCCTTGACCCCGTGGAAGGCCTGCCGCTGTCTAGGTCAGTGCCTAAGCGGCACCTTATTCAGCAGGCCTCTTTCAGAAGGGGCGACGGGGGTTTCTCACCGGTGCTTTTGCCAGCGGTCGAGTCCCCTGTTGCCCAGATAAAATCCTGGCCAATAGGTCTCACACAAACTGTACAAGAAAATGAAAATATTATCTTGTAGTTCATGCCAATAACCTGGTCCTGATGATGCTGGAGTCAAATTGAATTACAGCCTCCAACCAAGTGTCAAACATTTGTTACTCTTCAATGATCAAACTGAACCACTGTACAGACAGCATAGATTAAAATATAATGAAGATGATACCCGAGTTGGTCTCTCCCATCCTTTGATGGGTAATGGACCAATACCAGCTCATTTATGGAGTAGACTCAAGGACCTCATGGCTTATCCTTATTCCTATCTTTGATACTGTACAGTTTATTGAAAATACATGATAGTGGTGCAGAGCATAGCAGCACCAATGAGTGATGCTGCTCAGTGAAGTGATAGGGGTGGTAGGGCGGTTTCCGATCTCAGCCACCTCAATAAGATAAATGCCTAGCAGCAGCCTGTCTCTATAAAAGGAAGGGAGGTAAACCTGAGTGGAGCCTGGCAAGGTTTTATTGGCTGTTTCACAGTATCATTGTCAATTGACTTGAAACAAGTTACATCTCGACTCTTTTGGCTGCAGCAAAGAGTGGGGAGAAAAGTAAGTATATTACTTTCAAAGCAAACTGTGATGCAGTGAGCAGACTCAACCTTGGTCAGGATCAACAAGTAACTGAATAATAATAAATAAGAATAATTATAAATAGAAGTTGATATTAAATTGGGCCGAAGGCATTTGAGGGGTAGCACAATAAACTACCTCTTTTGCAGTTGTGAATAATCAGGAAATACATTAGGCTGTAGATTTAATAGTTGTTTTTTTTAAAAGGGTCAGATAACACGAAATTTGCTCTGCTGCCAGAAGTGCAGGACACATGAATTGAGATCACTTTCAGTGAATTTACTCTCCAAATTCACCCTCCTCCACCCCAATGTTCTCATCACCATTTGTTTTAATGCTGTCTGCCCTATTGAAAGAGAATTGGCAGATTTGAAGTGGTCACAGTAAAAATTATCTGATGACTCTGGCTCTAATTACTCTTCCTAATATAGGGCAGAATTTCTTTATTTTTAATTTGGGCTGGGATTGATATTAGTTTGGGGTTGTTCCCCACTCACTATACCAGAACTTTCTGAAAGATTTTCTAAAATAATTCACATCAAAAACATATCCTCCCCATCACTAAGACCACCTGGTTCCACCTCACTCACATTGCCCCCTTGGCCTTTGCCTCAACTCATCTGCGGCTGAAAACCTCAACCATGTTTTGGTTACTACCAAGTTCAACTATTCCAATGTTCTACTGCTCTTCCAGCTCCATTATCTGCAGCTCATTCAAAACTCTGCTGCCCGTATTCTAACCCACATTGTGTCTAGCTCACCCATTCCCCTACTGTGCTCACTGACCTACATTGGTTCCCGATCTACCAAGACCTCAGTTTTAAAATTTTCATCCCCATGTTCAAATCCCACCATGGTCTCACTCCCTCCTATCTCTGTAACCTCCTCTAGCCTCACAACACTCCAAGAACTCTGCATTCCTCCAACTTCAGACTCTTGTGCGTTCTACATTCCCTTAACCCCTACATTAGAGATCGGATTGACAGCTGTCAAGGCCCTAAGCTCTGGAATTCCCTCCCTAAATGTTTCTGTCTCATTACCTCTCTCTGCTCCATTAAGACTCTTGAAACTTATATCTGACCCAAAAAATGAAAAAAAGACTTGCGGTTATATAGTCTTTCCTGAGTCATAGAGTTATACAGCACAGAAACAGGCCCTAAGGCCCATCGTGTCCGTACCAGACATCAAGCACCTATCTATTCTAATCCCATTTTCCAGCACTTGGCTTGTAGCCTTGTATGCTGTGGCGTTTCATATACTCATCTAAATACTTCTTAAATGTTGTGAGGGTACCTTCTTCTACCACCCCTTCAGGCAGTGTGATCCAGATTCCAACCACCCTCTGGGTGAAAACATTTTTCCTCAAATCCTCTCTAAACCTCCTGCCCCTTACCTTAAATCTATGCCCCCTGGTTATTGATTCCTCTGCTAAGGGAAGAAGTTTCTTCCTATCTACCCTATCTATGCCCCTCATAATTTGGTATACATCAATCAGGTCCCCCCTCAGCCTTCTCTGCTCCAAGGAAAACAACCCACGCCTATCCAGTCTCTCTTCATATCTGAAATGCTCCAGCCCAGTCAACATCTGGTGAATCTCCTCTGCAGCCTCTCCAGTGCAATCACATCCTTCCTATAGTGTGGCAACCAGAACTTTACACAGTACTCCAGCTGTGGCCTAACTAGCTTTTTATACAGCTCCATCATAACCTCCCTGGTCTTATATTCTATGCCTCGACTAATAAAAGCAAGTATCACAAATGCCTTCCTAACCACCTTATCTACCTGCGCTGCTGTCTTCAGTGATCTATGGACAAGTACACCAAGATCCCTCTGTACTTCCTTGGGTCCTACCATCCATTGTATATTCCCTTGCCTTGTTAGTCCTCCCAAAACACATCACCTCACACTTCTCAGCATTAAATTCCATTTGCCACTGCTCTGCCCATCGTACCAGCCCATCGATATCATCCTGTAATCTAAGGCTTTCACTGTTTACGATACCACCAATTTTCGTGTCATCTGCGAACTTACTGATCATAGCTCCTTTTTTCATGTCTAAATCGTGAATGTACACTACAAACAGCAAGGCTCCCAGCACCGATCCCTGCAGTACTCCACTGGTCACAGGCTTCCACTTGCGAAAACAACCCTCGACCATCATCCTCTGCCTCCTGACACTAAGCCAATTTTGGATAAAATTTGCTAAATTGCCCTAGACCCCATGGGCTCTTACCTTCTTGACCAATCTTCCATGCGGGACCTTATCAAAAGCCTTACTGAAGTCCATGTAGACTGCATCAACTGCTTTATCCTCATCTACACACCTAGTCACCTCCACGAAAAATGCAATCAAATTTGTTAAACATGATCTCCCCTGACAAAGCCATGCTGACTATCTTTGATTAATCCCTGCCTCTCCAAATGGAGATTAATCCTGTTCCTCAGAATTTCTTCCAATAGTTTCCCTACCACTGATGTTAGACTCACTGGCCTGTAATTACCTGGTTTATCCCTACTACACTTCTTGAATAATGGTACCACATTCGCTGTCCTTCAATCCTCTGGCACCTCTCCTGTGGCCGAGAGGATTTGAAAATTTGTGTCAGAGCCCCTGCAATCTCCTTCCTTGCCTCACATAGCAGCCTGGGATACATCTCATTTAGGCCTGGGGATTTATCCACTTTTGAGCCCACTAAAACCACTAATACCTCCTCTCTTTTAATGCTAATTTGTTCAAGTATATCACAATCCCCCTTCCTGATCTCTACACCTACATCGTCCTTCTCCATATTGAACACAGATGAAAAGTAATCATTTAAAACCTCACCTACGTACTCTGGCTCCACACTGGTCCCGAATGGGCCCTACTCTTTCCCTGATTATCCTCTTGCCCTTAATATACTTATAAAACGTCTTGGGATTTTCCTTTATCTTGCCTGCCAGTGTTTTTTCATGCCCCCGCTTCGCTCTCCTAATTACTTATATAGGTACGCACCTACACTTTCAGTACTCCGAAAGGGCCTCTGCTTTTTTAGCGCTCTGAATCTGCCATAAGCCTCTTTTTATCCCCCTTATCCAATCCTCTATATCCCTTGACATCCAGAGTTCCTTGGATTTGTTGGTCCTAACCTTCACCTTTATGGGAACATGTTGGCCATGAACTCTCACTATTTCCTTTTTGAATGACTCCCAATGGTCTGATGTAGACTTTCCTACAAGTAGCTGCTCCCAGTCCTCTTTAGCCAGATCCTGTTTTATCATATTGAAATCGGCCTTCCTCCAATTCAGTACCTTTATTTCCGATCCATCTTTGTCCTTTTCCATAACTACCTTAAATCTTAGAGTTATGGTCACTATCCCCGAAATACTCCCCCATTGACACTTCTACCACTTGTCCAGCTTCATTCTCTAAGATTAGGTCCAGTACCGCCCCTTCTCTTGTAGGACTTTCTACGTGCTGGCTCAAAAAGCTCTTCTGGATGCACATTAAGAATTCCGCCCCCTTTATGCCTTTTGCACTAAGACTATCCCAGTTAATATTGAGACAGTTGAAATGCCCTACTATTATTACCTTATTATTTATACGCATCTCTGAGATTTGCCTACAAATCTGCTCCTCTATCTCTCCATGATTGTTTGTAGGCCTCTAGTACACTCCCAGCAAAGTAATTGCCCCCTTTTTGTTTTTAGGTTCTACCCATATGGCCTCATTTGAGGAACCTTCTAAGATAACAGCCCTTCTTACTGCAGTAATTGACTCCTTGATCAACAGTGCAATGCCACCTTCTCTTTTACACACCCCACCCCCCCATCCTGTCACGCCTGAAGACTCTATACCCTGGAATATTGAGCTGCCAGTCCTGCCCTTACCTCAACCATGTCTCTGTGATAGCAATAATATCATATTCGCATGTGTTAATCAATGCCCTCAACTCATCTGCCTTAATTGTAATTCTCCTTGCGTTAAAATAGATGCGACCCAGCCTTCCTTTATTCGCTTGTGCCTTAACAGGTTTATATTTGTTTTGCATCACCCCCTACTGTACCTCCATTCGGTATCCCATCCCCCTACCAAATTAGTTTAATCACTGCACTTCCCGCCCCCCTCCACCCCCACCCCAACAGCACTTGCAAAGCTCCCTGCAAGGATGTTGGTCCTGTTGCAGTTCAGATGGAACCCATCCGACTTGTACAAGTCCCACATTCACCAGAAACAGACCCAATGATCCAGGAAACTAAAGCCCTCCCTCCTGCACCATCTCTTCAGCCATGCATTCATCTGCTCTATCCTCCTATTCCTATACTCACTAGCAGGTGGCAACGGGAGTAATCCAGAGTTACAAGCTTTGAGGTCCTGCTTTTTAATCTGCTACCAAGCTCCCTAAATTCTTGCTGCAGGAGCTCATCCCTCTTTCTACCTGTGTCGTTGGTACCAATGTGAACCGTGACCTCTGACTGTTCACCCTCTTCCTTCAGAATGTCCTGCAGTTGCTCCGTGACATCCTTGATCTAGCACCAGGAAGGCACCATACCATCCTGGAGTCACATTTGCGGCCACAGGAACACCTATCTGTACCCCTTACGATAGAATACCCCATCACTATAGCTCTCCCACTCTTTTTCCTTCCCTCCTGTGCAGCTAAGCCACATGTATTGCCACAGACTTGGCTCTTGCTGCATTCCCCTGAGAAACCATCTCCCCCAACAGTATCCAAAGCAGAAAATCTGTTAGAGAGAGGGAGATAGACCCAGGGGACTCCTGCACTACCTGCCTAGTTCTTCTACTCTGCCTGGCAGTCACCCATTCCCTTTCTGCCTGAGCAGTCTTTACCTGCGGTGTGACCACCTCCCTGTATGTGCTGTCCATGAAGATCTCAGCCTCACGGATTTTCCACAGTGTCCCCAACTGCTGCTCCAGATCCGAAATGCAGATTTCGAGTAGCTGCAGCTGGAGACACTTCCTGGTGCATGTGTTTGTCCTGGACACTGGAAGTGTCCCTGACTTCCCACATTGCAGAGAAGGAGCACTCCACGCTGCCGAGCTGCCCTGCCATGATTTAACCTTAATTTACTCCCTTAAAATACTCAAAAATTTGAGATTATTTACAGTAGAGACCTTGATTCCCTAAAAAAAACACTACTTACTATATAAAAAAATGTTGACCTTCCCTTTCTCTTTACTTTAGTTACTAACCCAGCTATTTACTGATACTCCCTAACAGCAGTTACTCACCAACCAATCATCTTGCAGCTTTCCTATGATGTCACTGTTCACTTTGTTTTCAAACTCCAGCACACCTGGACACCTCTCCGCTCCGCTCCCAGAAGGTAAATGCTCTAGGCCGCGATCCTCGGGCTCTATTTATTGGCTTCCCACTCTGTGTTCTTCCCATTCCAAATCACTTTGTAACTAATTAGTTACTTTTGAAATGCAATCACTGTTATAATGTGGCAGTCACTTTGCACACAGAAAGGTCCCTTATATATAACAAAGGAAGGATATACTTACTTTGGAAGCGGTACAGTGAAGGTTCCTGGGATGAGAGCATTGTCTTATGATGAAAGGCTGAGTAAATTGGGTGATCTCATTGAAATATACAAAATTCTTATGGGGCTTGACAGGGTAGAAATTGGGAGGTTGCTTCTCCTGGCTGGGGATTCTAGAACACAGGGGTACACTCTCAGAATAATGGGTCGATCATTTAGGATTGAGATGAGGAGCAAATTCTTCACTCAGAGAGTTGTGAATCTTTGGACTTCTCTACGCCAGAGGGTTATGGATGCTCCATCATTGAGTATAAGCAAAGCTGGGATAGATCGTTTTTTGATGGTTCAGGGAATCAAGGGATATGGGGAGCAGGTGGGAAAGTACATACGAGCATATGAATTAGCAGCAGAAGTAGGCCATTCGGCCCTTCTAGCCTGCTCCGCCATTCAATAAGATCATGGCTGATCTGTGTGTCTTGAATTCCACACCCCTATCTACCCCGATAACCTTTGATTCCCTTGCCTAACAAGAATCTATCTACCTGCGCCTTAAAATTATTCAATGACCCTGCCTCCACTACCTAAGAGGCAGAGAGTTCCAAAGTCACACAACCCTCTGAGAAAAAATTTCTCCTCATCGTTGTCCTATAAGGGCGACCCCTAATTTTAAAACAGTGCCCACTAGTTCTGGACTCACCCACAAGAGGAAACATCCTCTCCACATCCACCTTGTCAAGACCGTTCAGGATCTTATATACTTCATTCAAGTCTCCCCTCACTCTTCTAAACTCCAGTGAAAACAAGCCCAGTCTGTCCAACCTTTCCTCTTAAGACAACCCACGCATTCAGGTATCAAACAAGTAAACCTCCTCTGAACCACCTCCAATGCATTCACATCCTTCCTTAAATAAAGAGACCAAAACTGCATACAGTATTTGAGACAAAAACAAGAAATGCTGGATTCACTCAGCAGGTCTGGCAGCATCTGTGGAAAGAGAAGCAGAGTTAACGTTTCGGGTCAGTGACCCTTCTTCGGACCCGAAACGTTAACTCTGCTTCTCTTTCCACAGATGCTGCCAGACCTGCTGAGTGAATCCAGCATTTCTTGTTTTTGTTTCAGATTTCCAGCATCCGCAGTATTTTGCTTTTATACAGTATTTGAGATATGATCTCACCAATGCCCTGTATAACTGAAGCATAACATCCTTACTTAAATTTTCTATTCCTCTCGTAATAAAGGATAGCATTCCAGTGGCCTTCTTTATTACTTGCTGTACCTGTATACTAACTTTTTGTGATTCATGCACTGGAACATGCAGATCCCTCTGCACCTCAGAGTTCTGCAGTTGTTATCCATTTAGGTAATACTCTGCTTTTTTATTCTTCCTGCCAAGGTGAACAACTTCACATTTTCCCACATTATACTGCATCTGCCAGATTTTTGCCCACTCACTCAACCTATCTATATCGGTCTGCAAGTTCCTTATGTCCTCTTCACAACATACTTTCCTACCTATCTTTGTGTCATCTGCAAATAGTAGAGTTGAGACAGAAGATCAGCCATGATTGTAATGAATGGCGGAGCAGGCTCGAGGGGAAATATGGTCTACTCTTATTCTTATTTCTTATGTTCTTAAAGAGCAGTAAAATAAATGATCAGATAATCTGTATTAGGTGTTGGTGGAGGAATAAATATTGACCAGGACACCAGGAGAACTCCCCGACTATTTGCCAAATAGTGCCATTGGATTTTTTACCGCTACCTGACAGGGCAGACAGGGCAGGCAGGGCCTTGGTTTAGCATCTCATCTGAAAGACTCTCTCAGTACTGCACTAGGTTTTCGGCCTAAATTTTATACTCAAGCCTCAGGACTTAAGCCCACAACCTTCTGGCTTGGAGGCAAGATTGCTTCTACTGAGTCAAGGCTCTCCGAGCCACATCATCAGGAATTGTATCTTTGCTTTAAATTGTGGCACATGAAGACACCTCTAATTTATCCACAGAAGATTTGTTTTTGCAACTTACTTGAACAAAATACCTTTTGGAAAAATGGGTCAAAGCTTCTTGCCCAGCTCAGAAAAGGCGATCCTTCAGAGCACCCAGCCTTTGTAAAAAAAAACAGCAGCATCCCAATCTCTGCTGCAAAGGAAGGGTATCCAGGGAAAAAGTTTTTAGTTACCTGTCCTAATATCTCCTGCTTTGGCTTGGTGTCAATGTTTGTCTTATTATGCTCCTGTGAAGCATCTTGGGATCCTTTCCTATGTTAAAGACACTCGATAAATGTTGTAGAAATAAAATTACAATTGAACTGAGTTTCCAATTAAGAGGCCTCATGACATTTATCATAACATCACATTATTTACTTAACAACTTTTATTTAAACTTGCAGAATCTTAGTGTGTAATCCCCAGTAGCCATGTTTAGTTAATTAACTGAAAGCATTTGTTCTCCACGAAAGCTGCAGTATCCAACAGCACAATTATTTAATATGAAAGTGCTGCATTAAACAAGTACACCTGCCAAAAATGGAGTGTCAAGTACAAAGTGTTCCCTGGATACTTCCTTTTTTGCAGCACAGATTGAGATGCTAGTGTTTGCTTACAAGTGCTTTAAGTCTGTGTGATTTGCCTGGGTGCTGTGAAGGATCCTTTATTCTTAGCTAGGCAAGAAGCTTTGACCCAGTTTTCCACAGGCATTTTGTGCGTGAAAGTTAAAAAAATTCTTCACAAGCTAAAGTAAGTTTACTGTTCCTGGTGAAAGGGTGATGGCAGCAGATTCAATAATAACTTTCAAAAGGGAATTGGATATATGCTTGAAAAGGAAGAAAATTGCAAAGTAACAGGAAAAGAGCAGGGGAGTGGAACTAGGTAGATAGCTCTTTCAAAGAACCAGCACAGGCATGATGGGCCAAATGGCCTCCTTCTGTGCCTTAAGATTCTATGGCCCAGAAATTTCTGCAATGGCACATCTCGTGGCAAGCAACATGAATTGTATTTTTTTTTTCTTGCCCTTCAGATTGCACAATACTTCCACCACAAATTGCTGTAAATGCAAGTCGGTAACAGAACAGCAATGTTGGTCATTTGGAACCTCTTGAACGTCATGCCCAATAGTCTATCTCCTTAACTAATTAAAGTTTAGGTTAGAGAAAGAAATAAAGTGAAAGGGATACAATGAACTACAGTGAATTAGAGCCATATTAGATTCAGGAAGAGAAATAAGGAGGAGGAGCGATAATAGTCTGTTAAGAGAGAGAAAATAAACAAACGAAAAGAAGAAAAAAATTAAACAGAACAAATAGAGAAGAGGACATTGTAACCCAGCTGTGTTTGGGAATTGTTGTACTCGTCTTTCAGAAATTGTAATGAGTGAATGGCAGGGTTGTGTGTGAAATTTACAAACATTCTTATTCATAGAGTGATCTCAAAAATATTTTCTGAAAGAAATCTAATTTGCATTTCTGAGTGTCCAAACAACTTTGCATGATGAAAATTATTGGCATCCAACACTAACAGTAGTGTGCCTGACAAGACTGGTGCAAAAATACTGCCAAGAAAAAGGAAGTTTAAAATACCTCTAAGAACAATTCACGACCTGTTGGAGTGAGAGTCCACAGCTTCATTTGTTCCCTTTCTGGGCCTCCAAGGTTGCGTTTCACATCAGTACCATTAATCACATCATTAACAAGGTGCTTATGGCATGAATTACCAGCCCTATATGGTAACAATGAGATTGTGTTTATGGTGCAATTCCAGCAATTTCACAAAGTAAATTTCAATGGGGAGGCTCATGGCAAGGTTGCAAATTTTATAATTTTGCCAAGCCTTTTTAAAATTCTTTTCATGGGATATCTGCATCGCTAGCAAAGCCAGCATTTGTTGCCCATCCCTAATAATCCCTTTGCGAGCCGCTGCAGTCCATCTGGTGTGCATGTACCCATATATTGTTACGGAGGGAGTTCCAAGATTTTGATCCAGCGACCGTGAAGGAACAGCGACATATTTCCAAGTCAGGATGGTGTGTGGCTTAGAGGGAACTTGCAGATGGTGGGTAATGGTGGAGCGGTGAAAATTGTCCAGCAATTTGTGCAGAATCAGAACTAATGGTGTATCTCTTCTTCGCCGCAAATTGATGCATTTTTGCAACCTAATAATGGCAGATGCTGTTAATTCTCCATTAACTCTCTAGCAATGTCTGGGCCATATGGTTTTTATAGTGATCGGAACCCGAGAGAAAGCCTTACTGTAATCAGTGAAGAGCTTGATAGCCGTGTTTAGTATTCAGACGAACAGTTAGTACTGCAATAAATCTAGTTTAAGTTTGTTCCTTTTTTAATATTAAACATAATAAATATAGTTCTTTACACAACTTGAATGTAAATACTTCAATACTATTAAACTTAAATGTTTGAATCCTATTTACAAAAAAAAAAGCAAATAAAATTGTCTGTTACAATAGAAGTTCCATATTTTCATCAGATCTCAGGATGGGCAGAAATCCTTCTTGGAAGACGACGGTTCATTGGCTGTTGAGATTGCAAATGGGTCGAGTGTGGAATACAACTGGTCAGAGTTGGTAGTGCAAATTAAAAGACTGGGTTACTATTCTTGAGATTTATTTAATTGATTTTGCGGAAGTGGAAGAAATTTCACAGCTTTCATCACTCCACTAATGGCAGCCATGCCTTCAGCTGCCTAAGCTCTTAACATCCCTCCCTAAATTTCTCCACTTCCCTACCTCTCTCCTCTCCTCACTTCTTAAAACCTACCTCCATGACCAGGTCTTTTGCCAACTGTCCTATGATCTCATGTGGCTGGGTGTCAAGTTTATTTGACAACGCTCCCCTGACGCACCTTGGGACATTTTACTGTATGAAAAACACTATATAATTGCAAGTTGTTATTAACTTCTTGTGGTTAGTTGCCTCCCTTGTGTGTTAAAATTAGAACAAACGATACTTGGTCTATGGGGAGAAATGGCTTGAACAGCTAAATCCCCTTTTCATATTCCATGCTCTTATGCTTCTTATTACTGAGAAGTTATCCAATATCACTTAGACAATTATTTGCCATATGTTTCCAGTTACAAGTGAGGGATTTCAATGCTGGGGATTTTAATAACCAGAGAGTGAATTTCTAAAAACTAAATAATGTTAAAGATAGTATCAAACTTAAAGATAAAGCATTGTTATGACCAGGTGAGAAATGTGTCTAGGGGTCTTTTGCTGTCTTTACCTGGTCTTATTGTAACAGAGTTTTATTTTTAAACACACTGTTTTGAATTCCCCCTTTTGTGAATCCTTGTTTGCAGCTTTCCAATTATAAGGCAAAGAAACAAGCTCAAACAGGCTATCTCAGGTTTAAAGAAGAAACGTGAATTTTATGAAAACTTAAACTCTAATAATGTTAATGCCTACAGACATACGACGCACCCTCGCGAGTATGCACACACGATACCTGCAAATAGGGACATAAAAGAAGAAAAGAAAATATAGTAGAGAGGGGTTTGAGGCAATATCAGAAGAGTTTCTTGTTTACTGTGCTTCGAGCTCACTTGATTGTAGTCATAGAGTCATAGAGTTATACAGCACAGAAACAGGCCCTTCGGCCCATCGTGTCTGTGCCGGCCATCAAGCACCTAACTAAGGACGGCACAGTGGCACAGTGGTTAGCACCGCAGCCTCACAGCTCCAGCGACCCGGGTTCAGTTCTGGGTGTTGCCTCTGCAGAGTTTGCAAGTACTCCCTGTGACCGCGTGGGTTTCCGCCGGGTGCTCCGGTTTCCTCCCACAGCCAAAGACTTGCAGGTTGATAGGTAAATTGGCCATTGTAAATTGCCCCTAGTGTAGGTCAGTGGTAGGAGAATGGTGGGGATGTGGTAGGGAATATGGGATTAATGTAGGATTAGTATAAATGGGTGGTTGTTGGTTGGCACAGACTCGGTGGGCTGAAGGGCCTGTTTCAGTGCTGTATCTCTAAAATAAAATTTAAAAATATTCTAATCCCATTTTCCAGCACTTGGCCCATAGCCTTGTATGCTATGGCATTTCAAGTGCTTATCTAAATACTTCTTAAATGCCTCTACCACCTCTACAGGCAGTGCATTCCAGATTCCAACCGCCCTCTGGGTGAAATTTGTTTTCCTCAAATCCCCTCTAAACCTCCTGCCCCTTACCTTAAATCTATGCTCCCTGAGTATTGACCCCTCCGCCAAGGGAAAAAGTTTCTTCCTATCTAACCTATCAATGCCCTTCATAATTTTCTATACCACAATCATGGCCCCCCTCAGCCTTCTCTGTTCTAAGGAAAACAACCCTAGCCTTTTCAGTCTCTCTTCATAGCTGAAATGCTGCAGCCCAGGCAACATCCTGGTGAATCTGCTCTGCACCCTCTCCAGTGCAATCACATCCTTGTAGGCAGTCTTGCTGTTCGTCGGGGCCCAGTGTTGTTCTTCAACCTTGTTCATGTAGGAGACTTTTCTCTCTTTGAGATTCACGTGTTTTCACAAGATTCAGTTCCATAGGAAAGAGATGGAGGCAGGCAGGATTGGAGAGGAGGTTCTCTTCCAAACAGAAGCCAGGAGCTTTCTCAGTTCAAATCCCTTGTTGGATGTTCAAATCCCAACAGCCAGCTAGTCATGTGACTAAAACTGGTCTGACCACTTCTTCTGTGTTTGTGGATTCTGCTATCTTAGCAGTCAACCTGCAATGCTAGCTCCTCCCACCTTTAACGTCTGGTAATCAAAAGTCCATTGTTGTTTGAATGAGTCAGGGCATGGCCCTTTGTCCCTTGTTCCAACACTGTCTGTTACCATGCAAATGTCTTTCCAGTCAGGGGATTGCAATTTTAAGTTTTAATGTTCATGTGGCAAAATAATGTGTGCCTCAGTCTTGGTAGGTGGGGGGCTTGCCTGGCAGCATATAATTGCGCAAAGATGGGTGGCAGGTCAGAAGATTGGACAGAATATAAAAAGCAGCAAAGAATGACTAAAACATTAATAAGGAGAGAAAAATTAGAGTATGAGAGAAAGCTGGCTAGAAATATGAAAACAGATACTAAGAGTTTCTATAGATATTTAAAATAGAAGAGTTAACAAAGTAAGCGTTGGTGCTGTAGAAAGTGAGTCTGGGGAATTAATAAAGGAAAATAAGGAGATGGCAGATAAATTGAACAGGTATTTTGCATCTGTCTTCACCATAGAGGATACAAGTAACATGCCAGAAATAGCTGTAAATCAGGAAATGGGAGGGAGGAACTTAAGAAAATTACAATCACCAGGGAAGTGGTGCTGAGTAAATTGTTGCAGCCACGGGCTGACAAGTCCTCGGGTCCTGATGGACTTCATCATAAAGTCTTAAAAGAAGTGGCTAGTGAGATAGTTGATGTATTGGTTTTAATTTTCAAAATTTCCTGGATTCAGGGAAGGTTCCATTAGATTGGAAAATAGCGAATGTAACTCCTTTATTCAAAAAGGGAGGGAGACAGAAAACAGGAAACTACAGGCCAGTTAGCTTAACATCTGTCATAGGGAAAATGTTAGAAGCTATTATTAAGGATGTTATAGAACAGCAGTTAGAAAAACTCAAGGTAATCAGGCAGAGTCAACATGGTTTTGTGAAAGGGAAATCATGTTTAACCATTTTACTGGAGTTCTTTGATAAAGTAACATGTGTGGTGGATTAAGGGGAACTGGTGGATGCACTGTACCTAAATTTCCAGAAGGCATCTGATGAGGTGCCACATCAAAGGTTGTTGTGGAAAATATAAGCTCGTGGTGTAGGGGGTAACATATTGGCATGGATAGAATTTTGGCTAACTAACAGGAAACACAGATTAGGCATAAATCGGTCATTTTCTGGTGGGCAAGATGTAATGAGTGGTGTGCCACAGGGATCAGTGCTGGGGCATCAACTTTTTACAATTTATATAAATTGAGGATGAAGGGGCTGAAGGTATGGTTGCTAAATTTGCTGATGACTCAAAGATAGGTAGGAAAGGAAGTTAAGAAGAGGACATAAGGAGGCTACAAAGGGATATAGGTTAAGTGAGTGGGTAAAGATCTAGCAAATGGAGTATAATGTGGGAAATTGTGAAATTGGCCATTTTGACAGGAAGAATAAATAGCATATTATCTAAATGGTGAGAGATTGCAGAGCTCTGAGATGCAGACAGATCTGGGTATCCTAGTGCATGAATCGCAAAAGGTTAGTATGCAGGTGCAGCAAGTAATTAGGAAAGCTAATAGTATGTTATCATTTATTGCAAAGGGAATCGAATACAAAAGTAGTGAGGTTATACTTCAGTTATACAGGGCATTGGTGAGATCACAGCTGGAGTACTGTGTACAGTATTGGTCTCCTTATTTAAGGAGGATTTAAATGCATTGGAACCAGTTCAGAAAAAGTTTATAAGACTAGTACCTGGGATGAGTGGATTGTCTTATGAGGAAAGGTTGGACAGGCTAGGCTTGTATCTGTTGGAGTTTAGAAGAGCAAGCGATGACTTGATTGAAATATATAAAATTCTGAGGGGTCTTGACAGGGTGGATGTGGAAAGGATGTTTCCTCTTGTGGGAGAATCTAGAACTAGGGGTCACTATTTAAAAATAAGGGGTCGTCCATTTAAGACAGATGAGGAGAAATTTTTTCTCTCAGAGGGTTGTGATTCTATGGAACTCTCTTCCTCAAAAGTTGGTAGCAGAGTCTTTGAATATTTTTAAGGCAGAGGTAGATAGATTCTAAATAAGCAAGGGGTGAAAGGTTATTGGGGGTAGACAGGAGTTGAGGTTACAATCAGATCAGCCATGATCTTGTTGAATGCCTGAGCAGGCTCGAGGGGCAGAGTGGCCTACTCCTGCTCCTAGTTCGTATGTTCGTAAATGCCAATCGGTCTGCTCTATCAGTAAAAGTGTGGCAGAGCTGGCCTCAAGTTTGCCGACATGAGGAGTTTCAAACCCCAGCCCAAGTTACAGGGCCAAGATTATCTCCATGTCCAAGGCAGGTGCATCAACCAGTAAGGGTGCGCCTTTAGCATCCGCCTCGTATGTTGCAGTGACAGCATGCACCACCTAACATTCATAAGTCCTTCACCTTCAGACTTCTTTTCACATTTAGATATGATTTAACAAACCACAGTATTCTACCATGCAATTTGAAATTAAGATTTCACTGACAGATTGGGGGAAATGTATAGCTTGTACATATATCAAAATGGTGCATAGATAACACATTATGAAGACTCTTAAGATATGGTTTAGATCTCTCGAGTGAGCTAACCTGATCATTCAAACAACAAAATCGCATGAAATCAAAATTAAGAAGCAAAACCCAAGCAACTGTTGCCTTTGAAGTGTTACCTGATGTCTGGCCTAGGCGTTTTAATCTAACATACTATTCTGCTTGTAATCAAACACTGTTCAGCGCTCCTTTAATCATCAGCTGGCCAGCTGTTTCATGCCTATCCATGCACATTAGCACAATTTGACTGAAATAACAAACCAGTACATTTTATTCAGTTGCTCTGCTCTGCACTTGTCTTTGTAGTTAAGACATTCTCCAACATGATTAATGATATGACTAGCTTGATTAATGGTTATGAATTACACAGTATGAACCATGTCATGCTAGGCCCCCACCTGCCAAGAATGAGGCACATTAATTTTGTCATGAACATTGATTTTAAACTGTTATCATAAGGTCATAAGAACTAAAAGTAGGAGTAGGCAATTCAGCCCCTCGAGCCTGCTCCACCATTCAATACGATCATGGTTGATTTCATCTCAGCCTCAACTCCACTTTCCTGCCCATTCTCCATAACCCTTCAACGCTTTACTAATTAAAAATCTGTCAATCTCGTCCTTAAATTTTCTCAATGTCCTGGCATCCACCGCAGGAGTTACTGGAGTGAAGAAAGGACTTGTTAAACAGATCCGCCGTGGCTGGAAAACACATTTGCAGACGGTGATTGAAAGGACAAAGGACAATTCCCTGACACATTCAACCCACACTGGACCCTGATCACCAGGTATTGTGTGTAAGAGGAGCATTCCAGAGACTGCTAAGGTGATCAGACCAGTTAGTCACATGACTAACCTATTTGGCAACCTGGGTTTTTCTGAATTGTACACACAGTTTGAACTCAGAAAGACTATTTGCTCCTGAACTGAGAAGATCTCTCCTGTCTGCTCCCATCTCTTTCTCGCAAGCCTCTGAATCCATTGAAGACACATGATACTCAAGAGAGAAAAGTTTCCTACAGCAAACAAGGTTTAAGAAGAATATTGGGCCCCAACGAAAAGCAAGATCTACCTATAATCAAGGACTCTACAGTGAGTTCGAAGAACCGTAACAACAACTCTTCAGATGGTGCCTCAAACTTTTCCACTTTATTTTTCTTCTGCTCTTTTCTGTCTCTATTTGCATGTGTGTATCGCATATGCATGCTAGCGTGGACAAGTTGTGTATCCGTAGACGTCAACCGAATTAGAGTTTAAGTTTTAATAAATTTCAATCTTACTTCTTAAACCTAAGAAAAAGTGTGTGTGTGTGTGTGTGTGTGTGGTTTCTTTGCCTTATAATTGGAAAGCAGTGAATAAGGATTCACCAAGGGGGAGTTAAAAACACGGTGTGTTTATAATAAAACCCTGTTACAGCAAGACTAGGCGAAGGCTTAAAGGGAACCCTAGACTTCTTTCTCACCTGGTCGTAACAACCATTATAGCAGAAGCAACCAGAATTTATAACTGCTCTGCAGGTAGGAAGGCATCCTGTCGCATAGCTAGCATATCTGTGGCTGTAACACACTCCTTCTGATGCTCTTAAGGTGTAATGTACATTTTAGAGCTTATCAGTAATAGATTAGGAAGCCTAATTAATGCTGTCAAACATTATTATTGCTGAAACTACAATCAATGAGGAAAATCATTCAATGTTGCAAAAAATATGAAATATCATCTAATGTTAGCTAATGTTTGTTTAACATGTTAAGTGCAACAATGCAACCAAGACAAGGTAAGATATTCAGGCAAAAGATGTAATGCTTTTAATAGCCCATACCCACGCAAAGAGTCAGATTGGCTTAGCAGTTAACGCTGTGACCTCTACTTCAAAATGTTGTGGGGTCTGATGAAAAATCATTGACCTGAAAGCTCAATTCTGTTTTTCTCTCTACAAATGCTGCCTGACCTGTCGAGTATTTCCAGCATTTTCTGTTTTTATTTGAGATTTCCAACATCTGCAGCATTTTGCTTTTTTTTTTTAAGTGTTGTGGGTTTAAGGCTTACCTCAGGATTTGTACATATAATCTAGGCTGCCACAGAGTGCCATACTGAGGGAATGCTGCATTGTCAGACGAGATGTTTACATCTGCATGTTCTGGTAGTTAATAATCCCATGAGACTATTTAAAAAGCACAACAAGGTTTTCCACTATCTTAGCCAACATAACTTCCACAACTTATACCATCATTTCAATGTTGCTCATTTCAATGTTGCTTGTGGAAGTGCTACCACATTTATTTAAACAAGAAGTCACTTCACATTGTCTTTCCGGGATGAGGGACATGTTAATTATGCATTTTTTTTCCCTTTCAAAGGCCCTCAATAAACTGACAAAACCAAAGATTTACATGAGTTGGAAAATGATTTGTTTCTATCAGGCTTAAAATAAACAATTCTTGCAATAAATCAAATTATGTTAGAAGGCCAATTTTTCATCTGAGGCTTTCTAACACACAGCCTTGCCCATTGCCACCACACATTGTTCATTGTCACTTTCCACACTATTAGTCCTACTCACAAACATGAAAATTCCAACTGAGTTCTCTTGAGTAGGAACACTGTACAACATCACATCCATCCAACTTGTTATGTACACTTGTCTTGCCTGCACTTCTACTTTTGTCACTCATTGTGCATTAATGGAAAGTACCACACGTATAGCAAGCTTCTTGTGTGAGTCTGCATTCACAGAGATGGAATTCTGAAACTTTGCTTTGGTCACTTGAATGGCTACAGCAGGAAAGTTAGGATTTTTTTGATTGCCATCCTTGATTTATATCTATCTTTACAGAATTCATAGGAAAGAAAGAATTACAATTGGCAAACCATACAGCAAGATAAAGACTGTACAAAAAGACAAAATATAAAGTTACTGTCACAGTAAACGTAAACTGAGGTTTTTGTACTGTAATGGTGTTGAGTGTTCAAGATCTTTCAATTGGTTGAAATAACTTGAATGCACTTTGTACTAAAAAGCCAGATTTTTCTTGGTCTGGGATTTCTAAGATAATCACTGGGCTGAATTTTGTGCCCTCAATGGAGGTCCTGAAACTAGGTGGAAAGGCGGGGACAACCCCACCTCGGCCATTTGAGGGACCCCTGCCCCATTTTTCAGCGCTTAGGCAATTAACTACCTGGTGCCGGAGCTCCAGTCCTTTAAAAGATGCGAGTCCACCCACAATGCCAACTATTCAGATGGCAGCTCTTCAGTCACAGCAGTGCCACCAGGAGTGGTGACTGCTGCTGGGACTGCAGCAGGCCCCAGAATCAAGATAAGTGTGTGGGGCTCGCTAGGGACAGGCAGGCAGGCCCCGGCTGGGCAGTTGGGGGAGTCGGTGGGGGGGTACGGATTGTCTTGAGGGCAGGGGTGCTCTTTCTGAGGGGACAACCCTCCGTGGGCCACAGGGTGTCTGATCAGTAGGGCCGCCTAACCCAGAGCCCGCAGAAAGGCCCCAAGCCTTTACTGGGCAGTCTCCCCAAGTGGCAGAGGGACTCCCCACCGCTGGTAAAATACCAGCGGCAGAGGGAAGGGGGCCTTAAGAGGGCCTTTAATTGGCCAGTTAATGGCCTCAGTGGAGAAAGGCACTTCCCTGCCCCTGGTAAATTTCCATGGTGTCAGAAAGTTGACGGGCACTTCACCAGCCCCCACCTTCCCTCATCATTTTCTGCACCGTCCCCCCCCCCCCCCACCCCGCCTCCCAGCCCATCCCGAGGGGGCTGGTAAAATTCAACCCAGTGGATGCACATTGAACAGGAACCTCAGAAGGTTATAAATGCAATTTTATCAGACCATGCAACATGGGCAATAAAATATAAAGCAACTTTGTTCAAAGTTAAAACTAACAATAGCAGAAAATTAGTAGATTTCACTTGATTCAAAAACATCACTTTACTCCTCCTTGGGTATATATATGTGCCACTTCACTCACTGTTCTACTAACACCAACTCTGACCAACATCTGTAACACAATCAAGGTTAGGCCAACCCAACAGAGTCTTCACATCCACACTCCATCATCAGCTGTAGGACAAGCAAAGAGGAAAAACTGAAGAATTGGCAGAAAGCAGTCAAATATATTTCTCTATTTAAACAAGGAGAATGCTGCCAATCAGGCCTCTATTCGTAGAGACAAAGATCAAAAAGGCATTGTTTACAACTTAAATAAAGCTGTCAGTCATCTGTAGAATTTGAAAGACAGAAATTGCTTGAAACCAATGATTCACAATTCCAGCACGTCAACAAACTCACAATACAGCTTAACACAACATCAACTCATACTTGGTTCCAAGTTCGAATCACATGGCACAAAAGGAGGTCATTCAGCTTATCATGCCTGTGCTAGCTCTTTGAAAGAGCCATGCAATTAGTCCCACTTCGTCCCTTTACCTTAACTGAATAAATTCAAAATGAAGTAAGCAGATAAATAAGGATTTAATAAAACATTAGCATATTAAGGACACCCCCATTGGCCCCCATATTAACTGGGAGCAGGGATAGGCACCAACATGTTGCACCACAGACATTTGACAAAATTATTGACTCAGCCACTGACATGAGGGCAATTAATTTGTATAGGAAGTGTCTAGCCAATCTAATGCCATCAAAACACAGTCCAAATTAAAATACATTTCTCCCTATAAATAAAGTAGCGAGCATACAAACATCAATGGAGAGCAGCACAGCTGTATTAGCTAGCTAGCAAGCAAAACACTATGCAATGTCAATGCAAATTACTTTTGTTGACAGAATAGAGCTAGCTACACCATGGCACAAGGTGGTAGATGGACCTTATCGCATGACCTCCATGGATTCACACTGTGTCAGGAATCCAAATTCATCCAATAAACCATGAAACTCAAGGAGAAGATTATTACTGTGGTTATTGAGGTGAGCCAGTAGAAAAATCAGCAACAGGAAGACAGACCATTGTTGCCACAAGACAATTTAACCAGTGATGGTCAATGGTTGTGCAACTTCTCCACCTGCTTGTAATATGTGTCTGAAGACAGGGCAGCCAGCAAAAGGGCAGTGATCTCCAAATCAGGAGAATTTTATAGGATAGAGCAGATTGTACTTCAGAACAGTCATGTAAAACAGAAAAGCAAAGTGTGACAGGAAGGGCCAGAAATATTAATGGTAGGTAGCCAAAACTAGTTTATTCAACTTGAAAAGCTGTTAAACTAGGTCCTGGATTCTAAAATACAGAAATAGCATTTACTCACCAAAGCTAGTGACAAAATTTGATAAACACAATTACTAATAAAGAACGCCCTTCAGTTCCTACAATAAAACAATTCTCTTAAATTCACTTATGTCTATACCTCAGTCTATCACTGTTGATTCTGATTCAGCTCTGACAAGATAATTATTAACAAAAAGCGTTTCTGCAAAAAATTGAGATGTTACTGCATGTATTATTCAGTTACAAAATGTTTAGTCACTATCTGTAAGACTGTACTCCAGACTAACCAATTTATGTCTAAGCCAAATCTCTTAGCTGTTAGCAAAGGTATACTTTTAATGTAATGTAATTATATGATACAGACAACATTAAAATGACATTGGCAACTCAGGTTATCTGCCCTCAAACCTCAATGATGAACATTGCAGTTACTGATCATTGAATACTTGTAAAATTTGTCCTTTAATCCAATTTGCAGCAACAAAATCAGTTAATGACTGCTTCTAACATGGTCATGGAAATATAATAAATTTTTACTATGTCTCCCTTGACAGTTTTTAAACCTGCAAATGCAGCATTGATTTTGTTAAGGAATCATTGACAGTTCATCATAGATTAAGATTATTAAAGCTATCCATTACATCGTACTTACCAACTATTTTATGTGGGTCAACAGCATCCTGTTTTTGCCAAAATCACTCAGCCTCATTACACCGTACTGGTGTATTCATGAGGAACTTATAGTGCTGACGTCTAGAGATTCATTAGATTTTCTTGCCTGTTTTCTCCTCAATACAAGTTCTGGAACAATGTAATTCCAAATGGATAGCAGTGGAATTGCAACATTTATACAGAAGTAAAAGTCCAGCAACTTTCAATGTGTTACTGAGCTTTTATCCCAAGTGAAAGTAATATGTGCCAGAGCATAGAAATTGAGACATTCCCAAAGTGACTTTTGCCATTTTAAAATGAGTTGACATAACACAAGCATTTAAACTTGTGTTTTAAAATATTTTAAAATAGGTTATTTGGAGCAGGGGTGTCTGACCTTTACACAAGGGGGCCACATTACAATTTTTACCTTACATAGGGGGCTGGTGAGACGAATTCAGAAAAATAAAGATATTAAAAATTTAACTTATTAATCAAAACAACAACAAATATTCATTTTTGTGAAAAAGCTTTAAATGAAAAGACTAATTTATTGACGTACTTTCTCATCACTATGTTGGGCACTAACATAATGAGATAGCTGGCATTTTTTTGCTTGCACAAGTGGTCAATGTCTGCCTGCACACTTGCTGCATCAATGCGGAATATTCCAAATAGATGTCCATGTCAGGAGTGATTGTGATCACTCTCCCTTCCTTCTCTTCCCCTCCTTCTCTGTGTTCCCCCCACCATGTTCACCCCCTCTCTGTTCCCCCCACTCTGTGTGTCATCCCACCCCTGTGTTGTCCCCCCCTCTCTGTCATCCCCCTAGTGTGTTGTCCTCCCTTCTCTCTCCCCCTCACTTTCCATAACACCTCTCTCTCTCTGCCCCCCCCCCTTTCTCTTTCCCTCTCTCTGCCCCTCTCTCTGACCATTGCTGAGAGCAAGAACAGCGGTTTCTGAATTTCAGACAGATTCGGGTTTTTCCGGCGGGCTTTAAAAAAAAAAATTGGAATACGCCAGAAAGCCACAAATCAGTCCAAAATTCAGAAACTACTGTTCCCGCTCTCAGCACCTGTCAGCTGTAAATATGAAAAGGAGTGTTAATGAGCATTAGATAAAGATCTGTGCTTAGAAATTCCAATTCAGCTGTGAAACTGGCAGTTGCAATTTTGTTTTGAAGCCTGTCTGGTCGGAAAGAAGAAGCCAATGGGAAATTACTCAACCGTGAAATTACCAGTCAAGGAGCTCAAATTCTTTTTCCCATGGACACTGGTGTCCATGTATGGACACAGTGCTGTCCCCTGACTGGGAGACGTGCTGTGAGTGGTGGGTGGGTCCAATATCGCACAGGAAAGCTGTAAGTACATTCAGCACGCCTATCAGTGGCTGTTAATGCAGCCACCTCATTTGTATTTTACTTCCATATTTGTCATCCAATTCACGGCACTGGGTGTAATGAGAATCCACAAGACACAATCTCAACTTCAAGTATTTAAAGGGCCAATCTGAAAATGTAATTTGGTAGAGTTTGGAATTGAGAAGAGGAGGAGCAAATTCAACAATGGATTTCAGTGGTATTAAGACTGCAGTCTGGTTCAATGATGCCTCCTCTGAATTATTGCTTGGGCTGTGAGGAGCAGAGGGATATACTATTCCTCAGCATGGGAGGAAACCTGTGGCAGAAATGAAGGTGGCATGGCTAGAGGTATGTAGCAGGAGCATTGTACCACACATCTAGATGCAATGCAGGAAACAATTTAATGACCTAACCAGGTCAAGAAAGTAGAGTACAGTAGCACATTCACCTCCATCCTGCTGTGTGCATCACCCCAACCCTTCACTCTGTCTTGTCAAGCCTACTCCATGATATCACTCCTCACACCCATTTACCATGCAGCTGCACCCATCCTTCTCCATTTATGCACTGCCTCGCATCCCCATCTATCCATTCACCACTATCACTCACCCTCACCTTTCTACAATTTCATGCCTCTCCCTAATACTCACCCTCACCAAATGCACTGCAACTATCAGGTCGCCACACTACCAGAAGGACGTGGAGGCTTTGGAGAGGGTACAGAGGAGGTTTACCAGGATGTTGCCTGGTCTGGGGGGCACTAGCTATGAGGAGAGGTTGGAAAAACTCGGATTGTTTTCACTGGAACGATGGAAGTGGAGGGGCGACATGATAGAGGTTTACAAAGTTATGAGCGGCATGGACAGAGTGGATAGTCAGAAGCTTTTCCCCAGGGTGGAAGTCAGTTACTAGGGGACATAGGTTTAAGGTGCGAGGGGCAAAGTTTAGAGGGGATGTGCAAGGCAAGTTTTTTACACAGAGGGTGGTGAGTGCCTGGAACCTGCTGCCAGGGGAGGTGGTGGAAGCAGATACGATAGCGACGTTTAAGAGACATCTTGACAAATATATGAATAGGAAGGGAATAGAGGGATATGGGCACAGGAAGTGCAGAAGGTGTTAGTTTATGCAGGCATCAAGATCGGCGCAGGCTTGGAGGGCCGAATGGCCTGTTCCTGTGCTGTACTGTTCTTTGTTCTTTTGATTGCATGCCCTTACATTCACTCATAGTTTTGACTCTTAGCACAGTACTACACTGTCAGAGGTGCTGGCTTGTAAATGAAATGTTCAACAAAAGCCCTGGGCGTAAACAGCAGGGGAGTTCTCTCACTGTACTGGCCAACATTCATCCCTCAACCAAGATCACTAAAACAGGTTATCCTGTCATTTATCTCATTGCTGTTTTTGGGACGTTGCTGTGCTCAAACTGACGGCTGCACTTCCACACGT
Source organism: Heterodontus francisci (assembly GCF_036365525.1). Lineage (NCBI taxonomy): Eukaryota > Metazoa > Chordata > Chondrichthyes > Heterodontiformes > Heterodontidae > Heterodontus > Heterodontus francisci. Next base: position 67,787,005 of record NC_090388.1, read on the forward strand.
TGCAACAGTAACTACAATTCAAATGTAATTAAGTGGCTTTGCAGCGTTTTGGGATATCCAGAAGTTGTTCAAGTTGTTTGTTGTGTGTCTGTAAGCCACCTGCCTGAAGTCATGCATCATTGGCCAATCAAGATGGCAGACCATCTACCTGTACCCAGACCTCCACCTATGCGACTTCTCAACCATCTATTAGTAGCAACACAAGTGACCCTTCATGAATTTTCTATCGAGCCCATAAGTCAAGAGCCTGCCATTCTGGCACCTCTCTGAAATAAATAGTCCAAGTAAGAATGTGGGTAGGATCTTCACTGTGGGCGCAGGATATGGAAGTCAAACCCAACCCCGGGGGGAGACACTCGTGTTTCACAGGGGCAACCCCCGAATTGGCATGGAGATGGGTTCGGTGGCCAATTAGTGACCGTGGGAATAGAACGGAGGTGGGTCTGCTCAAATGCGACCCTGATTTAAACAGACCACAGCAGCCATACTGTGCCTGCTGTTTGAATGCTCTAACTTCAGCTTGGAAGAAACTGTATTGTGAGGAAATTGGAATGTCCCAGGAGAGCCAGAGGCCTGGTACCCAGGGCAGGGCAGCCCCTCAATTCACTGACTGCAGACCTGGAGGTCCTCCTGGAGTTGTAAGGGAGAGGAGGGAGGTCATCTTCCCAGAGGGTAGCAGGAGGAGGCTACCCACCCAGACTAAGCAGGCCTGGATGGACATAGCTGGCACAGTCAGCAGAAGAAGTGTGATCCACAGAAGTTGGATCCAATGTCAGAAGAGCTTCAATGATCTGATACACTCTGGCACGGCGAGTACAACCCCAACCCTCAGGGCAGCCCTCTTGTTAATCACACTCCAGCAGACACATCAGCTGAGGAGCCTGTGTGCCCAGGGTATTTACTGATCCCTCAGAATGGTTCAGAGCCACAGTGCTGCTGAGGACCTGTCACCACTGATACATGCACCTTCTAATGAATAGGAGCAGCTGGCATTGGCCATAGAGGATGGCAGTACCTTATTTCTCTCTCTTTTGTCCCTGCAGGAGAAACTGGCTCATAATGCCTAGGAGAGGTTCCAGACTGGTGGAGGCATTCCCTACCTTCAAGTGATCACAGCCATGAAGGAGGGAGCCATGAAAATAGCCATGATCGCGGACCATGAGGGAGTCGGTCATGGCGAGATGGGCATTCATGATGGAGCTGGCGATTAAAGAGGACAATGCGTTCATTAAGGGGGTGCAATGCACTCCACCCCATCTGACAGCATACCGAACACTGAGTTGCATTGGGAGCACTGCAGAGGCTTCTGCTCTCTGAGGTTAGCTGTCATGATCGCTTCTTGTGTATCCCACAGGTACAGACATCAAGGCAATGAGATCATCGCCTTCTCCATCACTGGGTCGAGCAGCAACAGCAGTGCTCCACGGAAGTACCATCACAACTTACAAGTGCATCGTCTACCAGTGCAGATACAGTCACTTCGCGCCCAGTTAGATTGGGTGGCATGGGGTGAGAGGCACAGCACTAGTGTGCAGGAGGAGGTGCCAGAGGCAGAGGCAGCAGTGGGCAGTCCCCCTCGTAGGACAGAGGACTGACACTGCCCTGCTCAGCTGGGTACAGAATCAGGATCTCAGGAGTCACTAAAAAGGAGGCTCTACCTGGACCAGCAGCAGCAGATGTGTTCCAACATGTCAGAGATCCCTGAGGCAGTGCGGGGTCACGGGCAAAGAATGGAGGCGTCCATCCAGCTCATATGTGCCACACTGGCTCAGGGCTTTGAGCGCATGAGCTCCTCCATTAAGATAGTGGCCAACCTCATGGAGAGCCATCTGCGGCAGCACTTGGAGTGCATGCAGGAATTGCGCATTAACGTACACAGGTTTCATGCCACACTCTCTAGCATGGACCAGTCAGTGGTGCTGATGGCACAGGGATGACTGGAGGGGATCTAGTTGCACCCCAGCTAGTGTTCCCCTCCAGGAACACCAGGTAAGGGCTGAGGCAGTTACCAAGGAGGACGAGGGTGCCACATGTTACCGGACGCCATTATCATCTTTGGCCTCCTTGACCCCTCTGATAGAGCGAACATCTGTGCAGCAGGGGCCAGTGATGGAGGCTGCCCCTGCAATGATTCAGGTGCTGCAGCCTCTCGAGTTGCCCCCACAGGCACGTCCAGGATGAGGACGACCACCATGTGCATCTCAGCCGCAGGAAGAGACAAGTGAGTAGGCTGCCTCCGCCTCCTCCGAGGCCACAAGGGGAGAACAGAGCAGAAGTAGCCAAGCGCAGAGGCCATCGCATCACAGACCACTGAGTGGGTCACTAGGGCAGGGATTGGTACCAACATGTTGCACCACAGACATTTGACAAAATTATTGACTCAGCCATAGATTTAGGAGCAATTAATCTGTATATAAAGTGTATAGCCAACCAAATGCCGTCATAACACAGTCCGATTTTAAAAAACATTTCTCCCTATTTAGTGAGATACCTGGCATTGACTACTTGTGCAAGCAAAAAACTGTCTGTCCACACACTTGATGTCGCAATGCGGAGAATTTGGATAGATGCCCATCTGTCAGGAGTGATCTTGATCTCTTTCTGTCCTCCCTCTCTCCCTCTCTGTGTCCATCCCTCTCCCCCATGTCCATCCCTCTCCCCGCTCTGTGTCCATCCCTCTCCCCCCCCTGTCCATCCCTCTCCCCCATGTCCATCCCTCTCTCCCTCTCTGTATCCATCCCTCTCCCCCCTCTGTGTCCATCCCTCTCCCCCCTCTGTGTCCATCCCTCTCCCCCCTCTGTGTCCTCCCTCTCCCCCATGTCCATCCCTCTCCCCCCTCTGTGTCCATCCCTCTCCCCCCTCTGTGTCCTCCCTCTCCCCCATGTCCATCCCTCTCCCCCCTCTGTGTCCATCCCTCTCCCCCCTCTGTGTCCATCCCTCTCCCCCCTCTGTGTCCTCCCTCTCCCCCATGTCCATCCCTCTCTCCCTCTCTGTATCCATCCCTCTCCCCCCTCTGTGTCCATCCCTCTCCCCCCTCTGTGTCCATCCCTCTCCCCCCTCTGTGTCCTCCCTCTCCCCCATGTCCATCCCTCTCCCCACTCTGTGTCCATCCCTCTCCCCCCTCTGTGTCCATCCCTCTCCCCCATGTCCATCCCTCTCCCCACTCTGTGTCCATCCCTCTCCCCCATGTCCATCCCTCTCCCCACTCTGTGTCCATCCCTCTCCCCGCTCTGTGTCCATCCTTCTCCCCGCTCTGTGTCCATCCCTCTCCCCCCCTCTGTCCATCCCTCTCCCCCCTCTGTCCATCCCTCTCCCCCATGTCCATCCCTCTCCCCGCTCTGTGTCCATCCTTCTCCCCGCTCTGTGTCCATCCTTCTCTCCCCCATGTCCATCCCTCTCCCCACTCTGTGTCCATCCCTCTCCCCGCTCTGTGTCCATCCTTCTCCCCACTCTGTGTCCATCCCTCTCCCCCCTCTGTGTCCATCCCTCTCCCCCATGTCCATCCCTCTCCCCCCTCTGTGTCCATCCCTCTCCCCCATGTCCATCCCTCTCCCCACTCTGTGTCCATCCCTCTCCCCCATGTCCATCCCTCTCCCCGCTCTGTGTCCATCCCTCTCCCCCCTCTGTGTCCTCCCTCTCCCCCATGTCCATCCCTCTCCCCCCTCTGTGTCCTCCCTCTCCCCCATGTCCATCCCTCTCCCCCCTCTGTGTCCATCCCTCTCCCCCCTCTGTGTCCATCCCTCTCCCCCCTCTGTGTCCTCCCTCTCCCCCATGTCCATCCCTCTCCCCCCTCTGTGTCCATCCCTCTCCCCCCTCTGTGTCCATCCCTCTCCCCCCTCTGTGTCCTCCCTCTCCCCCATGTCCATCCCTCTCCCCCCTCTGTGTCCATCCCTCTCCCCCATGTCCATCCCTCTCCCCACTCTGTGTCCATCCCTCTCCCCCATGTCCATCCCTCTCCCCGCTCTGTGTCCATCCCTCTCCCCACTCTGTGTCCATCCCTCTCCCCCATGTCCATCCCTCTCCCCCCTCTGTGTCCATCCCTCTCCCCCCCTCTGTCCATCCCTCTCCCCCCTCTGTCCATCCCTCTCCCCCATGTCCATCCCTCTCCCCGCTCTGTGTCCATCCCTCTCCCCACTCTGTGTCCATCCCTCTCCCCGCTCTGTGTCCATCCCTCTCCCCACTCTGTGTCCATCCCTCTCCCCCATGTCCATCCCTCTCCCCGCTCTGTGTCCATCCCTCTCCCCCCCCTGTCCATCCCTCTCCCCCATGTCCATCCCTCTCTCCCTCTCTGTATCCATCCCTCTCCCCTCTCTGTGTCCATCCCTCTCCCCCCCCTGTCCATCCCTCTCTCCCTCTCTGTATCCATCCCTCTCCCCTCTCTGTGTCCATCCCTCTCCCCTCTGTCCATCCCTCTCCCCACTCTGTGTCCATCCTTCTCCCCCCTCTGTCCATCCCTCTCCCCCCCTCTCTCCACCCTCTGTGTCCTTCTCTCTCTCCATCTCTCTCCCCTGTATCCCTCTCCCTCCCCCCTCTGTGCCCATCTCTCTTTCCCCCCACTCTGTGTCCATCTCTCTCCCCCTCTCTGTGTCCCTCTGTCCCCACTCTCCCTATCCCCCTTCTCTCCCCTCTTTGTGTCCTTCCCTCTCACCTTTCGTCCACCATGCACCAGGAGCAGAAACACATTGCTGCTTGGCACCAGCCTTGCACTCTGGGAAAAACAGGGGCCTTTGGAGAGCTAAGAATGTGGACTGTCTGCCAAAAACAAAAAAGCAGTTTGCACTGGCTCAAAGAGGTCTTCCCTTTCCAGTTCTATCATTGTTTTCCTGTGCGCTATCCCATCAGTTCCACTCACACCAACATTCTCCATGGCTGATTTTGCAGGTCCGACCTAGGCAGGGAGCACTTGCCAGGAAATCATAGGCCCCAGTGTCTGACATCCCACCAATTTAACTGCATGGACAGAAAATCATGCAGGCGGTGATGTTCAACCAGCTCTCCCTGTAAGCGCTCCTCTGGAATGGGAGTGCCCGACCACAGAGTTAGTTCGACAATCACCTCCCTCCATGCTCCGCCAGCACCACCACTCCCCTGCCCTGCTCCCATTGGTCAGTACCCCCTGATTGACAGCAGCAGTCTTCCCAGCGAGTCCTGCCTCCCCCCTGCTCCTATTCGACAGAGGTCCACGCACAGGCAAACCATTTGCGCTTTTGATTGGTGGATTGGCTGGCCGGATACAAACCTTTCGTCGGCCGGATTCTCGCCCGCGAGCTGTAGGGCTTAACCTGATGCCCCCAATGATCCCAATCCTTTCTAATTACCTTTGATCCTGGTAATTGTAATGTCTAATTCCGAGCCTTTAAATTTAAAACAAGGGCGGCACAGTGGCGCAGTGGTTAGCACTGCAGCCTCACAGCTCCAGCGACCCGGGTTCAATTCTGGGTACTGCCTGTGTGGAGTTTGCAAGTTCTACCTGTGTCTGCGTGGGTTTTCTCCGGGTGCTCCGGTTTCCTCCCACAAGCCAAAAGACTTGCAGGTTGGTAGGTAAATTGGCCATTATAAATTGCCACTAGTATAGGTAGGTGGTAGGGACAGGTGGGGATGTGGTAGGAATATGAGATTAGTGTAGGATTAGTATAAATGGGTGATGGTCGGCACAGACTCGGTGGGCCGAAGGGCCTGTTTCAGTGCTGTATCTCTAAAACTAAAACTAGAGGTTAGGTCACTTTAAAATACAAGTTTAAAGACTTGGAGCAAGACATTTGTAATTACCATGGACCTCAAAATCTTTACCATTGATATTGGTGTCCATGTACGGATACATTGCTGACTCGTGCACTGGGTTTTCTTCCTGTAACTATGCAGTTTTTCTTAATGAGCACCATGTAAATAATGACACATGAAGCCCAGACGTGTGAACATCCTTTTATTAACAGTGGGACAAAAAAAGAGATATGAAGCAGTAAAGGAGAGCAAGGGTTTGTCAACGATGATGGTGAAACCTCTGGGCAGATGTGCATCCTTCATTGGTAGTAAGAACTTACACATTCCGGGCTGTGTCTTCAATGGAAGTGTTAGCAGAGGCAGCTCACTCAGAGTGAGTTCGACACCGTGCCATTCATCCTGGGTCAGAAGGACTCAGTCGAAACATTGTTGAATCATATGATCCCTCATGCTGATGTTGTTCTGACGAGACCCTTGAGCCTCGCGCCTGGTCTGGCCACCTCCCTGTGCAGCTGGGGCACCTCGGCGTTCTGCATGTTCCCCTTCTGCCGTCTCCTCCTCCTCTTCTTCCATGCCGTGCTCCTTCTCTTCCTCCAATGGGTTGTGTCCTTTCAGGGCCTCAAGGTCCTCAAGGTCCACACCTCTCTGGAGGATCATGTTATGGGGAGCACAGCAGAGCACCAGAATGAGCGAGACCCTTGCAGGTAAGTACTGCAGGGCACAACCCAACAGGTCCAGGCACTGGAACTGATCTACAGACACCGTGAGGTCTTCAGCAACAAGGGAACAGATCTCTGTGGCCATCTGCCTGGAGAGTCGCAGTCTCCTGCGGCCCTGTTCCTCCCTCATCTCCAGGTAACTCCATCTTCATCGGTAGATCCTAAGCTGAGGTTACATGTCCTTCCTGCCCCTCATCCCTCTCCTCTGCCCTCCTGACGCCTGGGGTTCTGCCCTTCCTGTGGAGGCTGTTGCTCATCGCCATTGGGCCCAATATTTGAGAATCGTGCCTCCATTTCCAGCTGCAGCCATTCTTGTGGTCAGGTGCCCACCCTTCCCCCCTGTCACTAATGGTGTTTGGCAGCCTTGTACCCTCCTCTTATGCACCTGCATTGCAAGGAGGGTGACAACCCCCTGCACTGCCCGAGTGCTTACTGCCCACTCTCCACACCACCTGCACTGAGACAATGGTACCTGTTTCCCAACGGCTGAGTCCCTTTCTGTGCCATTGACCCTTTTAAGGGGTCTAGCTAATTCCCAGAGGTGGCCATGCCTTGCTCCCAACTATGTGCCTGCCTCCCTTCAGCTGATCTGCCCCAAACAGTGCGTGCACCCCTGCGCCCTTGTGAAAATCGCTACTTACTTCTCAGTGAGCTCTTTAACAATGATAATGGTTAAGGGCGGCACAGTGGCGCAGTGGTTAGCACCGCAGCCTCACAGCTCCAGGGACCCGGGTTCGATTCCGGGTACTGCCTGTGTGGAGTTTGCAAGTTCTCCCTGTGTCTGCGTGGGTTTTCTCCGGGTGCTCCGGTTTCCTCCCACAAGCCAAAAGACTTGCAGGTTGATAGGTAAATTGGCCATTATAAATTGTCACTAGTATAGGTAGGTGGTAGGGAAATATAGGGACAGGTGGGGATGTTTGGTAGGAATATGGGATTAGTGTAGGATTAGTATAAATGGGTGGTTGATGTTCGGCACAGACTCGGTGGGCCGAAGGGCCTGTTTCAGTGCTGTATCTCTAATCAAATCATTAATCAAATTGGCGTCCTTAATGGACAGTTCAGGATCTCGTGGCCACCCTCCCCCTGCCCTCCCCCCGCCCTGGTGAAACACACTGATGCCAGGACCGGCATCGGGAAACCAGCATGCCGGCCTGCACCGGTATTTTTGTCCCCCCTCCCCACCCCACCCCCCGCCTCCTTTTCCGCCGCTGGCAGGACCTGAAAATGTAACCCATTGTGCAGGAAATTCTATCACTTTATGGAATACCATTACACAAGCAGGCAATGATGGTAGCAATTTACCTTCAGTTGACTCTTGGTAGCAGTACGAATATTTCTGTGTTACAATATCTGCATCTTACCGTCAGTGAATATCTTCAGTAACATTAATAATCCAGTACCTACACCAAGAGCTACTGCAATTTAACTGGAAACAATTCAGATGGTATTCAGCATAATTCAGTTCTTTGAGACATACAGTTTCATGAATATGTTTCCCTTTAAATGTTATGCTGATATTTAACATGTACAAGCAAAACTGTTTCCTTGAAGAGATAACTACACACTGAATTATAAGTGATGTTCTGCTCCATATGTAAAATCGCATTTTTCATCCTCCATAGAGTCTAGATCAGAATAAATGTATTGCATTAGATTAAGTACTGAATTAATGTATCAAAGCTGCACAGAAATGCATCTCTTTTCCTCAGTTGATTGATCTCCAATGTGGTGGAATCATGTATCGAGCAACTATGCTTCAGAAAACAAAAATAATGAAGTTAGAATTTATTTATGTCCTTTTAAAGCCATTTATACAGGGAATACTCAGAAAATTGCAACCAAGTGTAGGCCAAGAACATCTAGCAATATCTGAACATGTGACAGCAATGGATTAATTGAATTTTCCATTCAAATACCGATTCTCTGCACCATTTGATAAAAACAGGCTCAAGCGAGGCCAATAGACAAGAATTTACATCTCAATTTTTCAAAGAAATAATTGCTATTTGACAGGCTTCAACTAACTATTTACAGTTTAACCTGTACACCTGTCGGAATACTGCTCAATGAAAATAGATCACAAAGCCCTTCTGCCCATTTGATCACCACCTTTCAGGATACACTACTGTTGCCTTCAAAATACAGATTCTAGATATTTTTACATCAGTCTGTTGCCTTGGACTCAAGCATGTTTCCTGGGAAACAATTCCAGTTCTTTTCAATATTTCAGTGAACAAGTGGTCAATCTTTGAAATAGGCTCCCTCGGGAGATGAGGAAAGCAGTTATTGATTCGGCCAAATGCAAATTAGATTTTTTTCAGAAAATTACATTTTGGGAAGCAGTATATGAGTACTTTGAGAGTTAACGTAAGTGTAGCATGCTTGGAGGAAAATGATGATTTTGGACCTATGGTTCAATAAAGCTCTGCACTACTGAGGTTTTCCTCATGTCACGTCGGGATCTGTTGTACACAGTTTGATACAGAATGATTGCTATGATTAGTTAACACCCCAATTACCATTAAATGATGCGACCATTGTAGAAGGCGAACTAGATGGACTTTGGTCTTTTTTCATCCAGTAATTCTCCAATGTTCCTATTTTGTTGGTCACCCTGTGTGCACAGAAATACTTGATGGTATCAGTTCTAAATTTGCCTTTTACAATGATAAACTTGTGCCTTTTTCTGTTGCCCTGTTATATCTGAAAGCATTGATTTGTTTTCACTTTCTCTCCAAGTATTTCATATACCTTATAGGACCAAAATTCTACCTTTGATAGGTTACTCTACAGTTTGAATACGAGAATTATGAGAAATAATAACAGCACACTCAAATATCTGAATTAAATATTAATTATTACATCAGACATACAATGCAAAATTCTATTCTATTATGGACTATGTGCCATCTACATTAAAAGTTCTAAGCAGATTCAAAGAAAAAATCTGGCAATACAATGCCCTTCTTAATCCACTCTTAGTAAGGTGGACAGTGTTATAGCCTGTATGACACTGTCCACCTTACTTCAACGTCCTTTCAGTGAATCTCATCTTGTGAAGACCACAGTCAGCTGATTGGCTGGACAGCTCATGCAAATCTCAACCATTTAATTGGAAAACTTTCTGATAAGGATTGTTTATTGAAGAGGCCCACTGAGTTCTGTGTAATCTCATCAAGGCCTCATTCTTTACACAGACGTCAACTTTAGCTACATAATGTCTTTGTTCCTTCTTGATAACACTGTCTGGTTTTGCTGCTTTGCAACAGTTCAGCAGATTTTTAATTTTAAAACAAGATTTTCTCCCATCAGCACTGTTCCCAGCTTGCCAAAGCTTATTGGTTGATTGTCCAGCTTGAATACTGTGTCAAAAAGGACTCCTCTTCCTTACAACCTTTATGAGATTGTGTTGAGGCATCTCTTGTTGAGGCTGCATAACCCTCGCTTGTTCATAGGTCCCTTATTTTGCTAATTATAAGCAATATTATCAAATATATTTAGATATGACACACATCAATTCCTATCCATATCATGATCACGTTCAAACTTGGCATTGCTGCAATGATTTTGTCGATTCCAACCCAAGCAGCCATTAAGGTGATACTATCCATTCCTAATTGTTATTTTGATGATTATTCTATTTAAATATATGTATAAACTATCAAATATTTAACATGGTGTTTGAATGTTACAAATGTTTGATATTTTATTATGGTAGCGTGATAGTGGAAGAAACTCAGGTACTATCAATTCAAAGAAATGTATAGATTTAAAATTTCAGGACTAGGTTTTATTCTTGCACTGCAGCAACTTGAAAGGAGATGCTATAAGCAGTTCTCAAACCTGTTCCATTCCCTTGGTGATGCAAAGTGAGTTTTAGCACTTCAAGATAAATATAGTTCTACGATATCTGATTTTGTCATAGTAACAAAGCAATGGCCACATGTTGCACACTGTGTTCAACACTGCACCCTCAGAACTAATGACGTCCACAACTAATCAAGGTCAATGCAGCATGGATTCCACACTCTCCCTGCCCTCTCCCCCACAATTAACCATGCCTCTCCCACCCCATAATCCAGCAATCGTTCTGTTGCTACTGCCTCATGTATCAGAGCTACACAAGCTTTTCTTAAACTCGTATCAAATGATGCAGCATAGACATTCTATCCTGCCACTAGCACCTCCCCAACATCTGAAATTTACCAAAAGTTGGAACCCAACAATGTGGAGAACTGCATCTTTTGATTGTACGGTGTAATGGTATATTGTATTGCTAGCTGAGATAAACTTTATCCAATATTGTTCCTATAGTATTGGTCAAAGTGTGTTGCTCTCACAGTCTAGAAACTATACCTGTTTCAATCAGACAATTAAATTCCATTAACAAAATACAGCAAACCTTTATGAAGTTATTATCTTGGCTCCTTTAAATGTTTAAGTCAATGCTTGTACAATTTCAAGTAAAATAATGTAAACATGGCTTACAAAAGTTGCCGCAATATTTAATGAATACAAATTTTTTCTCTTTTCCATTGCAATCCACTCAATCTTCAGCATAGAGATGGGGTACATTTAACATACTAAGCATATGAAAATGACAGACAGGAAAAGACCTACTGGTGCATCCAGACTGTCCCACATAGTTGTGATGCTTTATACACAACACATACTTCCCACCCCACCCAAAGCATGTAATCTCCTGGGAGAGGTACAAAGGACAGTTAAAAACCCAGGCCAATTAGGGGAAAAGAAATTGGAAAATGTCTTTCCAGCTGGTCCAGGAGATCACATTGGACTGGATTAATGTTACACAATACCTACCTCTTGAATGAGGTGATTTCCACCCCAGCCAGAAACAGGCCCAGCTCTCACTTGAGGCAATACAGCGAATCAGCGTTCACCTACAAGCTGGCAAACTGTTCCACAGGTCCACTATTCTCTGAAAACAGAAGAACTGCCAAACATCCAACCTAGCTCTTCCCTTTACAAAATAAATATGACCCCCTGATCCTCTCTAACCTAATCAGTTGAAATAACTGGCCTACATAAACACAATCTAATTCCTTCATTATTTTGTAAAGATCAATCAAATCACCCCTAAATTAGGCATTCAGTGGATGCCCAGATCATTCACCTTCCAACAGTTTTAATGACTCCCCTGAGCAGATTGCGTTCAAAGAATCCAAGGTTCCAGATGACGGTTTGTCATAACAAAACTTCTGTAAATTATCACTTACCGGTCTCCCTTGAGATCTGTACAAATGCTTCCACACCGCTTTCTCCATAGTTACCCTCTGAGGCTAAAGTTGAGACATAATTCCAACCAAGAGCTGTAACAATATCCACCATTGCTTGAACTTGGTACGAGTCAGGTGGGACCACTCGGGAAAAGAAGTCGTATCTGCTGTTGTCACTCAGTTCTGGGGCAGTTGATGCATAGCTGATCTGAGGGATCTGTGTCAAAAAATGAATATACCATTCAAAATGTGAAAAATAAATTAAATATTACTTCATTGAGATTCGTAATTAATAACTAAGCTGGAAATCCTAAGGTTTAAATGATTTCACCCTGTAAAGCAACACCGTTTTCCATTGCTACTGCTGACACTCGAAGCCTACACAGAATGTGACTGTACAACTCCATTCATGTTAGATCTCAGAGCAATCAATAAAACAAAGGCATTGTAAAACTAATCCCAGTATACTCACTGCAGAGAATCTTTAACTTTCTTCAATTTTCTCCCCTGATCCATCTGCTCCTGAAGTAGTTAACCAATTGCAAGTGCATTGCATTGGCAGTCCTCCCTTGCCCACTTAACTGGCTATTGTCTATGGGCGAGTAGAGGCAGTGAATGTCTGTAGACTATTCAGCAATGGGGAGCATCAAAACTGGGCCCAATCCTTTCCTCACTTAATGAGTACTTTCCAGCACAGATCACTGGGAAGCAATCAGAAACCAAAACTGGCTAATGTTTCCCCTTCCTAGCAACAGAATGCGAAAGCTGCAGATGAGATCAACTAACTCAATACAGACCAGGACAGAACCTGGGAATACCCTCTTCTGGTAGGACATGCACGGGTACACACACATACACACATGGACACATACATGTGCACAATCATACAGATACAGATGCATGCGCATACACACGGCCATGTGCACGCACGCACACATGGATATGTGCACATATACACATTTGCACAAGCATACATGCTCGTGGATGTGCGTACACACATATACACACGTGTGGGAGTGACACACACATGGACACACAGACACAGATGTGCACACGTGCTCATATACACACAGATGCATGCACACACAGAAACACAGACACATATGCATACACAAATACACACAGATGCATATGTGCACACAGACATACACACAGGCACCCAAACACATACACCCACGGATGCAAGCATGCACACACAAACATGCACACAGACATACGGTCATGCAGGCCCCAACCTGCCAAGAATGCGGCATATTAATTTTGTCATATGAACATTGATTTTAAACTTGCTAGGAAGAAAAGAAGGCCTGTTACAAGGGCTGCCAGACACTTAACTGAAAAACATTTTCAGAATTAACAGACAGTGCTTGTGGAGACAAAAGGACCATTCCCTGACACATTCAACCCACAATGGATTTTGATCACCAGACATTGAAGGTGTAAGGAAGAGTATTCCAGAGATTGCTAAGGTGATTACAATCCACAAAAGGCAGGACTGGTCAAACCAGCTGGCCACATGACTAACTGGTTAGTCCAGGATGTTTTTGAATTAGCCACAGAGTTTGAACTCAGAAGAAAGACTGTTTGATCCTGGGGTGAGATGACCTCTCCTGTCTGCTCCCATCTGTTTCTCACAAGCCTCTGGACCACTGAGGACACATGAATTTCAAGAGAGAAAAGTCTACATTGAACAAGGTTTAAGAAGAATACTAGGCCCCAATGAAAAGCAAGACCTACCTACAATCAAGGACTTTACAGCGAGTTCAAAGAACAGTAACCAAAACCCTCTTCAGATATTTTCTCAAACTTTTCCACTTTATTTATTCTGCTCTTTCTGTCTCTATCTGCATGTGTGTATGTGTATGCATGTTAGCGTGGGCACGTCGTGTAACCGTAGGCGTTAACCGAATTAGAGTTTAAGTTTAATAAATTTCAACCTTTTTTCTTTAAACCTAAGAAAACCTATTTGGCTAGTTTCTTTCCCTTATAATCGGAAGTCAGCGAACAGGATTCACTAAGGAGGAGCTTTAAAAAATGGTGTGTTTAAAATTAAACCCTGTTACGGTAAGACAAGGTGAAGGCGAAGAGGGAACCCTAGACCCCTTTCTCACCTGGTCGTAACAATATGCACACACAATGGACACACACACCATATACACAGACATGTGCACACACACACACGCACCCACACACACACATTCACAGACAGTTATACACAAGAACAACTATGTAGAAATCTTTACTAATGCTTAAACATTTTGCTCGATGCTGATTTGATTGACATTCACCTCAGATTTCAGACTGAATTGGGTGCAAAGATCTCATCTGTTCAGATCAAATTATATAAATTGATATAAACAAGTAAATTGCTTTTGAATGTTTACTAAAGCATCATTTAAATGCAATAAAGAAGTTTCACACAAATAAGTATCTTTAACCATGTTGCAGAACGTTTCACCTTGGCTTCAATTTAAGACAAAATATTTTATTTTCCAGTAACCATTCAAATGAAATTTTGGATGCATAATTTGGATTAGTAGCCCTGTCACCTCCTGAGGTGTGCGCTGTTCCGCCCGTCACTTGCGGCACAGCATGCATGGCGTACCATGTTGAGAAGAGCGCTCGCGCAGACGATTTCTACATGTGCCGGAAACAGCTGGAGTGGTGATATCATTACGTCACACAGCCCAACCAGCTAATGTGATGCCCATTTTCCAAATTTGAACCATGCAGGACCAATGAATTGACACATCGCTCACAAAAGATCAAGCGTTCAGCTGGAAGACGGGCTCTGCACGAGCATTACCGAAAGAGCTGGGCACCCAACTTACAGGTAGGGTGAGTTTGTAGAACAACTTCTATTTCAAAGTATCTGGAAGTACTGATTCTGGATGTTTTGTGCTGAGTTCCTGCATTTGGCAAGGCGTGTTGCTGCATCCTCACAGGGAGGACAGAGGATTGGGTGGCCTGTCCCCACAAAGGCTACAACAGGGCTGAAGCTGCAGTGCCTCTGTGTCAGCAGCATGACAGAGAGATGGAACAAAAGCTGCAGAGAGGGAAAGCTCTGCACAATGCCCTCTGCCAAATTGTAGCTGGACTCCTCCATATTCCTTGACAATGACAGGAGGCTCTAGGGTAGGCCTGCCAATGTGCTCAGCATCTCGGTGGGTCCATCAGCCCTCTCCTGTATGTCACTCCATCGAGGTCCTCATCTGAGTCCTCCATACAGAAACATGCCTGCGATCTCACCCTCCAGGGAGCTGGCACACAAACCATCCCCTTCCCATTGCGTGACTGCCGCTTACTCATGCCTGGTGACCCACCACTTGCAGATTCCAATTCTGTACCAGTTCTGAAACATACTGCCATCCTCAATTCTCAGCAATGCCACGGGCTCTGTCACAGCCAGCCCCATGATGAGGAGAACCACAGGCTTCAGGAAATGCAGGAGACCTTGTTCCCTCTCCAATTCTGTTCTGCTCATTTCTATTGTGCCACATTGTCCTGCAAGAGAGGGGGAAGAATGCAAGTAATTATGTAGAACAAGGTTTGTGTGATGTGCCTGCCACAGCCAAATAGTTGGAGGTATGTGGAGGCAGAGAGAGGTGGTTGTGAGGCAGGCAGAATTGGTATATATGTGTGATAGAGGGGTGGAGTACCTGAATGTTAGGTGTGAATCCTGAGTGCCAAGGGCTGCTGATGGCTGAATGATGGGGGAGTGGTGCATTGAGCAACATGAGAGGTTAGTGGAGTGGTTGGTGGGGATGTCATGTGATGATGCATTCATGACTTTGACCACCTGGGTGAGCTCATTAGACTTCGTGTGGCACTGCTGTCAGGTCCTCGGGTCCAGGCTCCGAAAGTTGACCTCCCTAGCCACCTGCTGCCACTTCCTGCTGCGTGTGGTACTTGAGGGTCTCCTGGCCACCTGCAGAATCATGGTGTCCCTCCTCCTGTGTTGCATCCTGGAGCCCTCTTTCCACCATGGTGTTCTATTTTCCTTGTTAGGATTGCAGCAGTAATATTCAGCAGCAGCCTCCTGTAATTCAATGCAGGTTCCCTGTGCTCTCTGTGAATGCTGCTTGGCTGCCTGCTGAGCGCAGAGGCAGCCAGTGCATACGTTCACCAGAACCCAAGTGGGCAAGTCATGAACCCTCACAACGGAAGACCAGCCAAGCCAAATTTTAGCTCTATATCTTTTATTCTTATTGCTTGGCTATACTAATTTTATGAAACTGCTAAGAAAGCATCAACCTTTTCAAAATATATACATATAATATATCTTCTTGACTTTCTCTCTCTCTCCCCCCGATACTAAGTTGAGGAATGTGTGGCCGAGTGCCTATCTGTCAGCAAGATGAGCACTAGCTGAGGTCGCACAACCTTTTCCCACTCGAGAGTATCTGTCACTGCTGAAACTGAATCTTGTCATCTCAGCCAACCTGCCAGATGGAGCCCCATGCTATGGTGGGACGGTCCATCACACTGGAGACGTGGGAATCAGAGTGAAGGACTGATATTAAGCAGCTTAACCTGCTGCTACACCTCCTGCCATCTGATTACAGTGGTTGTGAAGACATGGAACAGTGACTTCTGCAGGATAGGGAGAAATTGTAAATAACAATATTGAAAAAACAACACTATGTAAAATATATCCATGTAGATGACACTAGGGCTGTGAAATTCGCTCCATAGAACCCAGCTTTTTGGCACTACGGGTGCCGTTTTGCCTCCAAAATGGGGTCGCCAGTGCACCCACACACGTCTGGTGCTAGATGCACCAGACACCATTTTGGTGAGGCTGTTCGTGCCCTGTGTCCGCACTTTCACCAGGAATATGCAGAGTACATAGATCATGACATCAAGCAGCAGGTAATGCTGATTTGCTGCTAGTGCTGCCATTTTGGAGCTTATCCTCTCTTATCCTCACACAGCTGAAAACATGTTCAGCATCAGGAAGGACACCCCCATTCCCTAGTTAAAGGGATCATCAATTACTTACAGGTTGATTGATTTCTACTGCCTTTTGCTGCGATTGTAGAAGTGTTTGGTAGTTTCCAGAATTGTTTAAAGTTGCTAAAGTCTACAGGGAGAGGTGTGACATGTGCTGAAGGATTTTGCCTTGACTTCAAGGATTCTGCACAAACCACATGCTCCCAGACATGGGTGCAGTTTTCCCTTGGGATATAACATGACAGGGAGAAGAAGCAGAAGCGACACAGAGCAGGACAGGCTGCTGGGAAAGGGAGATGGAGAAGGGTTCTCAGCAGGAGGCCATATCCACCCAGGATGTTCAGGGAGCCACAAAGTCTGCCTGAGAATGATACTGCCAGTGGTTATTGCCAGTGAATGTTACCGTCACCATGACCTTTTAAACATCTGGCACCACCAACACTCACCTACCAACAAAATCTCTAGAAATCACAACTCATACTTCACATTCATAGCTTCATCTCACCCTCACACACTTATCACTGCTGCAAGTCTCACACCCACTTCTCAGCGTCCCCTCAATGACAGCTAGTCAACCATGATAGCCACATCATCCAAACCGATTGCACCTCACTCACTGACATGCTCCCTCTTGCAGGACAAGGTGGTCCATAACCAAAGGCAGCACCTAACCAGGGGGGACAGACATGGCTGCATGTCTTATCCCAATGCAGAAGACTGTGCCTGCCATCATTGTACTGACCATGGCTGAAAGCATTGAAGAAGGCGGTACGTTCATACCTAATCCTTCTTCTCACATCCCACTTCCCCTTCATCCCACAATGTCTTCTGATTTAATTTAATGATGCACCTCTTGCTTTCCCCCACTGCCCTCACCACAACCCTTGTGACTTTCTCCTTCCAGATACCCAGACACTGGCCAGGGAGTAGTGCAGGAGCAAGAAAAGGTAGCGGAAGAAGAGACTGATATTGAAAAAACACTGTCATTCGATCTCACACTCTCAGTCATCATCTCAGGTGCATTGGCAGGCCTGTTAGAAAGTCTGAAGTCCACTATTAAGGAGCATGAAAAAGTCTGGCTCCAACCTGGCATAGGACTTCGCACAGAACTTACCCTTCCATTGCTGCACAAGCAGAAGCCACTCAGCATCTGCTTGTTGCCACACAGGCTCAGACTGTTGCCATCGTGGCTGCAGATTGAAGTGCTCAAAGGGGCTTACAGGGTGTCACAGCAGTCCAGCAATTGGTGCTCCAGCAGATTACTCGGATTGCTTAGACAACACCCTGGGGGGAGTGGCAATGGTTCCGTGCAACACAAACCTGTTGTTCCAGGATCGTGGCACAGACTCTGCTGAGTGCTCTGGATTCCTCCAGAGTGATCCAGGCAGTGGAAGCATTGCTTAAGCACCCTAATGGTCTGCTTGATAACACTTGCGAAAGCAGCATGGCTCTCATTATGTATGTGCTACCTACGTGTGCGTGGGTTGTGCACCAGAATCGTGAACCAGGTGGTCAGTGGATAGTCCTTTTCGCCATTAGCAACTCTCTAGTCACTCATGGTGGCTCAAATACTAATGGTACAGCAGACTGATGCAGAATAAAACATCAAGACTGCTGCCAAGATAGCAGGCACGAGTGAGTATGGTTGCACACCAGCTGTACATTGATGGAGTGGGACCCTTAGCAGTTTTAGTACATCTCTGGATTTAGATCAGGGACCCGTAAAACATTGTGCGTGCAGTCAGTGACACCCTGGACCATGGGGAAGCCTGCAATCCTGAAGCCACATGCATGTTCCTCCTGCTTCCCTCTGAAAAGAAGGCAACATATTCCCCTTTCTTTGCAAACAGTGCATTAGTCACCTCCCTTCTGGAACAGTGGGTGACCAACTGTGAGATGTTGGAGATGCTGCCTGCTCCAGCCTGGAAGAAACCCGATGTGAAGAAGTTCATGGTCACTTTCAAAGCCACTGGTAGTGTCATCCTCGCCTTGCTCTGAGTCAGCAGGCCTGCTTGCAGCAGGTGTCAGATTTCAATTAACACCTCCTCAGTGAAATGGAGACGTCTAATGCATGGTTCCTGGCTGAGGTTAAGGTAGGAGAATTTCTCCCTTAAAACCCTGGGAGGATATAGCCTCCTCCCACTCCTGCTCTTCCCTCTATGAGCAGCTTGGCTTCCTCTGTGCCACCTCTGCTCATTCTGCCTGTCATGCTGCAGGCCAAGGGGAATAGAAACTATAGCACCCCTGTCTGGGAGCAAATGGTGTGAGCAGAAGCCTTAAAGTAAAAATCAAGGTCTTTACTACATGTGACACTATACCCTGCAGACTTCACCAACTTTAAGTGACAGTACAAACCACCAAACACTTCCACGAATTCAGCAGCAGCCAATAGAAATCAATCAGCAACTAACCCAAGAGTGGTTGATGAGTCCTTTAAATAGCACTGGCTGCAGCGTGGGGTCCTGCCTGCTGCTGAACGCATGTTCAGCTGTGTGACTTTAAGAGAGGGCATTATCTGGAGCGTTAAGGTCAAAAATGGCACCACTAGAGTCAAATCAGTGTCACACCCTGACTGACATCACAATCTGCCTACCCTGCATACTTCCAGGCCATGCTTCTAGATGATGTCACTACCAAACTATCCAAAATGGCAATCGGCAGAGCCCACACCAGAAATGTGCACACATAGCGCAAACACCATTTTGGACATGAAGCAGCAGCTTAGTGCCAATAACATGGGTGGGCCGGAGCCAAAACTTGCAGCCTATATCTTTAGCATTGCTGTCTGACAGAAGAGATGTGCAGGTTTTGAAATCTGAAAATAGCTAACTGTTCTCAAGAATTCAGTATTCTTTTAATTTTTCTAGGGGCCCTAACAGTGAGACTCACACTTAATATCATTTTCTAACAATGTGAACACAACAAACCATTTCAGCACCTGGCAGCAAAGCAATGCTGCACCTAATACAAGGTGCGAGTGGCACATGATCCTGCCAGAGCATCTTGCATGTGTGCGCCATCTCCAGGGAGTAAGCACACATGATGTTTACATTCTGAGGCAATCAAACATCACAGTTCTTTGAAAAGACATGGACAATGCAATGTGACATAACTCTGGCTGATGACATCTATGTAGACCTCTGATGACTCTACTTCACAGTAGAGAATGGCTAAACTGAGGCACATATGGAAATGAGGATTCTCCCTGAAGGAACATATTGGATGCTAAAGCAATGATTCAGATGCTTGAATTGTCATTGGGGAGGAGAAGACTCACAATATTAACAAGAGAAGATGGAAAAATTATAAGTGTTGGCTGGATATTGTACAATATTTCCAGGGACAGAGGTCTCACCATAGACTCGGCTGCGGAGTAATTGAAAAATCATCGAAGGCTAGGAGGCCAATGATGTACAACAGCTAGCAGCAACTGATCTGTCTGTTTAGGCAAGGCATGAGCATTGTGGCAAATTTCCCACTTTTCAAATGGGCTTTGCAACTGTACCTGATAACCACTTGAACATATGTATAACTCTTATTTGCTTTAATCATTTAGTTTTTGTGGGGAAGTACACGTTTTCTATTAGGTTTAATCTTGGCCAACTGCCATTTTCCTTTCTGCTCAATGAAAGAAGCACAGACAGTAAAATACATGAAAATGAACTAAGTGGATTCTCCGTCTTTTTCTATGTGGTGTCCATTTGTAATCTTGGAATTTTCCACATTGAATGAGCCTCCTGTTGTGTGACTGTCCCGAAGAAGCACCACCACAACTAGTAAAATTGTGGAAAGCCGCGCCTTTCTTCGCAAAAGCAGAATATATATTTTAAAATTTATCAAACAGTGTAATTCTTTTCAATGAGATTTCCTTCATTCTTGGCATTTTCAAATGAACTTTCCCACCCTATTAGTGCTCACGCTACATTTTCAAAAGATGTTGCTGTAATCACACCAGTTTGCCTTATTACATTCTAGGGCAGTATCTTTCCCAGCACATTGTAAAAGAAAGAATATATGATCTGGCCATTTGACCAGATCTAAAATATCAACAGGTGGTCAAAGCATACTTCTCTTTTAAGTTTCCTGCAAGTAATCATTTGCAGAGTTCTTATCGATGAATGGCACCTTTTCACGCATCACCACAACTCATTCTCAGATGCTGGACAAAATATTGCTTTTAAAATCAATTTTCAGCCATTTAGACTGGCACATAGTCATGTTGAAGCTCACTAGACCTGCAGATTAGTAATTAACATTAGTAACAATCATAGAATATAGCTCTGTTTTTATTCAGAAACAGTACAAAAAAGGTATACAGAAGGGACAGATAGCTACACCAACAAAGTGAAAGCTAATCATGCCGCAAATATGTTTCCTGAACCAGGTGATCTGGCTCAATAAATCAGCAATGGTGGGCCTCAGTGATTAGTTCCAGTGGGATTTTTAAGGCTCACATTTGCCAGGGATCGTATTGTGGCTGTATATGGGGAGGGTACAGAAAAAAAACATCTGTCTGCCTCTGGTGCATTTCAGATGAATACACAGGACTGTGTTTGCTTCAGCCAGATGTCCAGGTCATGTGGCTCATCTGCTCTGTTCCTGCTATTCTCAACAGCAGGAAAGGTCATTATATCCCCTTTCTACACAAAGTACAGCAATAACAATAGGGCAAACATAAGTTCTACCACATAGCAAGCATTCTAAATGCCTGGGGGCCAATCAACTCCATATATGTGACTCACAGTCCACCTGTCCTTAATGAGGACATTTTTTGGGAAGCAGTTTGAAACCATGAGCATTTAGGTCAACCATGATCCCAATTATAAATTGATAATTATTCTCAAAGTCCAGTTATTGCCTACGTATACAGGACTCTGTCATTTTATACGCCTCCCGAGGAGGTAGTCGATGTTGACCTTGTTAGCTACATCTCCTTTTCCTTATCTACTACTTTTAGCGCATCCTATTGTTATTCGGCATCTTTGCTCGATTTACATTTTTTGACAGATTAGCCAAATTGTGTTAACCTGATTGCCTGGAGTGCCATATCCAAATAATCCTTGCAACTGGAGGAAAGAAAGGAAGGCAGATAAAAAAAAAACAATTTGCATTTACGTAGCACCTTTCAAAAATTTAAGACATCCCAAAGTTCTTCAATATGATGAAGCATTTTTGAAGTGCAACACTATTGTAATGTATGAAATCTCATTCCAATTGCAAAAATAACAACCATTTTGCCTTATTTACAATACTTGAAGGATATTTTCCAATATGGGCGTGAAAGCAGCAAGCCCACACAGCAACAAGCTCAGTGTGTACTGACTGTCAAATTCACAGGAATACCTAAGTCAATCTCAT
The DNA here is from genome assembly GCF_036365525.1 of Heterodontus francisci. NCBI lineage: Eukaryota > Metazoa > Chordata > Chondrichthyes > Heterodontiformes > Heterodontidae > Heterodontus > Heterodontus francisci. The sequence continues at coordinate 67,808,996 of NC_090388.1, forward strand.
TATGTATTGATAGTAATTTGATTGGGAACTCATTGTCTGCAGGAACAGGAAACAATATGTAGCTACAACTCTTACCTAAAGGGACAGCTTCATTGTTACTGGGTAGAGAAGAAAACATGGCTAAACAAAGAGGCAAAACACCTCTATTTTCCAATAGCATTATAGTACAGCAAAGGACCATTGTCCTCTTTGGGATCACAAGGCAACTACCTCACAGAATGTAGTCGGTTACACAGGAAGTGCTATCAGAGTAACCATAGAGGACGTTTGAAGAACAAGACAAAGTGAGGTGAGAGAAGCGTTTCTGCTAAGGCAAGGATAATCAGCAGTTCTCTGCTTCAAGATGCCTATAATGTGTCTGATAATTTCCCAACAGCTATGTGAGTGTTCTTGTATTCTCAGGCAGCCAGTACTCATTGCTGTCAGGAGCCAGATCTAGAGACAGTAGTCAAGGTTTCCTAAGAACTAACCTTCCACTCTTTATCAAACAATCTGACACTGAGGGGCTCATCTTGCAATCAAGGTTTCCTAACTGCCACCTTGCTGGATCCTATTTTGACATTGTTTGGCTATCTGCACATTGCTGCATGGAAGCCCTTTCTCACGAAGACAAGAATGTTTTGTGCAGGGGTGAAATCGATGATAGGATTTCCCCAAAGTCTAGACTGTGATGGAACAAAGCATTCTAGTGCCATCTCTTTCTGCTGCAGGTTTCTCACAATGAAAACAATTGTTTATCGTGGCATACAACAGATCAGTTACCTTCTTGATACATTATCGTTTGAATGGCTTTGCTGATATCCTGTGGCAGTTATTACTTGAGGAGAAATAAATTGATTAAATTTTATATGAATTTTATCCAGAAAGATAACTTTTAAAAGAGGATTAAAGTATCAGCAGATTGAAGGATGGACATCCATGGTTGTTGAGGTGATGCAGAGGGCAATGTTGGTGATGGCACATTGAACTTTTGCACATTTGGATAGGAGTGTTTGCATATTGGTTGCATGAATGCTTTACTACTTTGGAAAATCCTGCCACACTGAAAAAGTGCAGTACTCTCTCATGATGCTACCAATTTTTTATAGGGAAACTTATGAAAGAGTTAGTCTTGCAACTAGAATTAGCAAACAATGCATCGGTCACCCACTTAGTTAATCAGCAGTTCTTCTTTCTTTTTCTTTTGGGCCTCCTTATCTCGAGAGACAATGGATACGCGTCTGGAGGTGGTCAGTGGTTCGTGAAGCAGCGCCTGGAGTGGCTATAAAGGCCAATTCTGGAGTGACAGGCTCTTCCACAGGTGCTGCAGAGAAATTTGTTTGTCGAGGCTGTTGCACAGTTAATCAGCAGTGCACAGTTATAAACAAGTGGTGACTTGGAAGGATCTAGAACAATTAAAGTCAGGATTGTAGTCAAATCACAGCTACTGGTGAAACGCTCAACATGATTGATGTTGGTGGGAGGTCTCTGATGCAAAGCCTACAAAGGCAAATCTCTTCAGACATTGCTAGATAGCCATGCCTGTGGCTGCAGACATGACTCCTTGGACAAGAATGGGTAAAAAGACACTCACCTCACATCCATTCTCAGATCCTTGTCTTCCTCCTCCGAAACAGAAACATATTCTGAATTCTGATTGCAGCAACAAAGACTGCAGCTCTCAAAATCCAGAAATACAAAAGACAGGCAATAAATCTAATTCAGGACATAAAAATCCAGCAAGCAAAACCAGGGCAAAAATGACTCCAAAACACCTTCATGAACTCAGTCTCTCAAAGGTTAGAATACACCTTCCCACTATTATTCATTTGATATGCATTCGCTGACTGCAGCATACATCACAAGTGACAAATGACAGAAATCATCTTGTTGGGTATTTTCATATATTTACATAATTTCCATTTTAAATGAGAATTTTCCATATTTCATGCAAGAATGCTTGAACACGGCCTATAACTCCTACTGGAAAAATCGAGTTCAGTATGAATCAAGTGCGGGGCCATGCTAATAGGGTTCCTGAACAACATGCATCCCCACACATATCTTTTGACAGATTTAAAAGCAGGACCTCAAAGTTGTAAATCACTGGACTACTCCCAGTGCCACGTGCCAGTGAGTATAGGAATTGGAGGATAGAGCAGGTGAATGCGTGGCTGAAGAGATGGTGCAGGAGGGAGGGCTTTAGTTTCCTGGATCAGTGGGTCTGTTTCTGGTGAAGGTGGGACCTGTACAAGTCAGACAGGTTGTACCTGAACTGGAACGGAGCCAACATCCTTTCAGGGGGGTTTGCTAGTGCTGTTGTTAGGTGGGGGGGGGGGGGGGGGCGGGGAGGGGAGGGGGGGTTTAAACTAATTTGGCAAGGGGATGGGATATAGAGTAGAGGTACAGTGGGGGGTGATGCACAGCCAAATATAGAAGAGAAACTAAGTCAGTCTGGAAGGCAGAGTAAGTATAGCCCTGTTAAGCCACAAGCAAAAATGCAAGGCTGGATTGCATCTATTTTAACGCAAGGAGTCTTATTAGTAAGGCATAAGAATTGAGGGTGTTGATTAAAACATGGGAATATGATATTATTGCTATCACAGAGACATGGTTGAGGGAAGGGCAGGACTGGCAGCTCAATATTTCAGAGTATAGAATCTTCAGGCGTGACGGGATGGTGGAGGGGGGATGGGGTGTTGTAAAAGAGGAGGTGGCATTGCACTATTAATCAAGGAGTCAATTAATGCAGTAAGGAGGGATGATATCTTAGAAGGTTCCTCAAATGAGACCATATGAGTAGAACTTAAAAACAAAAAGGGGGCAATCACTTTGCTGGGAGTGTACTACAGGCCTCCAAACAGTCAGGGAGAGATAAAGGAGCAGATATGTAGGCAAATCTCAGAGATGTGTAAAAATAATAAGGTAATAATAGTAGGGGATTTCAACTTCCCGCAATATTAACTGGGATAGTCTTAGGGCAAAAGGCTTAAAGAGGGCAGAATTCTTAAAATGGGTACAGGAGAGCTTTTTGAGCCAGCATGTAGAAAGTCCTACAAGATAAGGGGCGGTACTGGACCTAATCTTAGGGAATGAAGCCAGACAAGTGGTAGAAGTGTCAATGGGGGAGCATTTCAGGGATAGTGACCATAACTCTAAGATTTAAGATAGTTATGGAAAAGAACAAAGATGGAAAGGAAATAAAAGGTACTGAATTGGGGGAAGGCCGATTTCAATATGATAAAACAGGATCTAGCCAAAGTGGACTGGGAGCCGTTACTTGTAGCAAAGTCTACATCAGACCACTGGGAGTCATTCAAAAAGGAAGTAGTGAGAATTCAGGGCCAACATGTTCCCGTAAAGGTGAAGGGGAAGGTTAGGACCAACAAGTCCAGGGAACCCTGGAGGTCAAGGGATATAGAGGATTGGATAAGGGAAAAAAAGGCTTATGGCAGATTCAGAGGGCTGAAACGGGAGGCCCTAGAAGAGTATAGAAAGTGTAAGGGGGGGCGGGGGTGGGGGTTAGTTAAAAAAGTAATTAGGAGAACGAACAGGGGGCATGAAAAAACACTGGCGGACAAGATAAAGGAAAATCCCAAGGTGTTTTATAAGTATATTATGGGCAAGAGGATAATCAGGGAAAGAGTAGGGCCCATTAGGGACCAAAATGGCAATATGTGTGTGGAGCCAGAGGACGTAGGTCAAGTTTTGAATGATCACCTTTCATCTGTGTTCACTATGGAGAAGGACGATGTAGGTGTAGAGATCAGGGAGGGGGATTGTGATATACTTAGAGTCATAGAGTTATACAGCACAGAAACAAGGCCCTTCAGCCAACGTGTCTGTGCTGGCCATCAAGCACCTATCTAATCAAATCCCATTTCCCAGCACTTGGCCCGTAGCCTTGTATGTTCTGGCATTTCAAGTGCTCATCCAGTTACATGAACAAATTAGCATTAAAAGAGAGGAGGTATTAGCGGTTTCAGTGGGCTTAAGAGTGGACAAATCCCCAGACCCAGTTGAGACGTATCACACGCTGCTATCTGAGGCAAGGGAGGAGATTGTAGGGGCTACAGGAGAGGTGCCAGAGGACTGGAGGACAGCAAATGTGGTACCATTATTCAAGAAGGGTAGTAGGGTTAAACCAGGTAATTATAGGCCAGTGAGTCTAACATCAGTGGTAGGGAAACTATTGGAAAAAATTCTGAGGGACAGGATTAATCTCCCCTTGGAGAGGCAGGGATTAATCAGGGATAGTCAGCATGGCTTTGTCAGGGGGAGACTGTGTCTAACAAATTTGATTGCATTTTTCGTGGAGGTGTCTAGGTGTATAAATGAGGGTAAAACAGTTGATGTAGTCTACATGAACTTCAGTAAGGCTTTTGATAAGCTCCCACATCGGAGTTGGTCAAGAAGGTAGGAGCCCATGGGATCTCTGTCCTGGGATTGCTGCAGTGTTCCAGCAAACATCAACGCAAGCTCAAGGAACAGCATCTCATTTACCGATTAGGCACACTACAGCCTGCCGGACTGAACATTAAATTCAATAATTTCAGAGCATGACGCCCCCCCCCCCCCCCTTCTTATGTTTAGTTCTTTTTTCTTTTTTCTTTGGTTATTTTATTTTAGGTTTTTTAGTGTGTTTAGTTTGTTTCTACTGTGCCTACCCATTGTTTCTGTTTTTTTAAATGTTTTTAATGTTTGTGCTTGGATTGCTTTGTGCTTTACAATCTATTCCCACCCACTCTGTACTAACGATTTGTCTTTCAGCACACCACCAACATACCATTTGCCTTTGTTCCATGACCTTCTGGTCAGTTATTCTCTGTGACCTTGTCCTATCAACACCTTCTCTTTTGTTATCTCTTGCCCCCTCTTGCTTTACTTGCTTATAACCTTTTACATTTCTAATATTTGTCAGTTCTGAAGAAGGGTCACTGACCTGAAATGTTAACTCTGCTTCTCTCTCCACAGATGCTGCCAGACCTGCTGAGTATTTCCAGCATTTCTTTTTTTTAAGTCACCAATGACTAACCTGCTTGGCAACCTGGGTTTTTCTGTATTATACAAAACAGCTTGAACTCAGAGTGTCAGTTTGCTCCTGGACTGAAAAGACCTCTCCTGTCTGCTCCCATCTCTTTCACATGGAAATCCAAATCCACTAAATACACATGAATCCCAAGAGAGAAAAGTCTCCTACAGCGAGCAAGGTTTAAGAAGAATACTGGGCCCCAACGTAAAGCAAGATCGACCTACATTCAAGGACTCTACAGTGAGCTCGAAGAACCTTAACAAAAACCCTTTTCAGAGATTGCCTCAAACTTTTTCACTTTATTTTTCTTCTGTTCTTCTGTCTCTATCTGCATGTATGTATCGCGTATGCATGCTAGCGTGGGCGCGTCATGTATCTGTAGGCGTTAACCGAATTAGAGTTTAAGTTTAGGTTTAATAAATTTCAACCTTCTTTTCTTTAAACCTAAGAAAACCTGTTGTGCTGGTTTCTTTGCTTTATAATTGGAAAGCGATGAACAAGGATTCACCAAGGGGGAGCTAAAAACACGGTGTGTTTAAAATTAAACCCTGTTACTGTAAGACCAGGTGAAGGCTGAGAGGGAACCCTAGACCTTTTTCTCACCTGGTCATAACAGTAATAGTCTAATTTCTCTGACTGCTGAACAATCCAAAGGAAATATTTGCAACAAAGTGGTCATACTTGAACATCAACACCCTACCCCATAAGGTGAGAGAGCTGACTTCAAAAGGTTGGTTCAAACTTGAAAGACTTTCCATACCATACATCACAGCACATATTGTTTCTGTCTAGAAATCTGAACTCCATGGCAGGGATGGTGGGGAGGATTAGTGACTACTCCCTAATTTTGGTATACAGTCTAGGCAGAGGTCATTTGGGATGACCATACATTCTGCTATCTTCTTTAAAAGGCAGAAATTGCATAGAATTTACAGTACAGAAACTGCCTATTCAGCAACTAGTCTATGCCTATATTTAAACACCACACCAGCCGCCCCCTACACTTATCTCTTCCCACCCTGCTCCAAATCCCACTATTTCCTTCGCCCTCATTTCTGCATTGGAAATTCACATCAGTCACATACAAAATGGCATCCTGAAGTTCTGTGGAAAACTGTGTCACCCAAACATCCTGTCCGAAGAAGGGTCACTGACCCGAAACGTTAACTCTGCTTCTCTTTCCACAGATGCTGCCAGACCTGCTGAGTGGTTCCAGCATTTCTTGTTTTTAATCCTGTCTCTTTATCAAGTTGCGTATTAAATATGTTCTAAAAAGGAAATTTAACCTCTCAAGAACAGATTCTAATTCTAATAATGTAATAGGTGTATCCTCAGTATTGTACTCTGAGTATCTTATTGTGTTTGTCTGCTTCAATGCATTATTTAACCTGTAAATTAATCTATTAGTTTTAGCATGTTCACACTGGTCTGAAAACATCGTACTTCAACAACAAGAACAACTTTTATTACTTCAAAGGCACTATATAAATATAACGTCCCAAGGCGCTTCACAGGAGTATTACAAAACAAAGTGTGACACCGAGCCACCAAAGGAGATATAAGGTCAGATGACCAAAAGTTTGATCAAACAGGTAGGTTTTAAGGAGTTTCTTAAAGGAGGAAAGCGAGGTGGAGAGGTAGAGAGGTGTAGGGTGGGTATTTCAGAGCTTGGGGCCCAGGCAACTGAAGGCACTGCCACCAATGGTGGAGCGATTAAAATCAGGGATCCGCAAGAGGCCAGACTTAGGAGGAGTGCAGATATCTTGGAGGGCTGTAGGACTGGAAGAGATTACAGAGATAGAGAGGGGCAAGGCCATGGAGGGATTTGAAAACAAGGATGAGAATTTTAAAGTCAAGACAATTCTTGACCGGGAGCGATGATCTCCTTTGGACTTAAGTAAGGTTTATAGATGAGTTTGGTATAGGATATGAGGTAAAGACAGAGAGACAAAGACTGCAGCAGCTGAACATATGGGCTTCTCCTTTTATTCTGTCTGTTTTAGTTTCACTTTACTGGCATGTGTGTTCTACAGCAGCCTCTAGATTACACAATGCAATTGCAATTTCAAAACACTACAACACTACATCCCTCCCCTTCTTAGTCAATGAGCGACATAGCATGTTTCAATAGTTTCTTTCTAAAAATGTAAATGACAAACAAACAAATAGTTCATTTCATAACATAGTCACTTAAATATTGTGAGCGTTTTCTCTCACAAGTAGGATCATTTGACCCATGTTCTTCATCTGAGGTGTCATTGTCGGAATCACATTTAATGTTTACAAGTGATGTTTCCAGTGCTTTGAAGAACGACACGTTTCTCGTGATGATTTCTGAACTGCGCTTATCGGTGATCATTGATCATTTTGTGCCAGTCACAACAAATGGTTGGATGTCAAAAGGGATTGTTTGTTTTCCAATATGATCATCACATTTCACAAGTACTTTATCTCCTGGCGTAAGCAGTGTAGCTCTAAGTTTCATGTTTCACTCTACATGTACTTTCATTCGATCCTTTAGTTCTCAATTGCGTTCGTGTATATGTTGATCATTAGCTCCACGGGGTAGTTCAGGATGACGTGTGTGCATAGGATGTGCAAAGATGAGTGTAGCTGAAGGTTTTCCAGTAAGCGAGTGAGGTGTTGCTCTGTAATTACGAAGAAAGTGATATAGCTCTTGCTTCCATGACTTCTTCTCAGCTGTAGCTGTATGTATCACTTTTTTCAAGGTTCGTATAAATCTCTCGACTTCACCATTAGCTCTTGGCCAATGGGGTGCGATTTTTCCGTGAATGAACCCTAGATAGTTCATAAATTTGCTGAACTCATTGCTATTGAATGGGGGTCCATTGTCACTTCTTACCGTTTGAGGGATTGCAAACAAAGTGAAAATCTGGTCAAGCTTTGGGATGACTTCATTTGTTGAAGTTGACATAACTAATTCCATGAATGAGAATTTGCTGTAGTCGTCAGTGACAATGAGCAAGTGTTCACCTGTGGGCAAATCTGAGAAATCATTTCAGTCCATGGTCCTGGAGGCAGTTCGGACATCTTAAGAGAATCATGAAGATTTGACACTGTGGTTGCTTGACATGGCAAACACTGATTGATTTTGTGCTCTACCAAATGGTCAATTCCTGAGAACCATACCTTTTCCTGAAGGAGTTGTTTGGTCTTGACTATTCTCTGGTGTCCTCCATGTGCAATATCAACAAGGCATTCCCTCAATGAGTGTGGAATGACAATACAGTTGTTGCATAATATGAGATCAGATGTGGTTGTAACGGTTAGCTCATTTTTCATATTGTGAAGACATTGTAGTGTATGAGTGATTTTGTTTGTAGACTGTTATGACCGCGGTTGGAGCAATGCACTGTCTTTCTCTAGTTCCACTACTCTACTTATCACAATATACATTTAAATGTTTTACCCATTTATATTAGTTGTAGAATAAAAATCCGCCAACCAGGTTTCTTTTATAATAAATCAACCATTTTGTTGTTTATGAAACAAGACTTTTTCAATAAAGATGTAAAGCTTATTAACACAGTTTGAAATATGGAAGTATAAATATCTACCCTTCTAAAATAACAACACACCCACCAGTTAAAGAAAAAATAAAGAAAAAAATGAAAAAACTGGCTCTGCAGAGATCAACTTTTTAAAAAAAAAACTTTGCCAAGTTATTGTCAACTCTTGAAGAAAAAGGATAAGATATGGAATGTTACAGATCGCCTTTGGTCTGGCATCTGGGTACATGAAGACGGCTGTCACAGGGATCTTTCCGTAGCAGTTCTGTTCAGGAAATGTCGAGGAGTCTAGCGGGCTTTTCAGGAGAATTACTGCATCGTGGTTTCAGCTATCACACTGGATTCTCAGATGATTTTCCGAAACAGATGGAAAAGGATGAGTTGGGTGGCTTCTCTCTTAGCAGGATACACACCAACTGAGCATTCAAACAGTCCAAGCCAAATCAAAAAGCCAAAACTCCTGATAACCATAAACCTAGACATGTCACTTCTCTGTAAGCAACTCCAATAGTCAGCAAGGCTCCTTATGTTTATTTAGCCCTTGGTTGTCTCTTCCAGAAAGTGTTTTTTTTTAGAAAATCCAAAGTGTCCTTCCAGTAACCTTTTAAAAAAAAAACACATCCAGGCATCTTCTCAGTCTTTCAAATGAACCAATTTTCACAATCTTTGAAATATGAGTCCTCAAAAAAAAATAATGGAGGTACTTTCATGACAAGACGCTGTCTAGATCACGTCTTTCCAGTTTCATGATTCCATAGCCTTCTTACAAAGTTGCAAAGCCTCATCATGTTTTGTTGCTGCTTGGACATCAAATAGTTTTCACGACTTTGCCAAAACATTTATGTTTAGTAGTTAAACTGTTGTTCCACAAGCTTTACCTCACGACTAGTAGGACCGACCGTCAGCAACGGATGTCACGGAAGCTAGTCCACTGGTTTAAGCTTGCCTGGCTGATATTTAACTTGGAACTCGTACTCTTGTAGTTTGAGTATCCGATGTTCTATTTGAGTGGGTGGTTTGCTATACGGATTGTTCAACAAGCTTACTAGTGGTCTATGATTAAATATTACTTTAAACTTGCTTCTATACAAGTAGAGATGAAACTTAAGATACCCCATGTGATTGAAAGTGCTTCGCTTTCTGTTTGCAAATAACGTTGCTCTACAGGCATCAACAATTCACTTGCCATCACAGCAATTGATGGGTTACCTGTCTTGTCTTTCTGTACGAGAACTGCACCTAAGCCAACCAGGCTTGCATCTATGACTAGCTGGGTGGTTTTCTCTGACTTTTTGTGAGGTTTAGTCCATTCCCACTTGGTGGTCTCTTCTGTCAGATCGCATAGGAGGGGCAGATAATGTCGCGAGACCAGGAATGAAATAACTGCAGTACCTGACGAGTCCTAGGAGACTCCAAATTTCCTGCACATTTGTAATGGCGCCAACCTTCCGTGGATCTGGTGATGCTCCTTCACCACTGAGCACATGACCGAAGAATTCAATTCTGCTTTCACTGAACAAGGACTTGTATATGTTCAAGGTACGTTTACATTCTCTGAGACATTTTAGGCATGCATGTAGGTGTGTCTTGAGTTCCTTTTCGGTGTGGTCATAGATGAGAATGTCATCACTGATGTTCAGCGTGCCTTCAAGACCTTGAAGTGCAGATTGAATGAAGTGCTGAAATCCCTCAGCTGCTGAGCTGACTCCAAAAGTTGAGCCTCTTGTATCAGAAAAGACCGATGTGAGTAGAGAACACAGTAAGATTTCTCAATTCGATGGTAGCCTTCACTGGGATCAAGTTTAGCAAAGTGGCACCATTTACTTTCTCTGTGATAACATCAACTGTTGGTATCAAGTGTCTTTCACATTTGTAAGACTTGGTTTGGTGATCCCATATCAACACAGATTCTAATCTGGTTCTCACTCTTGGGTTTCTTGACAACTTGTGTGGGTGAGGCCCAAGAGGTAGGCTCATCCCCAACTTTCTTAATAATGTCAAGGTCAAGTAGATGTTGAAGTTCCTCCTCGGTTTGTTTCTTGACATGAAATGGTATTTGTTGCAGTTGATGTGCAACTGGGAGCAAATTAGGGTCTACAAGCAGCTTGTATATAACACCTTTCAGTTTGCTAATACCAGTGAAGTAATCAGCATACAGTTCAAGAATGTTTTCGTGATGCGAAGGAATCGCGTATGTGAGTACAATCATGTGCAGATCTGTTGCTGTGTAGAAACTGATAGGCGTGTCACATTCTCCAGATATGGGATAGAATGGAACACTTGTTCTAGTGCCTTTGAATGAGACTGGCGTTTCAAAAGTTCCGAGAACTTTCAGCAGTTTGTCACTGTTGTGAAGGAAAATGTTCACATTCACTGATTTGCAGAGAATAGGGCAATCCTGAAGATGATAGAATATTCTGTCTCCTATGACACTGACAGGCGCTCCTGTGTTGATGAGAGCATCTACGCCCAAGCAGCCAATGGTCACTGTCACATGTGGCTTTTTGCAGTATGAGAGAGCGAGCTACATTAGCTTTTTGCTGTGGTACGCATCTGTTGGTATTGGTCTTAGAAGTTGATTTTGCTGATGAGCGACAAACACAAGTAAAGTGATTGGGTTTTCCACAGGCTTTACACTGTTTACCAGTAGCAGGACATTCTGTCCGATGTGGGTAAGCACCACCACAGTGGAAATACTTTTTGGATAAGGCACAACTCTTTTTGTAAGAAGGCTGTTATGCTTTGAAGATGGTTTCCTGGCACGTGAGCAATGAATAGTATTCATAGGAGTTGAGATTGGAGTGTGGTAGTTACCGTTCTGGACTCTGAAAGTGATAGTGAATCTGCTAACTCCAGCAGCATTCTGTCTTTCTCGAGTGCTTTTCAGCATAATTGACTGGAGAGACAGCCTTCGACTATTTGTGTTTTGATTTCCCATTTGACATGTTCAGCATTACTGAATTCACATTTGGTGGCTAGTTGTCTTAAACACGTGTAATATTGGTCAATTGTCTCATTTGCTTCTTGCTTCGTGCGTCAGAAGACAATGGTTTCATATATGCTGTTTTTCTTGGGTGTGAGGTAGGTTGTCAGCGCTTTTTTTAAACAGAGTTGTAGTCATTTTGCTCAGGCGTAAGTGTCTCAAAGATATCTTCTAATTGTTCACCTCCATTGTGTAGAAGTAAGGCCTTTTTCCTTGCGTCGTCTGTGATTGTGAAACCTGCCATCGCACCTTTGAAATGTCGCAGCCACTTTTGCCAACATGGGGATATGGATGATGGCTCTCAATGCACATCAAAAGGCAGTAGATTGGGCATAGACAACACTGTACTGATCAGCAATGCAGTGATAAGGGATCTGGGATCGCGTTCTTTTCAGAGGAAACATCTCTGCAGTGATCCAAGGTTTTTTTTTGATTCTATGGTTAGTTTGGAGAGATCAGTGTGAGAGTATACATTGTACAAGCAACCTGTGTGTGCCTATCACAGTCTGCAAGTTAAAATGCTGACTCAGAAAGTAAAAACAAATCCTGCATATAATGTGTCCGTCCCTATTTCCTCTTGTATTTGAAGAAATCCTGCCAAGTGTGAAGAAACATCAAATGTGTGGGAACTCAAACCTTGTTGCTGCATTTCTGCTGTAAGACCTATTTGAAGCCTCTGTAGCTGCATCTCTTGGAAAGCCTACCCAAACAGATCTTCAACATCACCTGGAAAGATCTGTTCGAGGAAGATCCCACTGACAGCAGTCTATACACATTTGGGGTGCCAAACAAAAACCAAGGATATCTTTCCATACCTTCTTTTCAGCCTAAGTGTTTTTTCCCATTCTGTTTTCTTTCTAACGGCTTTAAACAAAAATCTATTTTATTTTCCCGGTTAACTGTGTCTGTATGGGTGGGTGTGTGTGTATGTAAGGGGCTAGGATAAATAAGGGGCTTTAATATTTCAATTTGTGTGTATGTTTTACTTCATTATTGGTTAAGACTTGATTTATAATAAACTGATAATTTTGTTGTTCATTGAAGAAACCTGGTTGGAGTGTTTTATTCTGGGGAAAATAGAGTATATGATTGCATCGGTAAGTGGGAAAATTTAAATATATGTTGTAACCTGTGGAGAAGTGGGACTAGAATAAACAGTGCCCTCCTCCCACCTCGGTCATGACAGCATGTACACTGGTTTAAGTTTCAGATTTGGAAATAGCTTTGCATTGTAGAAATGAGGCAAAATTTATGGAGTACAAAAACAAAGTAAAACCTTGCTTACTATGCCTGGCTCCAAATCCAACACTCAAAATGGGAAAGGGCCCCAGACAGAAACTTGCTTGAAACTGTAGCAGGAGTGGTAACACTTTCAAAATATTTAAAGTGACTCTGAAAGCTTATGCATGTGCCCTGGAGAGCCCACAAGTCCCTCATTACATTATACTGGAGTCATACTACATGCAGCGCCAAACCAAGGACAGACACTTTGAGATCGTCTCAGCTCGTAACCGCCTCATGCCACTCCACTCCAGACTCAGATGGAACTTGAATCCAGAGTTATAAGGTCATGTCTAACTAGAAACTGCTTGACAGCAATTTAAAAGTGTCAATTTAACTGCTCCCTTAATTACAACTGGCACATTCACTCAAATTTTCAAGCACTGTGCTGACAAGAGAAGATGAGTAATGCGGCCAAGGAAACCATTGCTGCTAAAGTCTTAACACATTTCTTAACTGCTATCACCTCTATTTGTCAATTGTTAGACATGAGCCACTAGCGATAGAATCCCCATCTTCCCATTCCAGATAATATTTCAAGGGCCTCTAGCATTGACAGGATATAAATCATAAATCACATTCCCTATATTAATCCTGTTTGCAGCTGGATATGAAAGCATGCAATGCCCATGACTATATTTATCCACAATTAGCATTTGCAGCATATTAGTAATTAGTTTAAGCTTTCTTTCATAGTCAAAGGTCATAAAAATTCTCGCACCAACTGATAATTTAATCCATCAATCATAATCCCTCACAAAACTAATGAACTGGTGCAGGTTGTTTTGGGGGAAAAATAGGTTACAGAATTTATGAACGCTGGCAATTTAAATTGGAATAGTGTAGATGAAACTTCATACAGAAACATGCTGATAAACACACTGAGCGATCAAATGAGAAGCACATTTGTTGTGCCTCAGGTAGTCGTACTTCTTATCAAGATATCCTCTGGGCCAATTTATGTGACATAAAAGCTGTATCAAAGTCAATAGAAAAGAGAATCATACGCAGTGTAAAATAGGAAGCTGATGATCACTTTCACCAAAGCTCAATTTCACTCCTGTTGCAACTAAAATAGTGAGGAGCTGTTACAATTCAGTCTTGGGAAATCTAGCTATTAAATCTAAATACAGGCTTAGCATTAATAGTAGCTGGGTGCCCTTAATTGGAATTATCTATGCAATGGCTCAGGGCATTTGTGAACTTGTAATCTCGGGCATCACTTGCTGTTATACCGCCCTGCATTTGCTGCTTTTTAATAACTTACCTACGTAATCTTTGTTCTCTCCCTCAAGTTGCTGTTCACAGATAAAGCATTGAAGCATCCTTATCTTAATACCTTTTGGGGTTTTCCGTTCATCTTTAGAAATAATGCTGTGACTGTTGAGGGGTTGCTGGTGGGAGGCAGTGTACAGCCAGCTTTGGCAATGTCAGTCCTGGCTCAGTGGTGGCACGCTGGTCTCTAAGGCAGAAGGTCATAGGTTCAAGCCCCACTCCAGAAATCTGAGCACATAAACCAGGCTGCAGAGTAATGCATAACTGAGGGTATGCTGCATCATTGGCAATGCCATCTTTCAGATAAGACATTGAACAGAAGGCCCATCTGCCTCTTCAATTGCATGTAAATGACCCCATCTGAAGAGCAATGCAGTTGTTCCAGTATCTTGGCCAATTATTTTTTTAATTCTTTCATAAGATGAAGGCATCAATGGCAAGGCATCCCTTGAAAAATGAATGACTCGTTAGGCCATTTCAGAGGGCAGTTAAGAGTCAACCACATTGCTGTGAGTCTGGAGTCACATGTAGGCCAGACCAGGTAGGGACAGCAGATTTCCTTCCCTGAAGGACATTAGTGAACCAGATGGGTTTTTACGACAATCGATAGTTTCATGGCACCATTACTGAAGCTGGCTTTCAATTCCAGATTTTTATTAAATAATTGAATTCATTCATTGAATGTTTTAAATTCCACCAGCTGCCATTGTGGCATTTGAACCTGTTTCCTCAAGGCATTAGCCTGGACCTCTAGATTACTAGACCAGTGACATTACCAGTATGCCACCGTCTCCCACTAATCTCTCAACCAACAGTGTCAAAAACAGATTACCTGGTCATTCATCTCAAGGTTGTTTGTGGGACTTTGCTGTGTGCATGTTGCCCACATTATAACAATGACTGTGCTTCAGAAGAAGCTGTGAAGCACTCTGGGACATCCTGAGGATTTGAAAGGCACTACATAAATGCAAGTGCTGTCTTACTTTCTTTCTTTCTTTGATCTTTGTCTTGACCAATTAAGCCCAACTAAATACATGCTCATGCAATTCTCTAATATGTGATGTGTTGCATCTGTTTCAAAGCAGCACTCCCTGTGAACAATGCATCAATTCAATCAACCTTCAAAGTATAAATACAAATAAAAAGAATCCTTAATAATTATAACACTGTGAAAGATCTGTGTGTGCCATTTGAAGGAACTGAACACAGGCAATTTCATCCAGTGACCCATGTCTCATCCTTTAGTCACATTACTAATAATCAGCAATTCAGCACATAAGTTTCATTCTTTATTGATTAAATCAAATATTTTAGTGTTCACCATCTACTATAATTAGACAGCTGTTCAGGTTTAACTGTTACCACCCTCTTTGTAGCTGAGCTCCAGCGAAATGCTTGGTTGTGATGTCGTGACGTCGACAATACAATTTGTATTAAAGAACAAGCTAATGAGCACCATTTACTGTGTTCTCATGACTATTGCTGTTACATCAAAATTAATAATCGTGTTGGTATATAATCATAACAAGAGTAAAATTATTGCACTTTGACTACAGTATAGTTCTGCATCACAGTACAAGAATGACTTCTGTTTTATCATATTCATCTCAAAGTGTATAAATTCAGCTTTTGGAAGGAGTACAGGACTTCTGGCAGTATATTCCAGATCAGCAGGATACTATGTCTGGTTTGTGCTGAGTTGACTAATCTCAGCTGAGTGGCAATGGAGAATGGCAATTGGCTTCAGCATCCCTGGGCTTGAGAGTTGTAAATTGGCCCCCTTATCCCATCCACTCCAGTGAGATTCCAGAGGTTCACATTTGAAGTTACAATCCAACAATCCTGCTAGAAGCAGTTATCAGATGAGGACAGGGTGGAAATCAGGATGCCCAACATCTAATCAAGCATACGGTATAGTACAGTGGTTATGTTACAATACTAATAACCTAGAGACCTGGACTAATAATCCAGCCAACATGATCTGAAATCCCACAATGGCAGTTTGAGAATTTGAATTCAGTTTAGAAAATCTGGAAAGAAAACACTGGTGTAAGTATAAGTACCATGTTGCTGTCGGATTGTTGTAAAAAACACAACTAGTTCATTAAAAGTCCTTGAGGGAAGGAAACCTGCCATTGCATACTCTGGCCCATATGTGACTCCAGACTCACATCGTTAAATGCCCTCTGAAATAGCCTGGCCAGCCAGTGAAGGCAATTAGGGTCAGGGGAAGCAGCTAAAAGTAGAAAAAAACATTTTCAAAAAGTTCTTTTTTCTGACCTCAAATTGAGCACTAGCTGGCTGGCCCTCGCCTTGTGAAAGATTTCAATGCAGTGATAGTCTGATGGCAAGTTTGACAAATTACTTCTCTAGCACAAAACTATAATTTTCCCTACTGAACAAGTAGTTACACAGCTGCCAGAAAAGATTAATGGAAAATTGAATCCATAAGGAGCACAGCATATTAAAGACAACCTGGGGGAAAATGTCCTCTCTGGAGTGCTGCCTAGCACCCTTTTGCTGGGGCGTTCTTTCGGAACAGCCCACACTGGCATCCCCAGCATGCACTGGATGCCTCAGAGGAAGTGGTAGCCTGATGTCACATAGCCCCACCAGCTGGCGTCACATAGCTCCACCGGCTGACACCACATAGCCCTACTGGCTGGTGTCGCAGAGTCCCACTGGCTGATATGAAGCCAGAATGCCTAATTTGGACCAAGCGTTTCAGACAATGAATTTGCACGTCACTCTGTGACGAACAAGAACTGAACTGTAAGATGGGCCCTGTACTGGCATTATTTAAAGGGTCGGACACCCAAAGTAATTTTGAAGAATTTTTGGTATTGCAAAGTGTCTGGAAGTATTCTGGAGTGTTTTTGGGGGTGTTATGGTGAGTTCCCAGATTTTGCAGAGAGTGTTGCTGCATCCTCACAGGGAGGGCAGAGGATTAAGTAATCTATCCACACAAAGGGGGGAATTTTATCCTGGCGACGGGGATCTCGTCATCGGGAGAAACCGACGCAGAGATCCCCGCATTGCCTCTTTTCTGGAAGGCCCGCCGAATTTAATGCCAATCAGGGCACTTAAGTGGACAGGGACAGGCCTTCCATAGGATCTAGGATGCCGTCGCCGGAAGTCCCACCCTTGGAGAGCTGCCAGCCAATCAGACACCTGGCTGCTGCTGGAGGTGACCATCCTGGAGGCCAAGGAGCGTCGCTGCAGCCAGGCCTCAGGTAGGTCAGGCAGGAGGGGTGTCACGGGGTGGGGGGTTGTGAGGGGGAGGGGGTCAGCAGCAAGGCAAGGGGTATGGCCCTCAGTGGGGCTCCCCCTTCCCTATGCCAGATCCCTCATTCAGGCACTGTGCCTTTTGACGAGAACCCTCCCACACCAGGAGCCGGGAAGCAGCCTGCACGGTTTTTCCTACCGTGCTTTCCTTGCAGTAACAGGGCCACCCGCTGCATGGTTAATTGTGGCTGCAGTGGGAAGAGGCCCTTAATTGGGGGTTAATTGCCCAGTTAAGGGCTTGAATTGACAGCGGGGCAGGAAGGCTGTTCACAGACCTTCTCGCCCTAGACCAAATTTCGGCGGAGGCGCGACACTGGCGGGAACTTTTCGCTGTCATCCCACCCGATTTTATGCTCTCTCCACCTCCAAACCTACCACGAGGGAGCGCATAAAATTCCATCCAAAGACTGCACAGGTATGGAGGCATCAGTGGCATTGCCTCTACGTCTGCAGCATAACGGAAAGACAGAGCAAAGGCTGCACAATGCTCCCGCCAACTTGGAACCCAACTCCTCCATGCTCCTTGACAGTGACAGGAGCCTGTCTGGCAAGCCAGCCAATACACCCAGTACCTCATGTGCATGTCCATCATGTATGCCACCCCATCAAGGTCCTCATTTGAGTCTTTTGCAGCAGAACTCAGCTGCAACCTCACCCTCCAGTGGGCTGGCAAACAAACCATCCTTTACCTCTGGCCTGGCTACAGCCCTCTCTGGTGACTCACCACATGCTGATGCCAACTCTATACTAGCCTCCAAGGTGCCAGTACCAGTGTCTGAGCTGGTGACTGCAATTATGAGCTCAAGTGATGGGGCCTCTTCATTAGTGCTGTGTTGTTGCGCTCTCTCTCTTCCTCCTTGAGCTGCTGTGGCTGGGCATGCGGCAGGTCCGGGTGTCTGAAAGCAGGGATTCAGAAGGGGAAGGCTGGAATGAGGGCAGGGGTTGGGGTGAAAGCAAGAGGTCCTGGTCACACCACCAGCAGCTTGCTCATCATGCCAAATAGCAGACTGAGGGTGAGCTGGGAGTTGAGAAATGGTATAAGGCAGGAACATACCATCATCTTCAATGTTCTCAATGGCGCCGGATGTCAAGGGCTCTGTTGCAGTCAGGGCCATGATATAGGGAGCAATCTCCTCCATAGGGCTCAGGAGATGCAGATGTCTTTGTCCCCCATTGGTTCTGCTCTGCTGCCTTCTATTTGTGTGTGACCTTGCCCTGCAGGAGAGAGGGCAGAATGTCAGTGATTGTGTAGCACTGTATTAGGGTAATATGCCTGTCACATCTGAATCGCTGTAGGTATGTGGAGGCAGCAAGAGGTGAGTTTGAGGTTTGCAGGATTGGGAAGTGTAAGAGGGTGAGGTGAGGTATCTGGATGTTGGTCATGAGTCCTAAGTGTCAGGGAGTGTTAATGGGTGAGTTATCGGGGTATGGTGTATTGGACAGAAAGAGAGGTTGAGAGTGTGCTGGTAGGAGGTGTCATGTGTAGATGCATTTACTCACCTTGATCACCTGCGTGAGGTCTTTAGATTTCTTGTGGCATTGTTGACAGGTCCTCATGTCCAGACACTGACAATTGACCTCCCTGGAAACCTGCTGCCACTTTCTTCTGAGGGTGCTTCTTGAGGGCCTCCTGGCCTTGTCCCTAGCCGCCCCCACACCACTGACAGTGAAACCATGGCATCTCTTCCCCTGCCCACCTTTACCACTAATCCCTCAAGTGCACGTTGGACACCCTGGGATCCTCTCTTTGCCTCGGATTTCCATTTCCCACGTTTTATATTGCAGCAATATTATTCAGTGCAGCTTCCCTTTAAGAGGGACAGACTACATTTAAGAGGGACAGACTACATTTAAGAAGAACAGACTGGCTGCACCACATGCTATTACTACAAGGCTGATTGGCCCCTACTGAGTGCAGAGGCAGCCAGCAGTGAGGTCGGTGCTTGGCACAATGCTACAAGCACAGTAATGAGATGGCAGCACCAAATTTACATGTTGCCCACCTCCAACAGAACCGGCTCAGGCAGGTTACAAATCATGTCCCCTGTGCCCGGAAACCAGGGAAAGCCAATTTTATCCCCTTGAGTCTCATTTCAGGGATGAAGAGAGGAATTGTCTCTATTTAGTATCATAGAAATCTAACCTCTGTAAAATGCAAGGATGGTTAAGAGGACTTTGCAACGAATACTGTGTTTCATAAAATGGGATCAGAAGATGGCAAAATGTAAAATAAGGTAAATGGGAAGGTTGCAGCAAAGAAAGTGCCATATTATAATCCAACTAACCACCATTTCCCACCAAAAGTGGGTCTACAAAATTTCTCTTTTGATACTATTCAGAGGTTAAAATAATGTGTAAATGCGTAAAGAACATTCATGAAAACGATGCAAGTGCAAACAATTAAATATCCATACAGTACCAACAGTTAAACACTCTTGTGAATTGATTTGTTGCATTGAAACTCATAACTACAAGATCACACATTGTAAATGCAATCTTTTCATTTTAAGCCTGGAACAGGAGTGAGCTAACAGTGTCAGTGGATCAAGACGAACAAGCACCTCACAACACTGTGCCCTCTCACCAACCTTCGTAAGCCAACCTTCGTAAGCAGCAGCACAGCTACAGACAATTTCAGAGGAAGAAGCTAGTGAGATGGAGGAAGTTAGAATAGGCTGGGTTGCAGGCTAGAAGTAAGGAGCTGGAGCTAGAAGAGGAGTGCGAATCTGCTGACCACCATCGAGGACCCCCAATCCCATTCCCCATACTTTGATAAGCACAGCAGTGTGCTGACATTAGACGGCCATGTCACACTCCTGTTGCTAGTTGGGAGGAACTTAGAGTGTACTATAAACCATTTGTTTCATGTGTCTGTGGACAGCGCAAGGTAATGTCTCTGTTAGACTGAAAGGCGGTGAATTAAAGATGTTGATTGTGTTGCTAGCCTTGCCTTATCACCTAAAATGCCAACACTACAATGCAGCTTTGCTGCAAGTGTTGTCCTTGCAGCATGTGTCTCATATGTCTTTCACTTAGGAAGTTAAACCTAAGTCCCATCTGCCCTTTCAAGTGAACTTAACAGATCCCATGGCACTAGTTCAAAGAAGAAATAGTCTCCGCTATTCTCCACTGTCCTGGCCAATATTAATCCCTCAACCAATACCAATAAAACAGATTGTCTGGTCATCTTTTTATTGCCTTTTGTGGGACTTTGTTGTTTGCAAGTTGGCTGCCATGTTTACTTTATTATAAAAGTGCCTTAAAAGTATTGCATTGGTTGTTAAGTCGTTTGGGATGTTCTGAGGCCATGAAAAGTACTATAAAAGGGCAAGTTCTTTCTTTATGAGGCATAACTGTGTCCTAGTCTTCCTGGTAATCTCAGACAAATCTAGGAAAGACAGTCTCTG